>NC_056685.1:139541295-139841295 GCF_018350215.1 Panthera leo | reverse complement strand
ACGTGGGCCGGGAGGGCCTGCAGCGTCTGTCAATGCTGGTCCCTCCTCACTGCCCCACGGACAGGAAGAGAGGGGACATCCCTGCCACCATCCAGGTTTATTCCTGAACTCCTTCTAGAGCATTCCCTGGGGCTCCTCCTGGAGGCCACGGGCTGAGCCGTGGGGCTTCCCCAGCCTGCCTCCCCGCTTGGTGCCTCCTGGTCCGAAAACAGCTCAGGAAACACCTCCACCCCCATTTCCAGACGTAGAAGGAACACACGGATGCTTCCGTCTCACGCACACCTCGGAGACCGTGGGACGCGGGCTAACGCGCTCGGAGGGCCAGTGCCTTTTAGAAGCCGAGCGGACGCGCATCGGGGCTGTCGCCGCAGGCGGGGGCTTCGCCCAGTGAGCGGAGGTCATCTGTGCCCCGCAGACCGGACGGGAGGCCCGGAGGCCCGGGCTCGGCTCAGGCCCCTGGGGGGCTGGCGGGAGGCGTTCGGGCCGAGGCGTGCGGGCGGGGACTGTGGCCAGGACGCCAGGCGCCCAGGACGCAGTCGTTCTCCACGGCGTCACTGGGCCTGGAGCCGCTGGGCGGCTGGCCCTCCCGCTCCCGCGCCCCCTCCAGCCTCTGATGACCTGGGGACAGCCGCTGAGCCCGTCTCCCCCGGGGCCCAGGGCAGCCCTGCCCACCAGTGCCCAGCAGCTTCTGAGGGAAGGGACCCCGGGGGTGGGGGTGGGGAGGGGGCTGGGAGGCTCCCGGGCTGTAATTTGGGTGCATTGTGGGTGTGCGTGAGCGTGCCCGTGTGTGTGCGTGCAGGCACTCGTGTGTGGGTTCCCTCCTCCGCTGAGGCGGGCCTCTCAACGTGACGCTGAGGACACACGACGCGGGCCGCTCGGGCCCCTGGGCCCAGGCCGGTCCGCGGCCCCCCTCACGGGCAGCCCCCCCCCCCCCCACGGCACCCCCTCCGTGCGCAGCCCCCCGTGGCCCCCCCTGCGCTGATGCCCGAGTCTGGCAGGTCGGCAGGTTTTGGCAAACAGAGCAGGGGACGCTCCCGTCGAGCCGCCTAACGTCCTCGCAGAAACACGGCGGGGTGTGCGGGCGTCACTTCCTTACCTCCGAGGCCGGTGGAAGCGTGGCCCCAACAGACACCATCGGTGGCGGGCGTCAGTCACGCTCGTTAGGTCGCGGCTCTCCCAGCAGGAGAACGGCGTCTTCTGTGAGTTGCACACGGGTGTTGGTGGCTGTCGTGAGACCCTCGGAGATCTCTGCAGCCCAGACCAGGGCGGCCGGGTCCCTCTTTGTGGCGCCCGACCCCAGGCCCCCCGGGCGGGAGACCCACGTCTCTAGAGCCTGCGCTGCCCTGCGGGGGAGCAGAGCCCTGGTCAGTCCGCCCCGGTGGACTCGGGGGAAAGTCAGTCCCAACCAGCTCTTTAAACACCTGGGGGGAAAGTCTGACACACGGGTGAGGCGGCCGCCCCTGATCTAGGCTGCGTCCCTCCGGTTTCCTGTGTCCAAGGACTGCCCTTTCCTGGGACTCCTGTCCCCTCCTGTCCCCTCTTGCCCCTCCTGGCCCTCCCTTCCCCTCCTCTCCTCTTCTGTCCTCTCCCTCCTCTCCCCCTGCTGAAACACGACCAGAGGAAGCTGCCCCCCCCCATCTACACAGCTGGTCCCTCTCAATGCCCCGAGAGGCTTCACCTGAGCCCGGATAGCCCTCTGCCTCTGTCCCTAAGCTTGTCCTCCCCGGGGGTCCCTACACTCACCCTCCGGGGTCTGGCCCAGGCCTGGCCCCAGCCACTGTGTCATGCACCCCCCCCCCCCCCCGCCTCTGTCGCTGGCTTCGTGCCCCTGCCTCCTGGGTGCAGCTGGGGCCCCTCCCACTGCAACACCAGGTCTTCTGTACGACCCCCTGCATCCCCCTGGTGCCCTGCTCCCCCCTCTGCTCCCCGCCCTGCACAAGGGGCCGAAGCCATCTTCCCACGCCCACAGTGGCCCCGGTCCTCCCTGCTGAGAGCAGGACCCGACAGCAGGGCCAGGGGTTCGGGGGGCCTCGTGCTGGGACCTCTGGCTTCACCTCTGCAGCTGACACAAAGCTCCTGCCTCCAGTCCCCGAGGAAGATGGTGTCCACACTCAGGCTTCATCCCTTCTCCCGCCGGGGAGCCCCAAATACCCAGAGGCCACTGTGCCCGGGGAGCTCTGTCACCTGCTGCAGGCCCAGCCCCTCTGCCTTCGTGCCCTGGACACAGTTTTGGTTGCCGGTCGGCCAGGTGCGCCCCCCCCCCCCACACCCCGGACGCAAGGTGGGAGGGGACTCAGCCGGCTCCCCGCAGGCCCCTGGGCCCGGAGACTCAGAGCCAGTTCATCCTTCCTCCTGAAGCTGTGAGCTTCCCCCTGGGGCCGAGGCCTGGGTCAGTCCTCAGGCGGAGAGGGGACTCTCTTGGTGACCTGAAGATGACAGCTGCTCACGAGGGGCAATGTTGCTGGCTGGGGCCTTTCTGGAGCCCTCACCCCGCGCCCCGGGAGTGTGGGGTGACCGAAGGGCGGTGGCCTCCCCCGGGGACGGGCACACTTCGCAGACCTTGAAGACAGAGCTTGGCGGGGGTCCCGGACCTCCCTCCCTGGCAGGCGGCCCGGCCCCTGGCCTCTCTTCACAAGCCTGCCACGCGCCCAGGTTGCTGCGTGTCTCCAGCGAGAGCTCTTGGGCCACTCGTGGTTGCAGGCGACAGAAACCCCATCAGGGTGACACAAGCCTGGGGACCACGGGGCACGGCTGCCGCGAGTTGTCAAGTGTCCCTGGGGACGTGGTAACGATCAGCCACCAGCCAAGTAGCCGACGGGCCTCACGCAACAGGAACTTACTCTCTCCAGTCCTGGAGGCCAAAAGTCCAAAATCAAGACGTCAGCAGGGCTCCGCTCTCTCGAAGTCTCCCGGGGGGACACTTCCAGCCTCTTCCAGGGCCCGGTGGCCCAAGGTGCCCCGTGCTGTGGCCACATCATCCAGTCTCCACCTCCGCCCCCAGGCCCCCACCAGCCTGGAGACCATGCACAGGTCGTGGCTGCCTCCCCGACAGCAGTCACGGATGATGGTGCCAGCCCTGCTCCGGCCACTGGTGAGGACCCCGTGACACGAGGCTCCGATCGCTCGTCCGCTGGAGACCCTGACCCCGGCGCCCTGCCCTCTCAGCTCTCTGAACATCCTCCCTGTGTTCAAGACGGCCACAGGCAGGTGTGCAGGGCAAGAAAGCGACCGCCTTGTGCGCCTGGGAGGGGGGGTGGCTCCAGGCAGCAGACGTTAATCAAGCTGGACCCGGCTCAGCCCGGAGCGACTGTGCAGACACAGCCGGTTCCTTGGGACAAGCTCATTATCCCAGAAAGGATGGCGGTGGAGGAGGGGGGAGGGGGCGGGGAGAGAACCCCTGCTCACCCAGGACCGCGGGATCGCAGCATGAAAAATGGCCACAGCGGAACCGGCCGTCCCCGCGGCCGCTCAGGGCCGGACACAGTACGAATGACATCATTAACGGGTCGATGCGTTTCCATGCTCCGCGGGCGCTTGCGGTCGTGGGTCTGCTTTTGGAAGGCCCCCAGGCTCACTGTCGCTCGGGTGACCACGGACAGGCACGCGGCCCGGCGGGACCCGCTGCATGGTGTGGCCCACCGATCGGTGGGGGAGCAGGCAAGGAGGGGGTTCTGAGTGACGGATGTCCTTCTGGAAACTTCCACACTTCTAATGCCTGACGAGGAGTCCGTAGACCAGGGACACCTTGGCCAGAAGAGGCCCCAGCTGTGCCTCGGGATCTGTGGCCACCAGCAAGGTGGGCTGAACCTCAGTTTCCGTCTCAGGTTCCCACGAGGGACACTGCCCCCTGCGCCTCGCGGGACAGAGCCCACACGCAAACGCTGGGGCGAGAAGTCCCACGGCCCTTCATGGCCCGTCCCCAGGCAGCTCGTGCCAGAGTCGGGGGGGGGGCCCCAGAGCGGCGGACATCACTGGGGCGTGCGCGGGGCGCGTGCCTGGCCCTGGGGGCTGAGCAGAGAAGGGACCCCTCACACCCGGGGAGGGGGCTCATCACGGCTCTTTATTCCCGGAGCTGGGTCCCCACATGCACCGATCCCCTTCAGGTGCAGACCCAGACCCTGGACTGGTGGCTGGGGGTGGGGGGCACAGCGCCCCCCAGGAGTGTAGCCCCTCGTCACAGGAACCTCCCCAAAGCGCACAGGACTCGCCCGAGCCAAGACTGCTCTCCTGCAGGCTGACTGTGTGACTCCTTAGTGTGCTCAGACGAGGAGGGACTGACGTTCTGACGTTGCCTGGGCAACACGAGCACGTGCCCGCAGCCCAGGGTCCATCACAGCCCGACGCTGCAGCATTAATGGAAAAATATGCAAATGGATTCAGTGTCCTCCTTGGGATGGCACCACTGTGTCCCCGGGACGCAAGCTCTGGTTTTCCCGAGGGAAAGGTGTTGCTGCGGCTCTGGTGATGGCGGGGGTGGGCGGAGGGAGCCGCACGGGGTCTGTCACCGCCCCCCACTGCCCCAGGGAAGACGGGTCTCCCGCCCACCCGCCTGCCCAGCACCCGAGGAGCCCGGGAGGCGCCCCAGGCCGGAGTGGGCCGCGGGGGCCTCGAAGGTCCAGGACATCACCGCTACCACATTCAAAGCCGTGACGCAAGAGGAGGCCCCGTCGGCGGGGTGCCCCGAGGAGGGCGTCCCCGACAGGCCTCCTTGACCCCCGGGCCCAGCTGACCACCTGCTGCGCCCGGCACTCAGGGCCCAGTTGTCAGACGGCGGCCACATCCCGGGGGCTGGGTCTCCTGTGTGTAGCGTCTCCTCCAGGGTCTCGACCATCCTCTGCTGCGAGGCCCAAACAGGCCCCAGCCCCCTGTCCCCACGGGCCAGGGCAGGGGAGGTTCCCGGGAGAGCAGGGGAAGTAAGTCTCTGCTGACGGCCGGCCAGGCGGTCAGACCTAGGCAGGGGCGCTGGGGGCCCAGGACCCTGAGCAGTTACGGAGGGTGATGGGTAAACAGACTTGGGTGGGTTCTTGCCCACACTGGGCGCTGCAGGGATGAGACGCCCAAGGCGGGCCTGGTGCCGAGGCCTCAGGGAGGTCACGCGGGAGTTCTGGGCCGCCCCTGGCCATCGGGGTGGGGGAGACACAGACAGAGGGCGCTCTCCCGGCCCCACAGGCAGTCCCGCAGCCCCCCGCCCCGCCTAGCTGGCGGAGGAAGCCGGAGGAAGCCGGGGAGGAGAGGCTTTGGGACCAACCAGAACAGCCGTGGCCCCCTCCCCCGGGGGGGGGGGGGGGAAAGTACGGGGCGTGAATAATCGAGTCCTGAATTAGCACACAAGGGACAGATCAACTTTTTCCTGGCCACTTCATGAAAAAGAAGGGACAGGGTGGGAGCTCCTTCCAGAAGTTTCTTTCCACGGCTTCTCCGACCAACACTTGTTCCTCTGAGCTCTGGCCGCAGCCCTGTCCCCTGCTCACCAGGCTGGGCGGCATCGTGGGCCGGGCCGCATGGCTTCTGCAGAAAGGAAGCCCCAGGGGGCCCGGGCGCCAGGGGAGGGTCCACAGGGGTTTCAGAATAAAACCGTGACCCCAGGATCGGCCACCGCCTGCTCTCCTGGCCTGGAGGGGGGCACAGAGCTGGTCGCTGCCCTACAACCCTCGTGGGTGAGGACGGTGTCCCTGCATGGGACCCGGCTGCCACCCCGGCACAGAGGCGCCTGTCCGGGGCTTGGGCCTCGCCCGTCCGCCCCAAACCAGTGCCAGACGGATGGGCCTGGAGGGCTGAGCGGTTCCCAGGCCGCCGCGTCCAGGAGCTTGGCCCAGATTTGCTCCAGAAGGGCCCCGCAGGTGGGCGGACACGGGACCCCCTCGGCACCGCCGCCCGGCACATTCTGGGTCCAGACGGTGCCGCCGCCCTACTGGGTGCCTGGCGGAGCTGGAGACCAGGGCCCGAGACCTCTCCTCCCTCCCTGCCCCTCCCGGACCAGCTCGAGTGCCTGCATGAAATCAGACCGGATGGCAGCCCCGAGCCTCGCCCGGACCCCGAGAGGCCACCATGGCTCTGCCCTCCTGCGCCTCGCCCTGCAGGACGGCTGTAGCCGCGGAGCCTCCATGGGTCGGGGACGCCACGGCTCAGGAGGACACTGAGAGCCGCAGGTGTGTGTGAGGTGATGGCCTCGGAAGGATGCTGCGGCTCCCCCCGCGGGGCTAAGTTTCTCAAACGCCATTTACCGTCTGGCTTGAAGCAAGGGGACACATGAGCAGGGCCGCTTCTTAGGCGCCATCAGGAAGTGGCCGGGCCGTGAGGTCAGGACGGGGACTTGGCACGTGAGGCCCAGGACCCCCGCCCCCCCCCCCGGCGACGCCCGCAGCCGTGCTTTTCCTCCCGGAACGCCAGCCAGCGAGACTGGCCCTGATGTGGTGCAGAGGCCTCGGTGGTCTGAACACCGCTGTCCTGGACGCCGGGCCCCCCGAGCCGCGGGGCCAACGTCACCGTTACAAGGCCCTCGGGGGACGGCCACCCTTGGCCCTGCCCCAGCGCTGTCCTAGCTGGGGACATTCCCCCTGGAAAGAGTAGAATCCGCACGCTTTCCCATCTTACACCTGCCACAGAGGGGAACAGAATAAGGTGCCCATCCCCCTGCCCCCCCAAGACACCTGTCTCCCCCCCCCCGCCAGGTGCCCACGGACACCCTGCCTCTCCATCAGACAAGAGCATGGCTGAGGCTCCCGGGCTGCGTTCCGATAGGGTATGGACCGGAATTAAGTGCTGCGACCTCCTTCGGGGACACCTGAACGCGTACTTTACTTAACTATTTGGTTCTCACTGTGCCCAACCCCTGTGATTTCAGCTCTGGCTCACGGTTGGTCACTTGCACATGATCCTGGGCGTCCCTTCCAGTGCCCCGCCACTCCCCTGCTCGGCCTCCTTCCCCCGCTGCCAGCCGGGTCCTCCGTCCGCCTTCCCTGCTGTGCCCTTGTCTGTGCTAACGACCGGGTGCCCCCACTGCGCCCCGAATGCTCCTCTCTCCCCGTGCAACTGGCCCCCAGTACCTGCACTGCGACCTGGCCCCCACCCGCCAGCCTCTGCCTCACCCCTCCCTGCCCACCTCGAATCCTGCCTTCTTCCCGAGACCCCTTCCACTCACCCTCTGCCCCGCCCCACGTGAAGACACCCTTGCAGACGGAGGCCCAAGAGCACAGCTGACCTGCACCCCGGGGGCTGGGGTTGCACGGATCCTTCCCGAAGTCGTGGAGTTAGCCTGGAGGTAACCAACGGCCCTGGTTCTGGACTGTGGCGCCCGCGGGCATGCCCGCCGTCTGTGAGTCTCGGGCCAAGATTGCGCGTCCGTGTGTCCTCTCCGAACTCGCTCACCAGTTGGCACAGAGGGAGCCTAGGAGTTAGATTCTAAAGCTGATTTCTAGAAAGACCATCCTGTCGGCGAGTTCCGTGACACGGGCCACGGGAGGAATGTCTGTCTGAGCCACCGAGGGTGGCCGTGGTGTCCAACACAGCCGCCAGCACCTCCCGAATCATCTGCCTTCCACACCCTTCCAGTCTGGAAACGTCTAGAAGCCTTGCTCTGCACCTGCCCACCCTGAGCCCTGTCCTGGGCCTCCGCGAGGGGTGGCAGGGAGGGCTCTCCCGAAAGCCCAGGCTTCTGAGCCGTGTGTCCGTCTTTGAGGCTGTGATAGACTTCAACGGCCCGACCCACCCCAGATTCTGAAAGCAGAGGACCCGGCTCGAGCCCTCCAGCGTGGCCGGCTGTGGCTTCAGGCATCTCTCTGGGCTTCCGTCCCCGTATCTGTAAATATCGGGGTGGCAGGAGTACCCATCCTGCGAATTCAGAGAAGCAGTCTAGGGTCCCTGGAGGCCGAGAGGGGATCCCACACGTCCGTGGGCTGCAGGAGTGGAAGGGAAATTGGCCTCGGGGGCGCGTTGTGCTGGCTCCTTGCTTCTGTGGCTTTGATTCATGTCACTCAGGAGTGCTGTCCCTGTACCTGGTCCCAGGGGATTCCCTATTTTAGCAAATGGAATACAAACAGGATTAGTCGGCCCCAAAAGCTGTTGCACCTGCAGGTTGCGACTCAAAAGGTGTTTAGAAGAGGGAAGGAACCACCAGCTCCGTTGTCCCCGCAGGTGCTCTGAGGGCCCGGGGAGCCCGTGTCCCGCAACCTGGCCCTGCGTCCTACAGGAGGCAGAGCCACCAAAGACTCGTTTCCTGTGCGCATGGTCTCGAAGCCACCTCAGTGCCCGCAGCAGAGCGTGCGTGGGTCAGTGCCCCTGGTGTGCCCACATCTGTGTCCCTCTCCCCAAGCCACCCAGGAGCAGTGGGCTCCGGGCTGTCCCTTTGAGGCCACCCTCCTGAAAGGTCCCTCCTGGTGAATGAGAGGGTGCCCCCCAGAGAAACAGACTTGAGCAGGTGCAGCGTGGGGCCGTCAGACGGCCCGGGGCAGAGGGCAGCGAGAAGGGGGCGCTCCGCTCGCCGTAATCAAGGAGCAAAGACTGCAGACTCTTCCTCCCGCAGCGGCTGAAGCAGACCTCAGCGCCTCTGTCACTCCAGGGAGCTCCTCCTCGGGTTTCTCTGGGAGGGTCCCTCCCGTGGCCCCTGACCTGGGAGCGGTCAGCACCCTTGACCCTGCGAGGTCCTCTCTCCCCAGCCTCTCTCTCCCCGTACCCCTGCAGAGGGGAGCTAGGCGTCCACGTCCTTGCACACAGCGCCGCCCACCCTCCTGTGCTGTGCATGTCGGGTAAACTGACACCAGCTTCCAGGAGACCCATCGGGAGGTGTGAACTGCTCATGCCCTCGAACGAACCGCAGCGCCCGGGGGGTTCACCTGAGACTGGTGTGAGCCCACGCGGGCGTGTTGAGGGGCCGGTGTGAGGTCACGTGGGTGTGTGTGCGGGGGCAGGTGTGAGCACGTGCGGCACGTGACCGAGTTGTGACCAATGGACACGAGCGGACGGAACGCGCACCCCTCCCGGGCAGTGGTCTTCAGAGGAATGGACGTGCCCTTCCTTTGCCCGGTTTCCTTTCGGCTGAGATGCGGATGTGATGGCAGGAGCTGGAGCAGCCACCCTGAGCCCCGGGCTGGCAGCCATGAACTGAGATGGCGGAGTCACCCCACCCGGCGGGCACTGCCCACCTCTGAGCTGCTGAGTGAGGCTCAGATGACATGGCAGTGAGCCAGTGAGGTCCGGTGAGCGTGGCAGCCGGACAAGGTGCAGACAGCACCCTGAGCTGGAAGCGGAAACCATTTGGGCCGCTAACCCCCTCTTTCTCCATCGAGGAAGTCCGTGAGTGGCCACACCACCGACCCTCCAGCCCCAGGAAAGTTACCTGCCCCTCAGGCGCGGTACCTCCAGCTTATCACAGAGCCCTTGGCCTCCAGCCCCGCTCGTGGGTGACCAAGAGAGGGCGGAACGGGACACCAGATCTCAGAGGGCTCGGCCGACGGGCTGCGTCCTTCCGACTACCTTTCATCGGACGAACCGGCCACTGGCCCCAAGCCCGGGAGGCGTGGTGCTGGGGAACGTGAGGATGCCTGAGGGCCCTGTCACGGCTTCGCGTTTTACCAGAAGGCCATCTGCCCTGCTCAAATATGAAAACCGTTACCGTGCCTCCCAGGAAGCCTCTCGACCGAGAGCGTGCTAACAGAAAACGGAGGAAGGTCCCCAAGCTGCCCCCAAAGCCACAAAAGCTTCCGTGCCGTGAAAAGCCTCTCGTCCCGCGGCGGACGACAGAGGGCACGCGGGGCACAGAGGAAGCAGGTGGGAATCTAACCGAACCACCTGGTGCCAGAAACGTGGGCACGTTCAGCCATGGAGCTTTTTAAAACTCCTCGACTTTGAACAAAGGGGAAAATTATACGGTATTAGATTAATGGCTGTTCCTACACCCAATTAGGAAGTGTTGAACACATATTTAAAAGGCTGTCTGAAGGACCCCCACGTCACCGCTCAGTCCGGCCGTGGCCTGGAATGCACCTGAGTCCTGAGTGAGGCGCCCACAGCCCCCGCCTCCTGTCTGACCCCCGATCCCCAGGGACAGGTCTGTGCACTGAAACACCTCCCTGCGCAGAGCGAGCCGTCACGGGACCCCCAAAGCCGCCTCCTACAGCCGCCTGTCCCCTGGGCCCACTTTGCTTCTGTGCCGTCACTTTTCTCCTGCCGGGGATCACCGCAGCCCCCGTGTTCGCGGGAGCCTGGCCCCGCTCACGCTGGTGAGAGCCGGGCCCACCCCTGCCAGGTGCCCTGTGTCCTTGGGCAGGTTGTCTGCGCTCTGCCACGGCCACGCACGATTCCACACAGCTCCCTCCCTCCTAACTACGCAGCCTTGGGCTTTGCTCCTTCCACGTCCCAGCTTGGCTCGGGGACAGGGGGACGGTGCCCAGCTCACAGACCACTCAGGAGGCTGGGCGTGGGGGAGGCACGGGAGTCCCGGCACCTGTCAGGAGAGCTTGCTGGGGCCGCTGCAGAAACAGCATGAACCGGGGGCCTTTCAGGAGCGCCTTCTCCCTGTGCCTGGAGCCACACGTCTGAAACCCAGGTGTCAGCAGGGCCGTCTCCCCCCCCCCCCCCCCCGCCCCCTGCCGAGGCTCTCGGATCAGATGCTTCCTGCCTCTTCCAGCCCCCGACGGCTCCAGGGTTCGGTGGCTTGCGGCCACGTCTCCGTGGCCCTCTTCGTGTGGCTTCTCCCCTCTGTGTGTCGGGGTCTCAAAATCGCCCCCTCCCACGCTGGCAGGCACTCCCCTTATGCACCTGGAGCCCACCCAGATAATGCCAGAGGACAGCATCCTGAAACCCTTCATCACAGCCCAAACACCCTTCTCCAGATGGCATCACGCCGTTCCCAAAGATGAGGGTGGGTGCCCCTTGCGGGGGCTCCCGCCCAGCCCGGCTCACTTCCCAGCAGGCCCCGTTCCCAGCGTCCGCTTCTGCGTGTAGGAGACCTGCCCCTGCTCTCCCTCCTGCGCCCCTCACCCCAGAAGCCTTTTCCCCTTTGTCCAGACTCCCAGAGGGCCATGCCCACGACAGATGTGCGGCCCCGGTGGCCCCGGGCCCCGTGCTGTCACCCCTCGGCCTCCCCCCAGGCCCCCACCGCCCCCACCTGCGTCAGAGCCCCTGCCACAAGGGAGCCTGGCTCCGAGCTTCGGAATTACGTGTGGAATCAAACCCCGGCCGCGCTAAAGGAAAGCCGCATCGCCCCCACACGGCGCACGGGGTCTGGACCAGGAAGCTGGGACGCGGGCCGTGCAGGCCCGGACGGGGGACGGCCCCCAGACGGGCGCGCTGGAGGGGACAAGCTGACCAGGGCCCCGGCGCTCTCTGCTCTGAGGGTTTGATTGAATGGGATTTCGGGTTGAGCTTCACTGGTTACTGCAGTTTTCCCATTATTTTATTGTGCAAATTCCTAGGAGCGTCAGCAGAATCCGGAGGTAAACCGAGCAGCCACTGTGAAGTGTGAAAATTACCCTCAACTAATACAATCAAACTATTTGCTTATGGGATCACTGCATGGAAATGAGGCCTCGGGGCCGGCGATCTGGCGGAGGGCTCAGGTCACCTTCCCGGGCCGCCGCAGCCCCCCACGGGACCGACGGGCTCGCTTGTGCGGGCTCCACGACCATCGGCAGCACACCCCCGGGGCCAGGCAGGGCGGGGGGGGCTAGAAAATACATCCGTGCCAGATACTCCCTCACCCGCAAATAGGAACTCCCCTCCCCCTCGCCCCCCCGCCCCACACCAGACCTCAAGGCCAGGCAGCCGGGGACTAGAGGCTGAGCCTCCTGCGTGACCCCAGCTGCGCCGAGAGGGAGTGTGTAGCTCCTGCCGCTGTGTGTCCCCAGGGCCTGGCCCTCCGCCCCGGCCACGGGACGGAATCACCTGAAGAGTGTGGCAGTCCTCCTGGCCGGCCACACCGAGAACAACTACAGCAGAATGTCCAGGCAGGAGTCTGGCTCCGGTGCTCCTCACACACCACATGGGTCTCTGCAGGAGCAGCTTTGCTCGGAAACGCTTTTGCAGAGAGTTCGGGTACAGTCTCCCTCACTCATCGGAACGTGAGCCCGGAGGATGGCCAGGAAGGACTCACCTGCAGGGCACCTTTCTGCAGCGTGTGCAGAGACGAGCCAGGCATGCAGGTGTCTCTTCAGGTCAGTAAATACTTAAGGAGCGAGTGGTGAGTTAGTGCAAGGACAGAAGCGTGAATAGATGCATGGACAGGTGAGTGGGTGGGTGAGTAGATGGATGGATGATGGATGGGTGGGTGATGGGTGGGTGGATGGATGAAGGATGGATGGATGGATGGATGGACGAATGATGGATGATGGTTGGATGAATGGACAGATTGGTGGATGAAGAATGGATGGATGGATGGATGGATGGTATATGGATGGATGAATGGATGATGGGTGGATAGATGCTGGGTGGGTGGATGAGGGATGGATGGATGGATGGATGGACGAATTATGGATGATGGTTGGATGAATGGACAGATTGGTGGATGAAGGATGGATGGATGGATGGATGGATGGATGGTATATGGATGGATGAATGGATGATGGGTGGATAGATGCTGGGTGGGTGGATGAGGGATGGATGGATGGATGGATGGACGAATTATGGATGATGATTGGACGAATGGACAGATTGGTGGATGAAGGATGGATGGATGTGTGGATGGATGGGTGTATGGATGGATGAATGGATGATGGGTGGATAGATGCTGGGTGGGTAGATGAGGGATGGATGGACGGATGGATGGATGGATGGACAAATTATAGATGCTGGTTGGATGAATGGACAGATTGGTGGATGAAGAATGGATGGATGGATGGATGGGTGTATGGATGGATGAATGGATGATGGGTGGATAGATGATGGGTGGGTAGATGACGGATGGATGGATGGATGGATGGACGAATTATGGATGATGGTTGGACAAATGGACAGATTGGTGGATGAAGGATGGATGGATGGATGGATGGATGGTATATGGATGGATGATGGATGATGATTGGACGAATGGACAGATTGGTGGATGAAGGATGGATGGATGCGTGGATGGATGGGTGTACGGATGGATGAATGGATGATGGGTGGATAGATGCTGGGTGGGTGGATGAGGGATGGATAGATGGATGGATGGATGGATGGATGGATGAATTATGGATGGATGGGTGGGTTGGTGGATGAAGGATGGATGGATGGGTGGGTGGGTGATAGATGGAAAATAAATGAGACAGAGATTTTGTTGGAGGACTGCACAGAAGCATAAGACAGCACCCTCAGTCTGTGGGAACTTTAAAAGAACCAATAGGTTTGGGTGCCTGGGTGGCTCAGTTAGTTGAGCATCTGACTCTTGGTTTCAGTTTGTGAGTTCAAGCCCCACGTGGGTCTCTATGCTGATGGTGCAGAGCCTATTTGGTCTCTCTCTCCCTCTCTCTGCCTTTCTCTTCCTCTCTCTCTCTCAAAAATAAATAAATAAACTTACAAAAATAAAATAACAGTGGTTTACTGAAGCAGCATGTGACTCGGTAGCTGGTTTGAGGAGAGGTATGGAGATCCTGTGACTTACACTTAACTGAGGCTGAGCACATGCTGTGCTCCTGGCCCTGGGCCTGGAACCTTCCACAGGAGTGGATTCATCCCATCTACTACTCACCCCTGTTCACAGCTCCCACATCTCCCGACTTACAGGTGAGGAACCAGCACTCACAGGTGCTCACCTGCTGTCCTAAGCCTGTGCGTCCAGGAGACGGCAGGACTGGACCGGCACTCTCCACACACAGGAGGGGGACTCAGGGCCCGCTGGGCACCAGGGGGGACACAGGGAAAGGACAAGCGTCTTCCTCAGGCCCTGCACACACCGGGGGAAGGAGGTGGGGCCACCGCCTGTCCCAAAGAACCCCTCCCTCCCCTCCTGGGGCCCCCAAGCTTGTTCTTGGACCAGTTCTGAGGAATAAGAGTTTAGGGCAATAAAACTACTGTGATACTATAATGGTGGATAGAACTCACGATACATTTGTCCAAACCCATAGAATTTCCAGCACAGAGACCAGACCCTGTTGTCGGCTACGCACTCTGAGTGATAATGATGTGCTCATTGGTCGTAACAAATGCCCCACTCTGGCGGGGTTGTAGGCAATGAGAGAGGCAGCGTGGGGCGGGGGAGCGTACACAAAGTCTCTGTACCTCCCGCTCAAGTTTGCTGCAAACCTAACACCTAAAAACTAAAGTCAGGAGGAGAGTCCCAGGCGGGTGCACGGACCCTGGCGTCCAGAAGGCAGTGGAGGATACGTCGCACGTATGAGCAGGGGGAGAAGCCACAGCGGGGACCCAGGCCAGGGCATGAGGCTGGGGACCGGGCAAGCGCTGGGCTCTTGGCCCCCACGTCCAGCCGTGAGCCACCCGGTGCCCGAGACCACCAGCTACATCCCCAAGCTGAGCTGTTTAAATAAGCCCTTAGCTATTTGTACATAAATCTCCATGGGGAGGATGGCAACGTGGTCTGATTCTGAGTGTGGTTTCTGTAGCATTCTAATGATTCCATCAATCTGCAAAGCATGTCTCTTGGATCTGGCATAATTAAATGCTGAGTTATTTGCAAATGAAATGTTTAAAGCAAGAAAAGCAGCTGGAAGTGTCCCAAGGCCGAAAGCCGGCAAGCGGGTCTGCCCTGCTCGTCTTCTCCCCCCGCCCGACCTTCCTCCTCCACTGCCGGTGGCAGGGAACAGGAGCGCGGACAGGAGGGCGAGGGCCCCAGAGCCCGGCCCCCACCTGGGGCAGGCGGGGGAGGGGGGGCGGCCAGGCTGGCAGCGGGGGCTGCAGCTGGATCCCCCGCTCCGCTCCCAGCAGGCAGGGTTCTCAGAGGGCGGGAGGTTGTGGTGGCACGTCGCAGCCAGATGCTCAGAACAGCCCAGCTGTGACAGAGCGTCATGACCGGAGAACTAAGTGATGAGCCCCCTCCACCCCTTCAGAGGGAAGTCAGGGGTGCGGTCAGCCCCAAGGCAGAGCTGGAGGGCAGGGCTGAGTCAGGGCTCCCCGCGGGATGCCACAGGGGCCTGGGGCCAGCTTGTGTCTCCCAGCGACACACGGCATTAGCGCAGGTGTGTGGGGCTGCATGCCTGCGGGTGAACGTAGGCGAGTGCAGGTACGTGGGGGCGGCTGCAGACGTGGGGGTGTGCACAGGTGTGTACAGGTGTGGGGGTATGCAGGTGTAACTTGCAGGTGTGTGCATATGGGAATGTGCTGGTGCCCGTGGGCGTGTGCAGGTGCGTGCAGGGCTCTGTGTGGTCAGGGCACTGGCCCCCTTGGCTCCATCAGATCCAGGCGACCCGCTGTTTCCAACTGAGTCGTCCAGCAGTCAGCCCTCTGGGCCCTGCTAGGTGCCCGCACCCTGCCAGGCTCTGGGACGCCGACCCCAGGTGGTCGCCACCTGGCGAGGCCCCCAGACGTGTATCTGTGACAGTAACATAAAGACAGAGATCCCGCGGAAAGGCGTGTGCAGAGTGTGCCCGGAAACAGACGGGAGGGAGCCGAGCGCACCTGGCGTCCCGAATGTCGGGAAATGCAGCGTGAGCGGAGCCGGTGACCTGAAGGGTCCCCGCACAGAGGGGGGAGGGGCGGGGTGTGTGCGGGGCTCATGTGGGAGGCGGCAAGGGCTCCCCGACGCCTGGGGATCTGGGGCACGGCAGGGCCAGGCGGGGGCGGCAGCGGGACTCACCACCGAGTTGAGCTGCTCCCCTCTGGACGCTACTGCGCATGCCCACTGGGGCCCCGCCCCCTGACCCAGCTCTGCACGTGACGCGGAGGCTCCCCCCGGAAGCGCGCACCAGGGTAGCTCGCGCCGCCTCCCTCCCGGGACGCGATGCTTCCCCAGTTCGTCTGTGCTTCACGCACCATAGAGCCACGAGTTCCGTGGTTTCCCACCAGAAAGGCGGCCACTGTCTCAGAAGCACAAGGGAACGGCGCGCAAACCACATGACGTCCTACAACGCAGCGTGGACCCGGCCACCAGCGCGCCCGGCGGAAGTGGAGTGCGGACTCCAGGTGGCGTGAGGGGACCGGACCGGTGATGAAGGTCCTGGCGGTAGCGTGAGAACACGTCCTTCAGAGGAGGTGTGGCTGAAGCCTTGAGGTGAAGTGTCACGGTTCTGAAATTGGCCCGAAGCCCAGCTGACCCGCGAGGCCCTATCAGTGTCAGGTGCACAGCATCCCCGTGACGCCGTGTCAGTAACAGTCACAGGGACAACAGCCGTCACAGCTAGGAGTAAAGCCAATGCAGCGAATGTCCGCACTGCTGACCCCGGGCACACGGCCTGCTCCTGCTCCTGGTGCGTCCTTGCCGCTTCTGGCCGGGTTTGGCCTGTTTCCAGCGATGGCGTTGATTTACCAGAAACATGGATCCCGGGAGAGCTGGGGAGCATGTTCCCCGCCACACAAGCCGCACGCGTGGGCAGGCCGCACGCGGGGAGGGAGCACACTTTCAGGAAGCACCGGGCAGGGTGCACGTGGGCAGGGCACACAGTGGGGGGGGGGGGGGTGCAGGTATGGGGCTCAATGACCCGAACACAAGAGCAGACCCGTGCTGCCCCAGAATCTGTAACGACAAGGGCTTGGCTCCCGGGATGGGAGATGGACGATCAATGCTGCAGATTGGTCTTGCTCGGGGATCCATAGAACTGGGAGGACAAAATCCCGAGCACATAAATCATCCAGTTATGGAGCTCACAGTAGAAGACATACAGGTGATTTTACACCACGAGGTACAGAACACACATCCATCTGGACACAGAGGGAGCGGCGTGTGCCCAGAAACTAACCAGGAACCAGAGTGTCTGCAGAAGAAACCCCCAGTCTCCAGAGCACTAACACCACGTGGACTCTCCTTCTGGCCAAAGTGGAGTTGAATTAGGAGCTATCAATTTAAAATTTTTTTTAATTTTTTTTTACGTTTATTTATTTTTGAGACAGAGAGAGACAGAGCATGAACGGGGGAGGGTCAGAGAGAGAGGGAGACACAGAATCCGAAACAGGCTCCAGGCTCTGAGCGGTCAGCACAGAGCCCGACACGGGGCTCAAACTCACGGACCGCGAGATCATGACCTGAGCCGAAGTCGGCCGCTGAACCGACTGAGCCACCCAGGCGCCCCGGGAGCTATCAATTTAAAAGTATCATTAAAAATCTCATTAACCTAAACAACATGCAAGTCTGTATAATTGGGGATAAAAATAAAATCACATAAAATTACAAAGTGCTTAAAATGAAAAGGAAAATATTGCATTTATTCATGGGGCACAGCTGACATGCTATGAGGCATTTATGATTCAAAATACATTTATCAGCAGAAAACCAGAGTTACGTCTTCAAGTTAGAAAAGAAAGGAGGCAAATCCTCTCCCACTCAGCGTCCTGCAAAGAAGAAAGGAAATCATAAAGTTCAGGAAACAACAATGTTGAGGATAATTGTGAAAAAACAAAGACCTGAGAATATTCATGAGACAGTAAACTTGGGTCAAGACCGGGGAAGAAAAACAAGGAGAGATGATGACAATACAGTTGGGAATAAAAGAGGGTGATAAAAACCGGCACAAAAGAAATAAAATTCTATTTCCCCAGGCAGTGCAGTGCTAATGAATTGGAAAAACGAGAAGAAATGCATCTTTTGAAAACCTGAAAATGCAGACTTGGGCCGAGGAGAACAGGGGTCCGTGAAGGCGCCCCGGGGAGCTGCAGGCTTGGGGTGCCACCAGCACAAGCTGTCACTGACCGCGGTCGCGTAGCTGATGGATTCGCTTATGCGCCTGGTACAACGTGGTTCCACAACCAGAAAGCTGTTTTGTGAAGCAACACAATTTTACTTTATTTTTTATTTATTTTTTATTGTTTATTTTTGAGAGAAAGATAGAATGAGAGTGGGGGAGGGGCAGAGAGAGAGGGAGACACGGATTCTGAGCTGTCAGCATGGAGCCCGACGCGGGTCTCGAACCCACAAGCCACGAGATCATGACCTGAGCAGAGTTGGGCGCTTAACTGACTGAGCCACCCAGGCGGCGAGGCAACACGATTTTCAGCTGATTTTATTTATGACCGTACATACTCAATAACGTGTTATTCACCCAAGTACATATTGGAAGGTCATTCAATATGATTGATTATGATTTTTCCTTGCATGTGAGCATGTCTCAAGACTAGAAAATCCATCCGGAGATTCCCTGATTCAATGGACTGAAAAGATAACGCCACATGATTCCCTGAAGAGATGTAGGAAAAAGTGTTCAGAGTAAAAATAAAAATCTGTTCAGATTAAAAATAAGACTATCAGAAGGTTGGCAATTAAACAGAGTTTTCTTAAGGCTACATAATAAAAACCTACGGCGCGTACCGTCCTTCACAGAAACTTCAAGTCGCTTCCAGCGAAATCACACCGAAGATGAGTTCGCGCATCCGCCCTCTATCATCCCCCCATTTAATGTGGCACCAAGAACTCTGGCCGCGGACACACACGTGTGTGAAATAAAATGGTCGTCGTCCACAGATGAGAAGCCTGTACACAGAAATCCCAACAGAAACGTAAGTGAAATCATGGCACCAATACAGGAACTTAGCACGTTTATCAAATGCAAGGTCGACGTAGCATAACTCAACAGTCGCTTCTACACTAGCTACACCCGGCTGAATATTAATGGAAAATAGAAATGTAATTTACCCAAACAAAATTTTAGATATACTGGTCTAATGAGGACTCAGTTGGTCCAACAAAAAATACACAAGACCTTTATGAAGATTGTTTAAAAAAAATTTTTTTTAATGTTTATTTATTTTTGAAAAAGACAGAGACGGGGCACAAGTGGGGGGAGGGACAGAGAGAGAGGAAGACACAGAATCTGAAGCAGCTCCAGGGTCCGAGCCATCAGCACAGAGCCCGACACGGGGCTCAAACCTACAAACCGCGAGATCACGACCTGAGCCGAAGTCGGGCGCTCAACTGACTGAGCCCCCCCAGGCACCCCTGAAGATTGTTTTAAATCTTACCGAAGGGCATAATAAAATAGAGTCAACACAGTCCCGCTCAAACTTTCATCCAGATTATTTGGGGAAATTTGTTGAAGTCATTCAAAATCATCCCAAAATGTACATGAAATCTGCACAAATAGCTGAGTCAATTCTAATAAATGAGCTGCCAACACGGGCAATTCGCCTAACAGGTGTCGTGACAGGACAGTCGCACAGGTAACAGACGTGGCAAGCACAGCGTGGCCCCCGCGAAGGGAAGAGAGAGCCCAGAGACGGACCCGGACGTGGATGGCATCTCCCCAGAGCTCAGGGTGGGGAGCAAACAGTCCACGGCCACGCGGAACTCTCCCCGGGGCCGACAAGGAAGGAAAAAGCACCGTCCGCACGGCGTGTGCCGACCCCCCGGTGGAATCGCCCGTGGCCAGGGGGATGGGCCGGCCACGGCGGCTGAGTCACTCACACACAAGAGAATGTGGGGGTGGGGACCCAGCTCCCTGCCTGGAGAAAAATGAAGCCACGCTCCCACTTTGCACATCACGCAGGTTAAATCCAGGGAGATTAAAGTGTGAGCGTATGAGGACAGACAGGGAAGCTGATAGAAGCAAATACAGAAGGATACATGTGTGAGGCAGGGTTGGGAAATTGTGCTTCATTTAAAGGTCTTAGAAGCACGAGCCAGAAGATGGGGGGCGGGGGGGGGGGAGGTGATGAATTTGAGTTCATCGCCGTTCGGGAATGCCCTGGCCTCAGGGAATATGGAGGAGGCAGGCTCCCGCCAGCCACACACCCTGGACAGACGTGTGGAGCAGCTCCCGGAGCCCCCGGAAGGGCACGTGACGGCAGGTGCGCGGGGGACAGAGGCCGGCGTGTGAAGGGCCACCCATCCAGGGGGAGGTATCGTCCAGCCTGGGCTCAACACAGCCCCAGACAAGAAGTGAGCCCCTGGAGAGGCGCCCCCCTCCTCGCCCAAGGACAGAAGACGGGGCCCCTGGATCAGGAAGAGGAGGAAATGGCTCCATTCCTGTTTCCTGCCTTCCAGATCCTTCCGCAGCCTGAAATACAAGCACCGTGGCGGGAAGACGCCCAGCCTCTGAGGGAGGGAGGCTTCCTTCCGACCGGGCGGCTCTGATCCCGAGGGCACAGGTGAGTCCCCAGTGGTCTTCCTCTCTCTGTCTCCCAGGAATGAAGGGAAACCAGGAGACCCACTGGCGGCAGATGGGGTCTGAAAGACGCGTGGAAGGAGTCTCCAGGTGGCCGGCGTGGTCCCCGAGGGGACAGGAGACCAAGGGGTGACGACAGAGCCGCGGGGGGAGGGCGGGGTGGTGATGCATCCGGGGAGCCTGGGGCTGTTCTGCCTCTAGAGTGAGCCGAGTGTGACGGGGCGGAGGGGGGAGCGCAGGGGGCTCCGGGGGCGGCCGGGCGTGGAGACGCTTCACGGGGGCCGAGGTGGCAGGGAAGCGCCTGAACCCCGAGTGGGTCGTCCAACTGCGAGTGTGTAGACGGTGATGTCCGGAGCAACGTCAGCAGAGAGGCTGACGTTTAGGGCTCAGGAGGTAAACTGAGGTAGGGCACGGACCGTTCGAGGAGGCGGCAAAGGGGAAATGACAGGAACGCATCAGATGTGATCACACACGTCGTATACTCCGCGTGCACCACCTAACAGACCCACGTTGCCGAAGTGTGTCCAAAAAAGAGGAATAATAGAGGGAAAACACGAACAAGGTGCTGTGTGCAGAGCTCGCTTGCAACAGAACGGTGTAAGTCGGTTAAAAGGATGTGAAACATACACCACGATGATTGATCGAAACGGATCTGGGCAAACCCAGAGCGTCTGCTCCTGTTGGGTAAAGAAACCTGACGGGACCCAGTCGGCGAGACACAAGTGGCCACAGAAGGGCCAGGGTGGCTTTGGTGAGTGTGTGTGTGTGTGCGGGTGCAGGTGCGTGTACTCACTTGTATGTGCATGTGTGTGATGTACTCACTTGTGCTGTGTGGACGTACTCGTGGACACACGCGCACACACACCGCATTCCACGGATTGCAGCTGAGGGTTCCCTCTAAGGAAGGACCCCAGGGGTGGCTGCCACAGAAGGAGCCGGACTTCGGGGACGGTGTTGGAGGCGGGTGGCCTTCCGGGGCCTTCCACACATAGGGAGGGGGTGAGAGGGACCGAGGGCAGCCTGTGTCCCGGGCGTGACCGGATAGACAGCAGTGCTCTGTGGGGAGGACCTTGGGGGGCCGAGCTGGGGCAGGAGTGGCAGGCAGGGTCGAGGGTCAGCTTCAGGCAGGGCAGTGACAGGTCACGGGGCCATCTGGGGGACTGAGGCCACCCGGCCGGACAGCTGCCCTGTGTGGCCGTGGGGAAGATGAGGTCGCCTGGGGCCAGGGGGCTGGCCTCCTGGAGGTCAGAGAAGGACGAGGAATCAAAGACGTGGGCCAGCCGGGCGTCTGGATGGGGGCTGGGAGGTCTCGGGGGACCAGAGCAGAGCATCTTCCGCGGGTGGGGGTTGGACGCGCAGCCGGGAGGGGGAGGAGAGGGGAGACGACGTTGGTGTAGAGGCTGATGAACCTGTGCCACGCGGGTGGGTGCGCGGTGGGCACGGGATCTGTCCCCGGGCTCCAGGCAGAGGTCAAACTCCGTCTGGGTGCCCGCGGCTGCCGGGCGCTCGGCTCTGTGCTGCCCAGGACGGAGACGCGGAGGTTCTGCCCAGGAAAGCGGATGCGCTCACCCCAAGTCCCCCCGAGGCCAGGCAGGGATCGGCCCGGGGCACTGCCACCGCCCCCCACCCTCCGCCCAAGACGTGTTGTTTAAAGGAAATGCACACGCGGACCACTCGGCCCGCGGGGCCCTCCGGCACCAGCAGCAAGAGGCCGGGCAGGCTGGCTCCCCCTGCCGTGGGCGCGAGGGGTGCCCAGAGGCGCACACGTCCTGTACATGTGCTGCGGCCACGTCCTCCGGGGCACGGCATTGTGGCGGAAATTTTGCCGGAAATTACGGATCGGGTGGCGGTAGGTGGCCCCTGTCAGGTGTTAGAAACAGTTACACGATCTGTTTTTCCGTCTCAAACACACCTTCGATGTGCTCTGCGTGCCTGCGTGGGAGAAGGACTTCCGACAAAAGAGCATTTTCATGACGTGAGCTGACGGGCTTCGGGATGTGGGATGTGCACTTTGGGAGGTAACTCGAAACGCACTGGCCACACCGGGCTGACAGGAAGCCGCGCTGCCCGTGGCCGGGCTGCTCGGCCACGGGCGACCTTCAGCGCCTGCCTCACCGCGGCCGCCGGGCGACCCGGCCCCTGTGCACACCTGGGCCCTGACATTTCTCCCCCGCCCCACCCCTCCCCGCATCGGGCCCGGGTGTAGAGATTACTTAAAATAAACAAACGAATAAGTAAATCACAAATGATGAAAAATATTTCCTGTTTGTCTGAAATTCGCCTGTAACTGGCCTTCTGTATTCGCTAAGCCCAGCACGCTGGATTTGGAGGGTGTGACCCTGGAGAGACAGACAGACTGAGGATTATGGGAGCGGGGTCGGTGACTAGGGAGGCTCACACGTCCCCATCTGCTGTCGGTCTGTCGGTCTGCTGGGGGCCCAGGAGGGCCGGGCTGTCGCTCCCTCCAAGTCCCGGGGCGGGACAGCAGGACAGACAGAGAGGACAGACGTCCCGGCTCAGCAGCCAGCCCCCCCTCCTCTGCCCTCTGTGCCACAGAGACCGACCCACACCGGGGACGCCTCCGCTGTGCTCAGCCTTTCCGGAAACACCCCCAGAGACGCTCCCAGAACTATGTTTTACCAGCTCTCTGGGCACCGTCCTGTTGACACAAAATTAACCATCACAAAGTCTTTCTAAAAACTACAGGGGCGCCTGGGTGGCTCAGTCGGTTAAGCGTCCGACTCTTGGTTTTGGCTCAGGTCACGATCTCACGGTTTGTGAGTTCGAGCCCCATGTCAGGTTCTGCACTGACAGCTCAGAGCCTGGAGCCTGACTGGGATTCTCTCTCTCCCTCTCTCTGCCCCTCCCCTGCTTGAGCTTTCTCTCTCTCTCTCTCTCAAAATAAATGGACTTTACACACATTAAAAAAAACATATAAACCATATTTGAGCTCTCCTTAGCCATCTCTGGTCTGGAGCAAAGACAGCAGCCCAGTTTCCCGGAGAACCCCACTGGTGGCTGACCCAGTACCTTCCAATGGCCAAGGAATGTGCCGGAAACCACGTGAACCGGGGGTGGGTAGGCACGTGCCCCGCATAGAGGTCAATCCATCTCTGAGACCTTCCAGAGGGGACCCCTCTGGGGGTGGCATCTGATGCTAGTGGGCAGGTGGCCGGGCTCAGCTTCTCTCTGGCTCTGCGGCTGATTAACTCCCCGGACAGAACCACAGACAGAACCGCGCGGGGTCCCCGATCTCCGGGACTGGAGGTGCACTCCGGCCTCCCACCTGCCTGCCGAGGGCAAGGCCGTCCCTCCCGCGCTGCGTCCCAGAGCGAGACAAAGTTCCCTCTGCTCTTGCGTCCCGTTGAGCAGAAACTTGGCTCTGACAACTGAGGGCAGGGCGGGGACTGCTTTTTCTTGCGCTCGGGGCCCCGGGCGGGAACGGTAGCTCCCTCACCCGCTGGTCCAGACGAAGCAGACACACGCAGGGCCTGCGGCAGTGGACGGCCGAGTTTGACCTTGTGACGGCAGTGTGGCTGGAAGTGATGAAGACGTCGCGGGGAGAATCCGCGTTGTCTCGGAGAAGCCGCTCCCGGGGACCAGAGCTGACGACACCGATGTGCACGGCTCTGTCCTGCCGGTTCCAGGAAGTCGGCCCCGAGCGGACACACGGGCACGACTCCGCCCACGCCTCCTGCCACGCCTCCGACCACGCCTCCTGCCCCTCCCCTGATGAGCCCGCACCCCGACCCCCCGCCTCTCTCCGGGGGCCGCCCCTACCCTCCTGTCCGCCACCCCCTGCAGGGTCCCCATCCGCGTGTGCAACTTGCTCTGCCCTTTCAATGACCTTGCATTTTGGTCTTGCTTCCGGGGAGGACTTGCCCCCCCGATCTGTTTTGTAAACTCCCGTCCAGCCCTCAAGACCCACCACATGAAGGTGTTTAATGATCCAGGGCCTGGCTGGTCCCTCCCTCCTCCGTGGGTGGTGCCGTCACATTCTCCACACTGTCCCCTTACCGGCATGTGACCTGTCCGAGGGCGGGGACCTGCTCACGCGGGTCTGAATCCCCTGTGTTCGGCACAGAGTGTGTATGGTCTGGGGTCAGTCGAATTAATAAATTCTCTCCTAATGTTTAAACCTCCTGACGCCCAGGAGGCCTACTCTGATGGGATAAACTACATTCCAAGCTTTACTTGAGTTCCCTGGACGCTTCTCAGAGAGTGCACCCCCCTCCCCAGGCCTCTCCCAGCATGCCTGCTCCTTCCCATAGGGAGGCTTCTTTCCAGAAGGCTTTTCAGGCATCGCCAGAGCTGGGGGAGGGGCAAAGCTCACACACCTGGGCAGGCTGAGGCCACCTGGGGGAGCGGCCGGTCTCTGGGCGGCAGGACGAGCCCACCTGCTTCCTGATGGGGCTCCGGCCGCTCGGAGGTGTCTCCCCGAGGACGTTCTCCGGCTTGTGCCAGGAACAAAGCCTGGAGCCGGTGGTTAGTGGGCTCTCTCCGGGGACACCCGGGAGAGCATCTGAGCCCCCAGCACGCTGACCACCACCCCCCCCCCCACTTCTGGCTCCTGGGTGCCTCAACCAGGAGGGTCCAAATGGAGACAGGCGCTCGAGGCGAATGACGCACATCCGATTTCAAAACTTGCTACGAGATAAAGGTGGGAAACTCATTCATCATTTTTTGAACTGGTTACACATTTCGGTGATAAGAACTGGGTAATTGGATTAAATACAATAAATGACTAAAATACAGACATTTCACCTGTTTGTTTTCCTTCATCGAGTGTGACCAGGGGACACAGAACACTCAGCGGCTCGTGCAGTGCTCCCTCCGGGCGCTGGACCGCAGTTCGTGCCAGCGTTCCGGTGTCTTCCCTGCACGCCTGGGCCCCGGCCCAGCCCAGGGAGGGTCTCCCCGCTGTCACGTGCGGGAGCTCTGTGACGGCACCTCGCTGCGTCTCTGGGAGCCCGGCGCCATGTGGGGAGGAGCACGGCCTGGCGGAGGCAGGAAGTTAACCGCGGCTCTCGAGGCTGGGCCAGAGCGAACTCCAGGGCGGGATGGGCGGCCTCCACCAGCACCAGGGGCTTGCGCGCAGGGCCACTTTCCTCTTGGTTTGCCCAGGGCTCACGCGTGGCTTCCGTGTGGCACTCAGGGCAGGACTGGGGGCAAGGCTGAGCCGCACAGGGGTGGGGCCGGCGGGAGGGCGGGCTCTGCGAGGTTCAGGGAGCGGGAAGGGCCCCGCAAGGCCCCCGGTTTGGGTTTCATTGCAGGTCAACGCGCTGCCGACCTTCGCCGCACAGCGGTCCCTGCAGCGTCTCCACGGGAAGCAGCCCGGTCGTCTAACGCTCGCGGCTGCCTGCGCCCGTGCCCGTGCAGGGGCCTCCTGGTGACCGGTGACCGCGAGGTCCTGGTGGCTCCGGGTTGAAGGTGGGCCCGTTGGGTTTGGGGCTGGGGTCCAATAACTACCAGCTGCTGTCTGGGCCCCCACTTCCTGGTCTGTAAAATGGGGTCCTCAAGCCACCCCCGCGTCAGCCGTGGGCGGTGGGCACAGCCTCGGGCACCTGCAGGCCTCAGAGCGTGGGCCACGTGTGGCTGGGTGTCCCGATGTTCCTGAGCACCAGTACGGGCCCCACTGGGGCAGCTCGGGAGGGGGGCAGGTGGATGTGAGCCCTGCTCTGGCTCCGAGAGGGGCCCCTGGAAGGGGAAACAGGGACAGAGAGACGGAGACAGAGACTGAGTCTTTCGGCCATGAGTGATTCGGAAATGGAGTCCCCGGGGCCCAAGCGGTCCCGTCTCGATCCCACGATGACCACGGGGAAGGGAGGCGTCGTTTGGAGACCCTCTCAGGATATCCCCGGCCATGCTGGGTCTGTGAAGTCGCCTCCGAAATTAGGGAAAAACAGGGAAAAGCGGATTCATGCTTTAAGGGAGTATTTACAGATAGAAAACTAACAAACTATTAATTTTAAAACAAATTAAGTAAAGAAGCTCAAAATGATGCCATCTTTTTTCCCGAACTGTCATCGATGAGGAGCTAATGTATTATTTTAAAGAATGCCCCTCAGATGACACCATAAATTCCATTTTTATTCTGGCGATTAAACCAGCGTGATTTATGGGAGTTTTTTCGAAGGCATTTCCCCCCCGTATCTGAAAACACAGACTGCATCAGAAGGGCCCATTTGCTGCCCCTATTTCAAATTGATTGTATTCCATTATCTCGTTTGGTGATTTATAACCTGGTTTTTCTTGAGATTCTAATCTTAATATTGTTGACCTGTTTGTAAAGCGTGTCTCCCTATCTACCTTTGGCGACACTGCAATCGTCAGCCCGTCCCGTCTGGGATTCTCGGCCACCCGCCTGCCCTGATGCAGGCCGTGCCCCGGGGGGGTCGGGTGCAGCCGTGTGTGCGTGAGCGAGAAGTCCGCGGTGCCAACACCGAGCGGGCCGCGGCACAGACCCTGAGCACCGCCCTGGGAGGGGAGGAGACGGTGCGAGAGGAAACAAAGCTGGATCCGGCAACCGCTACCCCCCCCCCCCCCCGACTGCTTCTTTCGGGAAGAGACACAGCCGGTCCAGCCTTGATCAGCGACTCCGCTCTGTCGCTGATCCTTCAGCGGACAGGCTCCCGGCAGGCAGACTGAGCTACGGCTGGGGCGGCAGGTGTGGGTGTGTGTGGAGGCGGAGGGACGGGGGTCGGTTGTGTCGAGTCGATGAAGTTCACGGTTTCAGTGAGCCACAGGCACACCGCCCCAGTGTCAAACACACCCAGGTACAAGTGCAAACGCACGCACAGGACAGACAGCTGTTTTCAGGAAAGTGGTCTAAGTCCGTGACCCAGAGCAGGGGAAGGTGTGAGGACAGCTTCCCTCTGCGACCAGGTGGGAGTCGTGAGCTTCAGGACCCGCTGGCTCCCCCGTCCCGCAGGTGGCCTCCCAGGACGTCCCCGGGGCTGAGCATGAGGCGGCTGTTGGCACGTCACGATTCAGGCCCCTCGGACCCCGGCTGTTACGGAAACCTCAGTGTGGCCAGCCTGACCTGTGGTGTCCCCGCCTTAATCCCCAAGGCCATCCCTTGCGGGTTGTATGATGACCAGAACCGGCCCGTCACACGACCCTTGGCTGAACCCATCCCACGAGCACCTCCAGCTGCTTCCAGAGACCTCCAGTGGCCCCGCTGTCCCCAGGGCAGAGAAATGTCCCGGACGTCCTCTCCAGGAACGGCTCAGGCACCTTCCGTGGGGTCTCAGCTCCCGGGGGACCGCGCCCAGATTCCTGCCAAGGACCCGGCAGGGGCAACTGATGGGGACAGAAGGCAGTGCCCGCCCGGCCGAGCTCCTTCTGGAAGCCCCTCCGTCTTGCTCACCTGTAGCCTCCATCTTTCCAGGAAGCCCCGGATTCATCCAGAACCAGGCTCCACCCGACAGCCCCGTCGGTGGGACGAGGGGGGGCGGTCCACGCAGCTGGGAAGGACCATCTGCTCATTCGCTTTGGCAGTTTTGATGACTTTGCTTTTGTGGAAAGTGAACTTCTTTGGTCTGGAAAGCAACATATCCCCCCAAATCCCATCGACTGGAAGGCGCCTGGCCTCACGTGAGGCCAACACAGACACCTGCCAGACTGGAGGAGGGAAGCGGTTGCCGCCATCCCCGCCTCCCGGGCCGCTAGTCAGGCGACCTCCGCCGTGCTCCCCTCCAGGACCTGGGTCTTCGTTCACACTTACGCGTGTGTCGGGAACGCACACGACAACACAACCAGCGTCTGTTTCGGACGCCCTTCCTCCACCGGGCGCCGGCGTTTGTTTGCACCACAGGCCACGGGCTGCGTCATGGGCCACGTGCTTTCCCCGGAGAGCCTTGCCCTTTCCGGAATTTTCTTAGAGAGGATTCTATTCTCGAACACGTGCATTTGGGGCAAGAAACTGGCTGGGTTTAAGATCACGGAGCCCCCTTCCCGTGGTCACTGTGTGCACCGCCCCCGTGTCTCCTCCACCCGTGTCTTCTCATCCACACGGGAGGGGCCCCTGATTCGCTTGTCCACTGTCCCCGCCGTGACACTGGGCTCTGTCCCCCACCCAGGAGGCCCAGGCGGTGGCCAGCTCCACACGCTCCGTAAGCCTCTGGCACATTCGCACCAGATTTTCTTCCAGTTTGTTCCTTCGATGCTCATCGTTTATCTTCTTTCTCCTCTTACCGACCGTCCCTCTCTCCCCCACTTTGCCAACACATTTGCAGAGTGGCCACGCTGTCTGTCTGTCCTCCAGACCCCCCTGAGAGCTCCCTGGCGGCCGCTTGGCAGCTCCGTGGTGGGGGAGGGCAGACTCCTCAAGCCCCTTGGGGGACCCGAAGCTCCTCACCTTCCCTCTGCCTCTGGCCGCGGCCCGTGGTTGAGGCAGGTTCGTCCAACACGGGGCCGAGGGCACGTGGACAGTGGCCCCGGGTGGACACCTGCACTTCTGTGAGGAACCCAGACTCTAACTTCCTTCTAGAGGTTTCTAAACGTACAGGTGTCGTCCCTCTACCCAACGTCTTTAAGTGAGCCCTCTCGAAGGATCTGATTCCTCGGAGAGGGAAGTGATTTTCAAAATTCATATGCTGACGTCACGTGCCCTTCCCTCCTGGTGCATGTGCTGGATTTTTATGTGTATAATTACATTCCACACATCACTGCTTTTGTTACCCCGCTCCCCCTCCGGCCTCACCTGCTACAACCCACTCCCCACGCGGCCACAGAGGCTCCTAAAGCGCTCACTGCCTGCCCCGCCCCCCCACACCCCCACTGCTCCCCACTGCTGTGAAGTTGAAGTTCAAATTCTCGGACCCAACATGTAGGTCTGTTCCTCCAGCAACAACCGTCTCTCCCACCCGACCTCCCACGTAAGTTCACTTTCAGGCCGATCTCTTTAAGGTTCCCATTCTCGTGCCTGGGACTGTTTTCCCCCCTGCTATGACCCAGCGTGATGTGGCAGAAGGCTGGCGGAGGGGCCCCGGCAACCACGAGCTGTGTGTCCTGGGTCTATTTGCTCGGTTGCAAAACATCTTCCAGGTAGGAGGTTAAATGAGATGATAGGCTTTCAACACCTGGCACCCAGCAGGTGATAAAAGGCTTCACGCCCCTTTCCTCTTCAGACAAGCCGGCCCCACCCGCTCTGCAGACTCCCTGCCTCTTCCGGACCAGGAGCAGGTGTCTCCCATGTCTGGAGCTGCAGGGTCTCCCCAACCCCCATCCTCGCTTGTGCTGCTCAGTTTCACCCCCCACCCCAGGCTATTCGTCCCATTGGGCGGAACTCCCTGGAGGAGGGGACGGTGTCTCAGCCCGAACACAACACCTGATGGGCCTCAAGAGACAAAGAACATGTGGGAGCACCACTTACCGCCCGTCTTCCCGGCCCCCCTCATACACGACCTACAAAACCCGGCAATCCCACCTGGCGGGGCTCCATCCTTCCGCCGCCACGGGCAAGCAGAGACTCAGAGAGGCTGAGTGATGCACACAAGTCGCACAGATGACAACCACAAGGCCACGGTGCCGACGCGTCCCTGACCGCAGCAGTTCGGCCACCGTACAGCCAGCTGTCTCCGTGGGCTCGAAGAAATAGAAGCAGGGGTCAGGAGTCAGTGAGGCTGCCGCAGCTCTTCTAAGGTCACACTCGGGAGCGAGACCTCTCCTGGGAGAGATGTCAGGAGGAATTAGCGCGGGCAACCAACCCAAAGGGCTTCATGGGAAGATGTGGGCTTTGGAGGTCGTTCATCCTGACGGGGGGGGCTTTGACACTGGCTGGTTAGTCAAGTTCTTAACTTCCTTAAGCCCCGTGTTTTCTTCTGTAATATGAGCTTAATAATAGTAGTTATCACTCTCTCTTAAGGTTTCGGGTGTATCGGTTGACTTAAACCTGTGTAGGGCACCTCTGAATGGTGCACAGCGCTCAATAGATGTCACGTGGATGGATGGATGGATGGGCGATAAATGATGGATGGTGAACGTATGGTTGGATGGATGGATAGATGATGGATTGATGGATGGATGCATGGATGCATGGGTGGATGTATTATGGATGGCGGGATGGATGGATGGAGGGATGATAAATGATGGATGATGGACGTAGGGTTGGATGGATGGATAGATGATAGATTGATGGATGCATGGATGCATGGGTGGATGTATTATGGATGGAGGGATGGATGGATGGATGGAGGGATGATGGATGTATGGTTGGATGGATGGATAGATAGATAGATAGTGGACTGATGGATGGATGCATGGATGCATGGGTGGATGTATTATGGATGGAGGGATGGATGGATGGATGGATGAGGGATGCATGACGATGGATGGATGAATGGATGGATGGATGATGCATGGAGGGATGGATGATGGAGGGAAGGAAAGGGGGAATAAAGGAGAGGTGGTAGAGTGAGAGAGAGAGACAGATGGGTGGGCACCTACCATAGGCAGTCTCCATGCCAGGCAATAAGAAAAAACATGGTGTGTAAAAACTGATATTTACACCCCCATCCTCATGGAATTTACAACATAGTGCAATAAATAAGCATTATTCAAATAACCACACAAACAAATATAAACTTGCAACTGTGAAATGTGCTGAACAGCAGAGCCGTGCAACTTTAGGAGGTACTGTCCCAGGGGATTTGACCTGGTTTGTGAGACCAGAAAAGACATCCATGACAAAATGACTTAAGCTGAAAAGATGTCTGGCTTAGTTTGGGCATGTCCCAAATTCCAGGGCGGCTGGAGCAGACAGAGCCAGGTGCCGGTTGACCAAGCTTCAGAGATGCTCAGGACACAGAACTGACCAGGCAGAGCACTTGCCTGACGATGGTGCATGGACAGGGTTAGAAGAAGACAGAGCTGGCCCTCAGGTCTCTGGCATCAGGTACGGGTGGTGTTGGTCCCACCCCATGAGAGAGGGAGCAGGGTCATGAGCTGGTTTGGGGCATGTTGATCTGGGTGCCGTGAGAAGTCCACGGAGAGGTGCTGGGGAGGAGGATGGATGCAGGTAGAACCCTGGAGCTCGGGGCCAGAAGGGAGCTGGATTGGGAACGTGGGTGCCATCTGTCTGTGGTCCACACCTGATGCTACAGCTCTCGATGGCATCACCCAGAGAGAAGGCACCGGGCAAGACGGGAAGGAAGAGGGTGTGGTTATCCTTGAAGAGCCCCATCGGCCCCGGGCTGGACACCCAGGGGAGGAGGTGTGGCCAGAGAGACGGCACAAAGCCCTAGGTGGACATCTGGAGCGAGTCATAGGTGGGGGGACGGGAGCAGGACGCAGTAGCAGAGAGGGCTGGGAAGGCCCGGCCAAGAAAGGGCCGAACGGACGGCACGAAGCTGGAGGGAGAGGAGGCAGCAAAGCCCTCGCCGCGCCCCCACAGACACGGTCGTGCATCCGACGGGCCACCTCCCAACACGTGCGATGGAACCTTCTGGAAACTGTGCCGTCTATACAGCACTCGCTCTATGAAGGGCAGCCACACACACACACAGAGCAGAATTTTGTCCTGTGTTTGTGTTGTCCTCTGTCTGGCAGTTCTTGAACGCTGCAGTCCTTGGGGACATTTGGGGACCTGATAGCTGGACCTCAGTATCGCAGTGGTTGGTTCTCCTTAGGGCTTGGGGTCAGTTCACACAGCAGGCTGCTCAGAGTCTGTGTCCGTTTCCAGTCCTTGCTTCTTGGTCAAGGCTTCGGGCAGGGGACCCCCTTCACACACGGGCTCCCCCCAAATTACACACTCACACATTTACACGCACATTCATACATGCACACATGCACACACATGTATACACACTCGCACAGGGAGACTCACACACGTATACGTGCACACTCACACACATAAACACACACGTACACATGCACGCTCACACACACGTGCACACACACACCCACACACATGGAACTGGATCCTTCCTTCAGCCTGATCACTCATTTAAAGATTGTGTTTCAATTTCCTTTAAGTTGACCCATTGCCAAAAACTCCTCTGACTCCTATTACAAAAATGACCACTGCTATCTCCGTAAATCACGAGCGCACAACCCGCAGCGTCATCGGGCACAGCGGTGGTTCCACGCAAATGGATGGCGTCCTAGTCACTGAGCCCTCGGGACCGTCACTGCCATTAGGAGCCGCACCCCCTCACCGCCAGGACGGCCGCCCCGTCCAGCACCCGGGGCCACCGGACAGACGCCTGCGGAGCCCCAGGCTGCACCTCAGACCCCGAGCCGGACCGGCCAGGCGAGGCCTGCATCCCCGCCCCCCGCGGTGCGCGTCTACACAAGCCTCTGTGTCCGAGGGGCGTGTCTGCGGCAGAGGGGGCGGGCTCCCACGTGCTCTACCAGATGCCACGCCCCGTCCCCACCACCCCTGCAGCCGGACCACAAACACCACCTGTGTCACCTCCTGCCCGGCTGCTCTGCGTCGGGGCTGACCTGGCCCTTCTCTACGGCGAGCAGCGTCCGCAGGACAGACACTCTGCCCTCGGTAGGCCAGAAGAGATGCTTCCTTCTGAGGGTCTGAGTGGACCACTTCCCGGGTGGGCAACGGCGAAGGGGAAGCTGGTGCCGGGCTGGGGGAAGCTGGGGTCGGGCGAGGCGTGGGCCTTGGTGGCCGTGAGAAGCCAGGGAGCCCCCGCTTCCGTCTGAGGGGTCCTTGGTCATCTTGACGGGGGGCCTGATGAAGTGTTGGGAAACCCACCATACGGGGACACCGCCAAGGGGCGTCCCGGGCAAGACAACAACAGTAAGGGAAGCAGCGATTTCTGTTGAAAGAACATTCAGATTTATTGACCCGGAGGTTCCCGCTGTCTTGCAGGGTCGGCCTCTGGCCTGAGGAGGTACATTGGCCTCTGGCCTGAGGAGGGAGCCAACATGTGCTGTGTCCAGCCCCACCAAGGCCACACTCCGGCCTCAGCAGCCCTCACGACCCGGGATCCCACGCCCTCTCTGCCTTTGCCCCTGCTCTGTTGTCTATACTCCGTCACTCACTTCCCTTCCCCTGGTTGCGTCTTCGGTCGGCCTTACGGACTCCGGACCCCAAGGACCCCACACGGACCACCCTTTCCTCCAAACTTCCTGATGTTCCTGCTAGGTGACAGGCTGGCAGAGGGGACACGGGAGCCGGGGCGCAGGGCCCCCCCCCGGGGCAGACAGCCTGGGCCCGGCCGGGTGGGAGTGGGCGCCCTTCGGGAACGTGTTGACCCAGCAGCACCTCCGGACTGCATTCCGCTGCTGCATCGTCTGCAAAGCTACTTCTCGATGACAAGCGGACTGTGGATGTGGAGAAGACGTCCCCCGTAACACTTTAATAACTGCTCTCCCCGTGAGCGTGGCGGCCGCTCCGATGCCTCTCAGGCCCTTCGTGAAAAGCCTGCTGTGACGGCAGTGCCCCTCCTGCGGGGATCCGGGGCTGGGGAGGGACCCTCGGCTGGACACCCAGGGCGGGGGGTGGCCCCGGGAGGCAGAGGGGCGTCTCTCTCTGCCCCTGCACCCCGCGTATCAGGTGACCTTGTCGGATCACCCTGGAGAGGGACCGGACCAGACGGGCCGGGCCGAGGGAGGTTCACGGGGCAAACACCCACTGGAGGTGAGCACGCGGAGGGCTGGCTCTCACCCACCTCCCCCGCTCCCGTCTTCCTGACGCCTCCTACCAGGTCTCCCATGAGCTGTCGTGGGGCCCCGGCCCGGGCTGGGGGTTGGGGAAGGGAGGGGCCTCACCCCAGCAGTTACGGGGAGGGACGAGCAGCCAGCCACGGACCTCGGCCTGGAGGTGAGTGGCCACCTTGGCAGGTACATTCCAGCAAGCGAGTCGGGCGTGTGAGCCCCGGATGGGGAGGGGCGATGAAGACTAGTGTGTGACCTCAGTTTCCCTGAGAGTGGGGCCCAGGGGGTGGGCACGTGGGGCCGAGAGGCAGGGGGGCCTGGGGAGGAAGGGGGCAGGCCGGAAGGGGGGATCCGCTGCAGAGTGGCTGGGGTCCCCGGAGTTTGCGGCCCCCGCCCTGTCCCCCCTCGGGACCCTAGCCCCTCCCACTGTAGCCTGGGTGGTGGGGGGAGGGGGGGAGTCATGGAAACCACCCCCCCCCCCCCCGCCACCGTTGTCTGACTGAATTTCAGAACTGAGCATATTTCAGTCAATCCAGAAGTTCAACTGGCCTGGTGACATTTAGTAACACGCGGCTCTGCCCCGCTAATGCCTGCTTTCCAGGATGTAACGGGTGTATTTGTGAAGAACGCCAGTATTTATCGGCTGCCGGTTTTCAGGAAAGGAATAATCTGTGAAAACACTCTCCTTAGGAGTGTCGCTTTTACGCAAACCTGTTGACAAACATGTCCTCTCTGAGACACGCCCCAACTTCCCTGCACATGGGCTGGGCCCGGCCCAGGCGGGTCCTGGAGGGACGGCCAGTCTGCGGGTCTCTGCCAGGCGCCCGGCTTCCGTGGCTCAGTCTGTTGTCCACGCTGCTGGCCATATGCCATAAGCCGTTCTTAGCCGCCGGGTAGCTGGGCCCTCCCAGAGCCCACAGGGCAGGAGGCGTCCCTGGGCTGCTCTTCTCTGAAACAACCAAGGGCCCGGGGCCACCACGGGCAGCCCTCGCTTTGTCCGGGAGGCCGCCCCGGGGCCTGTGCTCAGACACCGAGCAACGCAGACAGCTGGGGCCTCTGGCAGGGCCGAGCGTTTCTAGGGATTCGAGACAGCAAGAGCCACCGAGGGCCGGCGCTGGGAACCGGGGCAGCCGGCTCTGGGCATTCGGCATTTTGGAAAATCACACACGGATGGACGTTCAGAGACGAAGAGGCCGGGCGGCTGGGTGCCGCTGTTGCGAGCCCCCCAGGCGGACTCCCCTCTGGTCCTGCCCGCCATGTGACTGCAGGCCTGGGCACAGATGCCGGCAGACAAGCCCAGCCCCGCCTGCCCGGCACCTGCAGGCCGGCCTGCCTCCCCCTCCCGCAGATACGAGCGGGAGGCACCTGCCTCCATCAGGGCCCATCCCGCCCAGAGCGCTGCCCACAGGCCCGCAAGGTCCTCGGGTCAAGCAGATGCCACTCGGGCTCCTGCTCGTGGTGGGGACACAGCTCTAGGCTGAATCCCAGGCGCCCAGGGCAGGCGCCCAGAGCCCAAGGGCAGGGCACTGTGTCCAGCACGTACGATTTGCTGCCACAGTGGAAGTTTCGACATCACCACAGGTTTTTACACTTCGCTCCCGAAGCTATTTATCCAGGATATAACGATGTCGAGGTTGACACTGGCCCAGCTTCTCTATGAAACCACTTGTCCTCAGTAAAAATCCGCCCGTCCCAGGGGTGCATCATGAGAACACAGGGCCGTTGGTGGAGGAACGCGGACGAGCTTCCAGATCATTTCAAATGAGTTCGGGCTGTCCGCAGCCGCCGTGCCCACTCAGTCCCGGAGCCCAGATGCTCCCGGACCCCCTGGAGCTCACGCCCCTCCGAGGAGCAGTCTCGGAGCCAGGCTGCCCTGAATCACCGTGATTGTCCCCAGACTCTTTCCCAGCAAATCCTTCTGTGTCCGGCAGAAGTGACTTGTATTTCTGACTTTTTAAAATTGGACTCACCTGCCTAATGCCTTCCTGTAGTGGGTCTGGGGTTCGTCTCACCCGATACCGAAAGACAGACAAGAACAGCCCGCCGGGTGAGGGCAGGGAGCAAGGAGCCCGAGCGGGTGGTCCTGTGCCCCTGGTGGGGGACAGCCCTGCAGTCCTTGGGGGTGCCGTGAGGACGGGCCCCGGGGTCTCAGCGGAGAAGGCGGGATTCCGAGGCCCCAGTCCTGTCCAGGGTGAGCCTGGGTCTTTGCCGGAACAGCCTGTGGGGCAGGCCTTCCGAGCGAGCGGGGACGGGCCAGGCTCCCACTGTACCATCCTGGCGATTTGCAGCTGCAGGGGGAGGCGGGGAGGGGATTCACGGGGCGTTGAGAGGCCGGCGTTACGCGTGGGCTGGTGCCTCGCCGAGCCAGAGGAGGCCAGCGGTGAAGGTGGGTGTGGGGTGTGTCTGTTCTCCAGGGAAACAGTCCAGTGGGATGTGGGGGGTGCTCTAGGAATCAGCCCTAAGATTAGGGATCTGTAGTCTGCAGGCTGGGGACCCAGGCCGGGGCTGTGGGTCCCAGTTGGAGGCAGACCAGCGTCCCAGCTCGGAATCGTCAGGCAGGGAGAGTGGGTTCTCTCCTGCCCGCGGGCTCCGTTCCAGCCTCCGAAGGACCAGGCCCCTCTGCACCAGGGAGGGAGGTCCCCGTCTGCTCCCAGTGCTCCTCAGGAACATCAGACTGACCTTGGTGGCTGGAGAAGGGGACAGGGGACAGGGGACACGGCTGGCAGGGGAGGAAGGGCAGCACAGAGGAGCCCACAGGAAAAAAAGCTAAATGTTCAGGTCTCTCCAAAGCCCAAAATAAATGGAAAAGCGCGGTGGCCTCCAGGCCGGGACGGGGGTGATAGATGGGGACACACAGCACCATCAATCTCCCGGGGAGCGGGGGCTGCGAGGGAAATGGGCCGGAATTGGATTTTCTGGTTGTGTTTACTTTTGACAAAGAAGCAAACTGCTGAGAACAGGACGGGATGCACCGACGGGGAGGCGGTGACTCTCATCGCGGTTAAGTGAAATGAATCACTCCAGCTTTTGGACCGTTACCCTGGCCCGTGTGCGAGGTGGGGTCACCTCAGCGTGGGGAGCAGGGGAGAGGTCTCCCCCGCGTGGACTAGAAGGACCCCCTGCCCCACGAGGGGCGCCCCCCTCCCACAGGCACCAGGCCTCCTTTCTGGCTGGCCCCTGGGCACCTGCAACACAGAACACTGTCCAGATTCTGGGTCCACGGAGGGCGGTGGGGACCCTCCTGTCCTGTGTCCATGCCTGCAGCGGTTGGCACGCGGGTGAAAGGGAGGGGCGAACAAAGAGAACAAGGCAGGGCCATCCCTCAGCGAGAATGGGGCCCGGGAAGCCAAGAATCTCACACGTGTGCCCACATGCACACACTGCACATGAGCACACAAGGAATACACACGATAACTCCTGCTCGAGTGTGCACGCACGAATATGCACACGTGTGCACGCACACGTACAGGCATGCGTGTGAGCACGTGCTAATGCTGGTCACAGAGCACCAGCCCGGGACCCTCCTCGGCTGACGCCCTCACCCCCGTGGTGACCGTGTCTCTCGGCTTGTCCCTGCCGTCCCTGAGCCCGAGGGCCAGCACACTGTGAGCCCCACGCCCCGCCCCCACGTGCGCCCCTGCGCGTAAGCACTAAGTGCGAGCCACGTGCCCGGGTTCCAGAGCCTCGCCGTCCACGGCCCGCCGGCTCAGTTCCGCGTCCACGTCCAGAAGCATTTTCCTGCTGAGGGCGCGGCTCTTGGCCAGGCACCAGGCGGACCTGAAGGGGAAGGAGGCTTTGGAAGAAATCTCGTGTCGAAGCCAGAATGAAGCATAAAGAAAGAAGCAGCCGCAGGGCAAGATGTGAGGAAACACACCGGCCAGCGGGAGGAACAGCGGGGCAAGTCCCACTCCCAGCAACAGAGGAGATAAGATACCCATGAATAAATTGAACAGGAGACGCGTGAGGCCAGGAGGAGGATGACTTCAAGGCGTTCATTAAAAAAACAAAAGTAAATTTGAGCAGATGGAAAATCACATGGTCGGGGACAGTCAGCATCACCAAGATGTCGATTCTCTGTTAATGCGTCAGGTTCAACACAATCGGAATGAAAATGCTAATGGGCTGCGTTCTCTGGGAACAGTCAAGGCCACTGAAACTCCCCGGAAAAAATGAAAACAGAAGTGGCCAGGAAAGCGGAGAGCAGGAGTGGCTTGCTCTGGCCGACATGGACGGTTCCCATCGCTGGGGTCCTGGAGCACCATGGACGCGCAGACCAAGGGCGGGGGGGGATCCTGAACGAGACCGTGGGCAGAAAGCCCTCCCCCGAATGCGGCCTCGCCTCGCCCCTGCAAGGCAGGCCCCCACCTCGAACTTGAGGTATGGACGCATCTCCCCAGCAAGCGTGTACCTGTGCCTGGCTGGGCAGACACGCGGACGGCTAACACCACAGACTCCCAGGCACGAAGCTTCAGGAAAAAAGCTCCAGGGCCGGCTTTCAGCCAGTCGCACCCCTGCCTCCGGGACCTGTGGCAGATGACTGCCCTTCTCTCCTTCACCAGCCGCACGGCTGTCCCAAGCATCAGTGTGGCCGTGGATGGCCCGTGAACCCTGCCGTGCGGACAGGAAAGCCCCGTCTTTGCCCCATCGTGGCGAGATGCTCAGCCGTGGGATGGCACCTGCTGGAGGGGTCGGGGCACCACACCATGCGGGTTGCAGCGGCCCCCAGATTGCTGTCCAGACGCCGGGGAGGAGGTGGCCCCGGGCTGGGCAGGCGGTCAGTGCAGCCCACACCGTCCTGGAAAGGCACCCAGAGGCCAATGAGCTTTTTCCTGTCGCTGTTTCCGTGCAACAAAACTTCATTACCATTTTCCAAACCTAAATCAGTGCAAATGGCTGGGGACAGACTGACCCGTGGGCTCTGTGAATGCAGAAAAGAATTGCCAGCCGCCCCTCAGACGGAGGAGCAGGTGCAGGGGCGACTCCTTCTGGATGCTGACATCAGAACACGCGCACCTTCTCCAGCCGCCGGCCTGCGGAGACGGGCTTCTGCTGGTCCGGGCACCTCCTTCACATTCTCCACGGCGTCACTCACACTCGGTCGGACCTCCGTCAGGCCAGCAGGGACTTCCGGAGCGTGAGGACCGGGGGCTTCGGACCACACACAGCTGCTCGTAGCAGGACGTTTTTCAAGTGCACAGTGCTGTAGCTTTTCGTGTGTTCACAAGGTTGTGCCACCGTCACCTGCACCTGTCCTGAAACATCTCCATCACCCCGAAAGGAAACCCCATAGCCATGACCGCTGCCTCACCCCCGGGCCCCGGGGACCTGCATTCTGTCTCTACGGATTATTCTGTTTTTATGCGTTTCATCTACACCGGACAACACGGCGGGTGAACTTGGGTAACCGGCTTCGGTCACCTGCACAATGTTTTTGGTTCATCCACAGCAGATGTCAATGCTTCTGTTGTGTCTTTGCTGGAAAATATTGCACTGTGTGGATACAGCATCTCTCTCTCTCTCTCTCTCTCTCTCTCTCATCCATTCCAGGTGTGATTACACTCTTACCCCTACCACCCTGATGCATTTGTCCATTTTTATTGACGTCCCAGGTCAGCTTTGAGAGTGATCCTTTACGACTGTAGGGGGTTAGTTCCACAGATGCCTCTGGATCCACGTGACTTGACGTGTTAACGTGTCACTGTTGCAAACAAGACAGGTGAATGCACACACCGCCGCCCCCCTGCCTGTCTTTACTGGACCTCAGGACAATATCCTACCAGTTCTAGGTCACATTATGCCCCGTTCAAGGCTGTTTCCATAGGACTTGCTCAACCGCCCCCTTAAACCTGCAGGAACCAGTTCGTGCTTCCTGCGGCTCCTATGGGGGTCTGAGCTTCTGCAGGGACTTCTCAGCTCCGTGCCCTTTATGACAGTGCCGTGGTCTGCAGGGAGGAGCGGGGATGATGCCTCGTGTGCAGCAGGTGCAGGCATGCGTGGAGGGAAATGCACGCACGCCTGGGTGTGCAAATGCGAGGAATCTGGCGGCTGGGAGCTGGCGGCGGGGCAGCCCCTCACCACCTGTGTGCCCGGGTCCCGGCTCCCTGGGTGCTGATCCACAGGCTCATCCAAACATGGGCGGAGTGCCCTGGCCACGTCTGATCGACGGTGCAAGATGGCGGCTAAAGGAGTTGACGGATGTGGACGCCTTCTGTGAACCGTGAGTAACTGACGGGGTGGGGGGGTCCCTTGACTGGGCCCCTCCCGGCAGGATGCACAGTGCTCCTCCTTCCCTTCTGTGCGGCCGAGACGAGGACACTATCATCACTTTGCGTCGTTACCCTTGGTCTTGGGAGCACAGGGTCATCGGGAAGCCGGGCCTCCCCCCGGGAGCACCCCTCGCATCCGGGAGCCAAGAGGGCTGGCTGTCGGGTCTAGAAAACCCACTGATGTCAGTTAATGGATACCACCAGAGGCAGAGACAGAGGTCTCTGAGGCCCCTTCTCCACTCTGAGAGAGAGAGAGAGAGAGAGAGAGAGAGTGTCTCTCTGGTGGGTGGACCCCAGGCCCCTCGTGGGAGGTGACATCCTCTCCGGGTTGGGGGTGGGAGGGGCCCAGCCTGGGTGCCTGATGTTTCCTTGAGCCACTGGGTTCAGATAAGGGTCTTCCGGGGGCCACAGCCATCGGGGATCTTTGCTCTGCGAAGTTAACTCACAGGCACTGACAGCGAGTTGCTGTCCTTCGTCCCAGCCTTCCACCTGCGTTCTGATGGCCCTGCTGATGCCGGCTGTGAGCTGTCCGGTGCCCGGGGAGGGGCCATCAACAGCCGGCTTCCCGAGGGCCGGACCCTCACTCTGTTCCCATTCCCTCTGCGGTCAAAGTGGCTAATTCTGTCCTCATCTCAGTCCTTTTGTGGGCGGCCCTGCCCAATTCAGCCAACCGTGTCCACGGCATCCGGGCCTCAGGCCCCCAGAGGGACGGGGGCCGTCCCCCAGCTCCCGAGACTGTGTTCACGCTGCAATGACGTGTAGAGCACGACCCACCGCCCCCCAGTTCCACCCAAGTCAGGTGCCCTGTGTCAAACCCGTGCGGCCAGGGACAGTCCGGCTGCCCCAGCTGCTCTCCAGGGCCCGGCCCTGTGGGTACAGGTGCTTTGCAGGGAAGAACTTTCTGGAAATGGTGCAGTGTTTGGTCTTATGTGTCCCTCTGCATCCCTGCTCGCCCAGCACGCACATAGTGGGAGCTGAGCACCCGGCGCCGGGTGGAGCTTCTGGTCTGAGCCACTGAAGCCACTCAGTCGACAGCGTCTTGCTGAGCCGCCGGCTGACTTGTCCCCGGAAGGGCCACCCAGGCCCCGCCCGGCCCTCTGGCCCTCGAGCCCGGAGCACCTGCTACAGACCCTGCCCCTCGACAGCTAACTGACAAGGGATACGGGGCCTGGCGGTGGTGACCCGTCAAGCAGAGGTGCGGTGTGAGGGCAGCCGGTGCCCCAAAGAGAAGGCCTTCCAGGGGTGGGGTGGCGCTCCCGAGCCCACACAAGGCCCCCGTGCCCTGCTCACGACATTTATTTTCCTGCTCGTGTCAACTAAATTGAAGTGTAACCAGAGTCATCAGTCAGTGCGGAATTGCCCTAAATGATCTCTCTTCACAGCAGGGGCAGCGCTGCAGGCCCAGGATGGGTCTGTTAATCAGTGCTTACAGCGGGCAGCGCACGCCTCCAAGAGATGCTTCCAGAATGAGTGAGGAGGGGGAGGGGAGGCACCCAGGATGGGGGAGGGGTGAGGGGAGGGGAGGACACCCAGGATGGGGGAGGAGGGGGGGTGGACACCCAGGACAGGGGAGGGGGAGGAGGACACCCAGGATGGGAGAGGGAGGAGGGGAGGACACCCAGGATGGGGGAGGGGGGAGGGGAGGGGAGGGGAGGGGAGGACACCCAGGATGGGAAAGGGGAGGGGAGGACACACAAGATGGGGGAGGGGGGAAGGGGGGAGGACACCCAGGATAAGGGAGGAGGGGAGGACACCCAGGATGGGGGAGGGGGGGAGGACATGCAGGATGGGGGAGAGGGGAGTGGGGGGAGGACACACAGGATGGGGGAGGGGGGAGGGGAGGGGAGGACACGCAGGATGGGGGAGGGGGGAACAGGGGGAGGACACCCAGGACAGGGGAGGAGGGGAGGACACCCAGGATGGGGGAGGGGGCAGGGGAGGGGAGGACACCCAATATGGGGGAGGGGGCAGGGGAGGGGAGGACACCCAATATGGGGGAGGGGGCAGGGGAGGAGAGGGCACCCAGGATGGGGAAGGGGAGGGGAGGACACCCAGGATGGGGGATGGGGGAGGGGGGAGGACACCCAGGACAAGGGAGGGGGGAGGGGAGGGGAGGAGAGGACACCCAGGATGGGAGAGGGGAGGGGAGGACACGCAGGATGGGGGAGGGGGGACACCCAGGATGGGGGAGGAGTGGGGGGCAGAGGAAGGAAGCAAATAGCCTGGGAGCAGGTGTCGGATGCTGACCCCCCACGACCCCCCAACACTGCCACACCCTGCGCAGGGTCTGAGCACGCGCTCTAGCTCCACTGGCCTCAGGCTGGGTGGGAGAGACACCGAGCGTCCCTCCCGGGGTAGCAACCAGTGGGCCGGCAGGGGTCAGCGGGCCGACACAGACTCCCTGGGAGGCAGACACAGAATCTCAGCAAGAGGCGGGAGTGCGGAAGTGAGGGGGCTCCTGTAGGGGGGACAGGCCCCCGGCATCACAGGACACACGGCCTTCACGAGGTGGTCAGAAGGGAGGAGGGGAAGTAGGCCTCTCTGGACGCTGCGGTGAAGACGCTGACTCCTGGGCCTCACCCCTGCATCTGACTCCCGGGACTCACCCCTGCATGACTCTCGGGTCTCACCTCTGCATCTGACTCCTGGGCCCCACCCCTGTGTCTTACTCCCGGGTCTCACCCCTGCGTCTTACTCCCGGGTCTCACCCCTGCATCTGACTCCCGGGCCCCACCCCTGCATCTTACTTCTGGGCCTCCCCCCTGGGGTCTGCTCTAGGGACCCAGGAATCTGCATTGTGCGTGACCCTGCGTGTGTCCCCTGGGGCTGCCCTAACACATGACCACAAACCAGGGCCTTACGAGAGCAGACACGTACTCTCCCCAGTTCTGAGGGTCTGGAGCCAGAGGTCAGTGTCAGCAGGGCCACGCTTCCTTGCTGGGTCTGGGGGTCCCTGTTGCCTCCCGTGGTCTCTGATGGCCGCAGATGATGCTTGCCCTGCGGCCCCGTCCCCCCACCCTCTGCCTCCGTCTATACGTGCCTCATCTTCTCCCAAGTCCTTCTTCTGTCTCCCAGAAGGACACGCAGCGTCGGATTTAGGGCCCACCCTAACCAAGGCCGACCCCACCTTGACCCCCTCAACATCACTGCACTTGCAAAAGGCTCTTTTTCCAAATACGGCCATGTCACAAGTTCAGGGCAGGACGTGCACATAATGTGGGGGGCCTCCGTTTAGGCAGCGACACACCCCAGGAGCCAAACTCAGAACTCCTGGGCAGGGGTGTGTCTGTCACACGGCTGAGGCTGGTCACCTGCAAGTATGTGGTGGCACTTAGGAGACAGGTGTGCCACAGGCCGGGCAGCGCTGGGCTGGGCCGGCCTTCCCAGACTGACACAGGTCATCTGAGCAGGGTCCAGGGTCAGCTGCTGCCTGGTTCATGTCAGCCAGAGGGCGCCTGTGTGGCAGGGGCTGGGGGTGAGGGGAGGGACCACCAGGCAAGGCCATCAAACCAAGGGGGACTTGAGGTGTGGGGAGGAGGAGAGGACAGCAGGGCTGAGCCCCCAGGGAGGACAGGGGATGTTCATTATTAGTTCAACGAACCCAGCCAGCGTCATACCCCAGCCACGTGCCATGCGTGGTCCTGGGAAGGGACGGTCACCCTCGGGAAGGCAGGGTAAGTCAGTGGGGAAGCGAGTGGAGAAGGTGCTGTGACAATCACCTGGCCGGGGGTGGGGGGGATGTCAGGGAGCCCTGTCCCTGCAGGCTTTGGGGCAGGGTCCCCCTTCCTCCAGGCCGTCCTAAGTAAAGCAGGGCCCTGCTGCACAGCTGAACCAGTGGGTGTGTGCAGACAGACGGCCGGGCGGTGGCTGGGCTGCTATGTGCTGGTCCCCACGGGGCTATTCATGCATTTCTTTTAATGTCTGTTTATTTTTGAGAGAGAGGGACACACAGAGTGTGAGCGGGGGAGGGGCAGAGAGAGAAGGAGACGCAGAATCCGAAGCAGGCTCCAGGTTCCAAGCTGTCAGCACAGAGCCCGACGCGGGGCTCGAACTCACGGACCGCGAGATCACGACCTGAGCCGAAGTCGATGCTTAACCGACTGAGCCCCCCAGGCGCCCCAGGTTCCCACAGGGTTCTACGTGAGCAGCGCTCTGGCCACAGGAGGGACTCGGGCAGTGGAGAGCTGGGCTCTGGAAGTTTGGAGCTCGTGGGCAAGAAGGGGTGAGGTGGCAATGTGGATGACGGGTCTCAGGGGAGGGCGGCTGGGGCACAGAGATGGACGAAGCCCTGGCCGGCAGGAGAAGTCCCCGTTTGGCTGATGGAGACCCGACGCCCGGGCAGGGCTGGTGTCCCCGGGGTCGGGGCCCAAGGGAGCGGAGGCAGGGACTCCACTCTGCAGGATGAATGGGAAACCGGGCGAGAGGTTCAAGCACCTTTCAGGCTGAGCCCTGGGCCAGTGCAGCCCCTCCAGCTTGAGGCCACCCCCAGCTTCCTTCCCTAGCTGCCCCCGGGCACTCTTCTCGCCGGGGAAGCCTGGCATCGCCCGAACCATCACACGCACCTCCTCAAGCCAATCAAGTTCCCATTCACTGAAAACAAGAAACAAGGAAAGAAAAATGAATGAAACCAAAAACAAGAGGGCAGAGCAGAGGGGCAATCCCAGCCACGGTTCTCCTGGCAGCCTGAGCAGGTGCCACGTTAGAAGTTCCACTGGGCACTCTGAGCCCGGCCAGGCTTGGGAACCCGTGGTCTCACCCGAAGGCATCGCCCTGGGAGGGACTCCCACCCCCACGCCTGCCCAGGCTCCCGCTGGCCCCCGACCCTGACCTGCAGCCCCCTGCTTCCTCACCGCCAACACGATCCTCGATGCCCCGCGAGCGAACGGGGCCGGAGCAGAGACACTCGCCTCCCTTGCCACATTCTGAACAATCCCAGCGAGAAGTTCTTCGAGTGGATGTGCACGTTCCTGATAATTGGCCAGTACATTTTGTCCTTCAACAGAAGGAAAGGGGTTGAAAAAGAAAAACCTTCTTTTTAAAGTATTGGGGGGCATCAAAGCTTGTTTGTGGAGTGGAATTAATACCGCATTGATAGCATTTGCTATTGTGTATCTGTCTCTCCCAATCTAGCAACAGGAGGTGACCTCCAAATAGAGTTAATTTAATCTGCAGAAATAACCCTGCAATTGACTTTCCCGAAACTGATATTAGATGAAATCTCTGTTCCGCTGAGCCCGCCTGTCATTAACGATTCCCCGTGAAAGGCCTAATGTACGGCGTTTAAAAATCTCCCCTGATGTTGTCAGGTTTCATAAACGCGCTCTTTTATTAAAGAATTAGCAACATGGGCCTCAGGGCTGGTGCTGTATGGGCAAATCTCAGGATCCTGTCCTGGATGGACAGAGCTCCCGTGGACCGAGGCTGCGAGTGGCCAGGGGCAGAGACACTGGTGCCACCTGCCCACAGGGCAAGAAGGACATGGGGACCCCAGGAGAGCATAGAGGACAGGGGTCATCTCCCCAGAAACCACGGAATGCACGTTGCTGACCCAGGCTGTCAGCAGGCTCGGGGTAGCAACGGTAGAGGATACCGACCTTCCCTGGGGCACAGAGAGGACACGACGCTCACTGCCCACCTGGCCGGCTCTCACCGCGATCTGAGTTCTGGGCTCCAGCTTCCCCACAGGGCTGGGCGACAATGGACACGCCCACGTCTCAGCTGTGTTTCCGCTTCCTGCTCCCAGAAGGAACCTGGTGCAGGTGACTGCACGTGATGGCTGCAGACTGCTGGGTGCACGCTTCAGGCTGCGGAGAGGGGCCTGGCAGAGCTGGCTTTGAATCTCGGCTGCCGCCCTCCTTCGCTCCCCATCTCTGTGCCCAGCTCCTACATCTATAAATGGGCACACGGTGGTCCCACCTCACAGGGATGTCAGGATTCACCGAGGCACCGCTGTTGGGATCCGCCCACACTAGGCACAGACCAAGGGTTTCCTACACGTGAGCTTAGATGAGCACTTCCACGTCCTCAAAAGGCTTCTTGTAGCCTTCCTGTCATGGTACCCTTAAGATATGTGTGGGGATGGGCCTGTCCAGGGCCCCACAGCTCATCAAAGCCTTCTGGGTTCTGGGTAGGGGGCCCAGGCCACCCACTGGTTCCCAGCCCAGCAGTGTGTTCAAGGGGCAGATCTCACCCTGGTTTTTGATCTCATCTCCAAAGGAGACTGTGCCTCACTCCCCAGTCACCTGACAGGATGGAAGAAAGGCACTGTCCTGGAGCCCTGGAGGTCTATCCCTACAGTCCACACTGCCAGTAGCACAATCACATTGGAGTTTTGCTAATTTGGAGGGTATTTTGGTATTAACGTTGTATTTAATGTCAACGTTAAACTTCTAGTAACTTTGATTTAGCCTCGCTTTGTTATTTAACAATATGCCAGAACCTAGGAGACAATCTCAGCTCTAGGGCCAAGCAAAGAGCTCTTGGATTTGACACTAAAGCGCGAGCCATCGAAGAAAAGACTGATACACTGGACTTTATCAAAATGTAAAATTACATTCTATGAAGGCGAAGAGAACTAAAAAATCAAGCTAAACACTGAGAGGAAATATTTGTAAACTTATGTCAGACTCAGAATTAGTAGCTAGAATATATAAAGAATTCTCAGGGGCGCCTGGGTGGCTCAGTCGGTTGAGCGTCCGACTTCGGCTCAGGTCATGATCTCGTGGTCTGTGAGTTCGAGCCCCGCGTCAGGCTCTGTCCTGACAGCTCAGAGCCTGGAGCCTGTTTCAGATTCTGTGTCTCCCTCTCTCTGACCCTCCCCTGTTCATGCTCTGTCTCTCTCTGTCTCAAAAATAAACGTTAAAAAAAAATAAAAAAAAAAAAAGAACTCTCAAAACTCACCAGCAAAAAATAATGAAGCAACGCATTTAGCAAATGGGCAAAAGATGTTTCAACCAAGATGATGTCGAAATGAAAAATAAGCACCTGGAAAAGGTCCCGATTTCATTAGCTGTTAGGGAAATGGGAATTAAAACTAGGAGACAGCACTACACATCCATCAGGATGGCTGAAATCCAAAGGCCACATATAACTGATGTGCTAAGAAAAGCAAGAAAATTAAAGCGTAGAAAATGCTCATTTAAAATCACAAAAGGCAGAAAAAGAGTGGAAGACAAAAATAGGAACAGAGAACAAGGGCAACAAATAGAAAACAGTTATGAATATGGCGGACATTACTCCAGCTATAGCCATAATCACTTTAAACATCAATGGTCTAAATATGCCATGTAAAAGACAGAGACTGCAGAGAGGATTAAAAATAAGATTCAACTATATGTTGTCTACAGGAAATCCGCCTTTTAAAATTAAGTTTTTACTTTAATTCCTGTTCATTAACATACAGTGTTTTGTTACGTTCAGGTGTACAATATAGCGATTCAACAATGCCATGTCACCCAGTGCTCATTGCAACAAGTGCACTCCTTCATCCTCATCACCTACTTCACCCGTCTCCCCACCATCTCCCACTCTGGGAACCATCAGTTTGCTCTCTATAGTCAAGAGTCTCAAGAAACCCACTTTTAATAAAAAAGACACACATAGATTAAAAGTAAAGAGATGGAGAAAAACGTGACGTGCTAACACTACACAAAGAAAAGTAGCATAAACTGTATTAATTTCAGACAGAGCAGACTTTAGAGCAAAGACACTATCAAGGATAAAAAGAATAGCGGCACCTGGGTGGCTCAGTCGGTTAAGCGTCTGACTTCAGCTCAGGTCATGATCTCATGGTTCATGAGTTCAAGCCCCATGTCAGGCTCTGTGCTGACAGCTCAGAGTCTGGATCCTGCTTCAGATTCTGTGTCTCCCTCTCTCTCTGCTCCTCCCCTGATCACACTCTGTCTCTCTCTGTCTCTTTCTCTCTCTCTCTCTTTCTCAAAAATAAATAAACATAAAAAAAGAATAAAAAGAACATTACATGATGATAAAGAGGTTAATACTCCAATAAAACATAAGAATCCTTAATGAGTGTGCACCTAACAACAGAGCATCAAAATATATGAAGCAAAAACTGAGAAAACTGCATGGAGAGATTTACTAGCATAGTTGGAGACTTTAACACCTTCTACCAGTAATGGATGGATCCAGGAGGCAGAAAATCAGGACACAGCTGAACTCAACAACACCATCAATCAACCAGATATGATTGATATCTGTAGATGACTTCACCTGATAACTGCAGAATGCACATTGTCCTCAAGCTCACAGGGAACATTCACCAAGACAGGCCACATTCTGGGCCAGAAAACACACCCTAGCAAATTAAAAATAATATGAATCATATAATGTTTGCCCTTAGGCCAAAATAAAATAAATCTAGAAATAAGTAACAGAAAGATAGCTGGAAAGTCTCAAAATACTTGGAGATTAAACAACATAATTCTAAACAACACATGGTTCAAAGAAGAAACCTCCCACCTTCAGAGAAATTTTAAAATATTCTTAACTAAGTGAAATAAAAACACAGCTTTTCAAAATTTTGGGGGCACAGTGAAAGCAGTGCTTAGAGGGAAATTTGTAGCACTGAATGAATATAGTAGAAAAGAAGAAAGATCTAAGATCAATAATCTAAGATTCCACCTTAGGAATATAGAAAAAAAAAAAGATGAGAAAATTAAACCCAAAGTAAGCAGAAGAAAATAATAAATATTGGAGCAGAAATTAATAAGATTGAAAACAGGAAGTCAATAGAGAAAATTAACAGAACCAAACATGGATCTTTGGAAAGATCAATAAAATTGATAAGCATCTAGCCAGGCTAACTAAGAAAGAAAGAGAAAGGGCACTAATTACTAATAAAAGAAAGGAAAGAGGAGACATCACTACAGATTCTATGGACATTAAAAGAATCATAACGGGATACCATGAACAAGTCTATGCCCACAAATTTGATTCCAATTCCTTGAAACACATAATCTGCTAAAATTCATACAAGGAGAAATAAAAAATATGAATAAGCCTGTACCTATTAAAGGAATTGAATCAATGGTTAACAACCTTCCAAAACAGAAAGCACCAGATGAGTTCTACCAAACATTTAAGTAAGTATTATATCAATTCTCTAATCTCCTTCAGAAGGTAGAAATGGAGGAAAATAGTTCCTAACTCATTCTTTAAAACCAGAATTACTCTAATACCAAAACCAGACTAAGACATTACTAGAAAATTATAGACCAATACCTCTTAGGAACACAAAGGCAAAAATCCTCAACAAAGTAATAAAAAATCAATCCTCCAAGATATGAAAAAAATATATACATCATAACCAAGTGGGATTTTTCTCAGGTATGAAAGTTTGAGAATCACTTAATGTAATCCATCACATCAAGAGGCTGAAGAAGAAAGATAGATCACATGATCGTACCAAGAGAAGGGAAAAAAAAGGATTTAACAAAATCCAACACTCATTCATGACAAAAACTCTCAGCAAACTGGGAATAGAGGAGAACTTACTGAACTTGACAAAGAACATCTACAAAAACTGTAGAGCTAAGATCAGACTTAAGGGTGAGAAACTTGAAGCTTTCCACTAAGATCAGGAACAAAGCAATGCTGTCCTCTCCCATCACTGCTTTCCAACATTGTACTGGGAATCCTAGCTAGTGTCATTCTTCACCTAACACTCTTTGGTACGTCATCCACTTCTGGCTGTACGTAGGATGAGAAAAGAGCTCATACATGGACGTGTCTGAAAAAGGCTGCTGTATTTCAGAATTGTCAACATTCTCATTATTGAAGAGTGTCTAGAACCAAAACCACCACAGCACAGATTTTATGTTGTCTGTATATTTGTGGGGCGATGGTCTTATTAAGGTGTTTACTGAAAAGGGCCATTAGCCAGCCTTTCTTTCTGACAATCAACAATTAATAAGTTACTTCCGTTCAAAAAATAATTTAAGAAAAGAAAGGGACTATAGTATGCACACTGCGAAAGAAGAAACACCAGTGCCTTTGTTTACAGAGAACATGATCATCTCGGTGGAAAATCTAAAAGAATCAACAAAACAACAAAACTCCCAGGACTCATAAGTGATTACGCAAGGTTGCAGATGCAAAGGTAACATGCAAAAGTCCATCAGTTTCCTATACATGAGCAATGAACGAGGGGAATTTGACACCTCAAACAACACCACTTACGTTGACGCCCGCACCACTGATGTATGTGAGTATAAACCTAACAACATGTGCACAAGAACTATTTGAGGAAAACCACAACTCCAATGAAAGGTATTTAAGAACTGAAGAAACAGAGACAGTCCATGTTCATGGACAGGAAGAGGCAGTATTGCCAAGATGGCAGTTCCCCGCAGCTTGGTCTGCACATTCAATGCAATCTCAATAAAAATCTGAGCAGGTAACTTCACAGATATGGACAAACTGATTCCAGAGCCTAGATGCAGAGGCAAAAGACCCAGAATGGCACACTCACTATGGGAGAACAAAGTCAGAGAATCAGTGCTACCTGACTTCAAGATTCAGGACAATCTTCAGTAAACAAGACACTCTGGTGTTGGTGGTGACAGAGCAGACAAGGAGATCAGTGGAACAGCAGGCAGAGCCCGGACACAGACCCAGCAGAAATGGCCCAAACCCAGAACTCCGACAAGAGCACACGCTGGTGGGGCTGTAGAGCAAGAGAAGCTCCCATCCACGGCTCGTGGGCGGGCACAGTGGTGCTGCCACTTTAGAGGACAGCCTGGCATTTTCTTACAAAGCTAAACATACTCTGACCATATGATCCAGCAATCACACTCCTTGGAATTTACCCAAAAGTGTTGAAAACGTGCCCAAATGAAAACACACACACACACGTTTATAGCAGCTTTGCCCATAATTGCCAAAACTGGGAAACAACCAAGGTGCCCTTCAGGAGGTGAATAGATAAACAGTGTGGTCTATGCAGACAATGGAATATTAGTCAGTATATATGCCATTTCTTATTAAAAAGGAATGAGCTACTGAGTCCTGAAAAGACAAGGAAGAAACTGAAATGCACATCCGTGAGCGAAAGAAGCCCATCTGAAAAGGCCACATGCTGTCTGATTCCAGCTCTATGTCACATTCTGGAAAAGGCAGAACCACGGGGATGGTAAAAGGACCAGGGTTGCCAGGGGTTGGCAGAGATGACAGGTAGAGCACAGAGGTCGTTCTGGGCAGTGAGACTGCTCTGTGTGATACTATTAACAGTGAATCCGTGTCAGTATACATCTGTCCAGACCCATAGAATTTATGACACCAAGAGTGGCCCTCAATGTAAAGCATTGATGCAGGATGACAATGATGTGTCACTGTTGCTTCATCTATTGTCACAAATGTCCCGCTCTCATGGGGGATGCTGATACTGGGGAGGCTGTGCATATGGGGAGGGGGATATATGAGGAATCTTTACCCTTTCTTCTCAATTTTGCTGTTAACCAAAAACTGATCTAAACAATCAGTGTATTCTTTTTAAAAAGAGAAAATGACAAGGAATTTTCAAACTTGACAAAAGACATTAATCCACAGATTCAAGAGACCCAATAAATCCCAAGCAGAACAAAATAAAATAAAATATGCATCTGGACACATAAATGCAAACCTACTGAAAACCTAAAGCACTGAGACAATCTGGAGAATAGAGAGCCACGACCATCCACCTCTAAAAAGGCAGAAGTTTGGCTGACTGCCCAGAAGATCCGTTGACAAAGCAGCACGGTGAGGTCAGAAAGCACGATGCAACATACACGACATAGGATTCTGCCAAAACCCGAGGGGTAGCCACCCTAGCAAACCACAGTCAGGGCTCTGTCACATGCCAGGTTTGAGGGGAGCACTCTATTCGGGAAGGAGGGGTAGAGTTGGAGGACAGAAGGAATGACCGTGAAAGTGTAGACATCAAGGTAAATCCAAACAAATGTGGGTTGTGTGAGATGCTAAGGAGAATATATGGGGGCATTTAGAATAGAGAATTAGGGGGTGTGACAACATAGGCATAGAGAGGTGAGGGGACAGGTGGGATCCGTGTTCTCAGGTGCTTCCTTTATCAGGATGATGGGGAGAACACCTGTTACCCTTGGACGGTTCTGGGTCCAAACCTCATGCGGGAATTCTAGCACGGCTAACAAAATGACAGCAATAAAAACGTACGACTTTCAACCAGAGGGGGAGATTATAATAATGATAATTATCAATGCAAAATAAAGCAAGACATGAATGAAAGGGAACAGAGCAGACAGGGACATTCATGCGACATTGTAATTAACCCTAAATGCATCACTAATTGTGTCGAATGAAAAAGAATCAAACACTTCATGTAAAAGGCCATTGATGTCCTAAATGGATAAAATAGGAACACCCGTATATAGAATGTTTTAAAAATTATATGCAAAATATAAAGGCCCAGGAAGCCTAAGGGCAAACAGACGAGGAACAGTGAATCATGGGGAAACACTGAGCAAGGGGACGTGGCAGCCGTGGAGTCCCCTGAAGGAGTCCCCCCACAAACAGGGCTGAAGAAACACCGTCCACGACGACCATTCTAAATGTGTGTGCACATGTCAACCCATCAGTGTCACGAGCAACGTCATCACAATGAAAGACAATCATCGGCATCACCTCAAGAGACGAGTTTTTTGAAATAATGGCAAACACAGGAAAAGCAAACTTTGCTCAGCTCACAAATGGCCTCACAACCGCAACAAAACCCTACAGCAAATGGAGAAAATTCTGAAGGTTTCTCTTTGAAACTGGAGACAAGCAGGGACACTCAAGCCTCGCCACTTCTACTCGGTGGTGCCGTAGCAACGAGCCAGAGAAGAGACGCAAGAAAAATCAGTAAAAGCTACAAGGACTAAAAAGGAAGAAATAAATTTATTTACAAATGACACGACCGTATACATGGAAACAAGTAATAATACTCATGTCCCATTAGAAATGTATGTCAGTTTAGTAAGACTGCTGCATACAAAGTCAATATAAATTAAGTCAGTTTATATTTTTATGTACTACAAATGGCTAAGAACGATTTTCTTACAAGGGTAACATGTACAACAACATCAGAAACGTGATACTACATCTCACAGAAGACATGCAGGTGGCCGGGCCCCTCCTGGGCTATCAGGACTCACTGCATACAAAACACCAGCGATTAAGGGAACGTGAGATTGGGGCAGGAATGGTCGCGTGCAGATTTGAACGGAACACACAGCCGAACGGGAAACGTTCTGGAAGGTGGTCGGGAAGAAGGGCTTCGTGTTTGTGTGGAGAAGGATTTCCCAAACCACACACGTACGATGAGGAGGGGATTCCCTGCTACGCACACGGTGAGTGTGGCCAACGAGACTGAGAGTCAAGCAGCCTGACCCACAGCAGGACGCGCGTATGTTGTGTGATACGCCCGGGTCCCTCGTGGTCGCTGTGCACATCCGTGAAGAGCTGTTCTGGTCGCTGTCAGGACAGGGGGCGTCTGCCACGGCGACGGTGCGGGAAGGGTTCCAGGCGCCGATGCATCCGTGTGATCTGTTACTTGTCCCGTCTGCGCTCATTTGACAAATTGAATTCAGAGGCATGTCGCGTTTGACGGATTCTATGCATTTTATGTATTTTTCTTCGCACTGGCACGCTTAACCACAGGGACATGCAGCCTCTCGTAACTGCACAGAACTTGCAAAGAAGTGATGTCATCGTATTTCAGACGTTAAATGGAAACGGTTACGTCATTGCTTAACACTTCCGCAAGAAAACCCAAATACACAGCCGGGGATACCGGGTGACATCGGGCTTTTGAAGAACTTGGTAACTCCTCATTTTTGCGCTGAGGTGCACGCGGTGGCTCTTACGGTCACCCCGCTGCCCTGGTGGCATCTCGGCCTCCCCGGACCTGCAGCCCGGCTGGAGGATGCTTTGTGGTCCCAGGTCTGCTAGTCCCATCATGACCCTGGTCACAATGTGAATAAACACGCACAGACACTACTGTCTCGAATGTCCAGGTGCCCTTGGCTTCAGCACCAGCATTTCCTCCCGGGTGAGTGACACTTACCGTTATTATTAATGGCCCTGGATGAAAAGCCCACGGAGGTGTTCTACACACATTTTCACGAATAGTAAACAGAATCAGCTGTCTTTAAAACGCGTCTCAGGATATGACGAATGGGGCCTCTGCCCAAATTTAAATCAAGTCCCCGGAGATGACAAAGTCAGCGTCCTGCATCAATTTTATTCTTCATTTTCATTTTCTTTTCACTTAAGGCGCTGAGAAAGGGTCCACATCAATGATACGAGAACGAAGGGATCTTTTCCATTAAATGGACCTCGTTTTGTTGAAACTGTACCTTGAGTCGCTTGCCAGAGGGCGCACCCCGCCCCCACATCCCCCCCAACACCTGCCTGCGGGGCCCACCCCGTGACACCCAGCTGCCCCCACTGGCCGCCGGAGGGGACGCTGACGTCCAGGCTGGGGCACAAATGTGATACGTCCCCCATCAGGACGGCTGGTCCCAGGAAACCCACAGACAATTCGGGTGAGTCAGTGGAGGGTCTTACCGCAGCCCTGTCCAGGCCCCGCCCACACCCACCCTCCTGGTCCGGGCCACACCCACACCCACCCTCCTGGCCCAGGCCCCGCCCACCCCCACCTCCTTCGTCCAGGGCACGCCCACATTCATCCTCCTGGCCCAGGTGCTGCCCACCCTCACCCTCCTAGGAGAGGCCCTGCCCATACCTTCCTAGGGGAAGGCCCGCCCACCCTCCTGGTCCAGGCTACACGCACACCCAAACTCCTGGCCCAGGCCCCGCCCACCCACACCTTCCTAGGGGAGGGCCTGCCCACACCCACCCTCCTGGCCCAGGCCCCACCCACATTCACCCTCCTGGCCCAGGTTCTGCCCACCTTCACCCTCTTAGGGGCGCCCAGCCCACCTTCACCTTGCTGGCCCAGGCCCCGCCCTGCTTGAGGAGGTGAAGGGTAGGGGTTCCTGAGTTGGGCTGTGGGTTGATCAGGGGCGTCTTGAGGCAGCACCGCCTCCAACCTGTGGTCTGAACCAGCCCACAGCCCCGGCCTCCCGCTTGCGTCCACACAGCGCGTCACCCACGGCCCCACGAGGCACCCTCACACGCGCGCTCTGAGAACCCGCCCCTGTCCCGGGGTCACCGCCTGGGTTCCAGGGTCAGGTCGCCCAGCGGCTCCCTCCCGCCTGAGGGTCAGTGGACAGTGCGGGCCCTGAGGGGTGGGACCTGCTGTGACCCCGCGGCCGGCTGCACCGTGGGGGCCGCAGCAGGAGGCACGGGAGGCACAGGCCTGCACCCTACTCCGCCCCGTGTTCTGCCTCCCGGAGCGCACGTCCCGGTGTCTCCGGGACCCAGGGGGACTCACACCTTGACAGGTGGAAGAGGGCACTGGGTTCTCGTGGTCGCTCCGGGGGACTCACTTTCCCCCAGGACTTTCACCTGAGCCGCCCCCCACCGCCACCAGGCAGTGCCCCTGACCCTGGGTTCATCTCAGCCCATCTGGGTCTCATCTTCCACCCCCGTGAGCCCGGCAGCTCGCCAGGACCCTGTGCAGGTCACCAGTCCCGAGCGCCCAGGACCCGGCCCCTTTGACAGAACACTCCCGGTAAGGGGGTTTCCTGGCTGTGTCCCCTGCTGTCATCACCGCGGGGCCCCCAGCCGGGGGAGGTGCCAGGGTGCAGCTGTGGCCAGGCCAGAGCAGGGCAGGTCCAGGTCGCCCGCCGGGGTCCTCCTCCCGACTTGAGGGCCGCAGGGAAGTGGAGGGCAGGACGGGCTGGTGTGAGCGAGGACGTGTGGGTGGTGGAGACAGGGGGCGGAGGACAGGGGCCAGGCAGCAGGCGCAGGTACACCTGCAGGGAGCGGCATGGGGGAGGGGCACACCCTCCCGAGAGACAGACCGAAATAAGGAAACCACACCTGCCTTCAGATTGCTCTGTGTTCCTAAAGACACTCAGAGGGCAGGGTGTTTTTCACTCCACGGTAATAATTCACTCCGACACCAAACTCAAGGGTGGGTGTTCTTGAAACGGCCACGGAGGGAGACGCCCAGTGGCTGGGGCTGCAGCAGGGGAAGGGGGCCTTGCGCTCAGGACCTGCCTCCGCCTCTGCAAGTGCAGCCCTGGCAGCGGAGCCTCTGGGCAGAAACGTGTGAGGTCGCAGACGGGCTGATAAGCCGGTCTGTGCCAACCAACCTCAGGTGACCCGGCCCCTTCCCCCCCTTCGACTTCGGGACCCAGCTCTCGGGAATAGGACTGCTTCAGCCATTAACCTCCAGGAGTTTAGGCTCTGAGCCCACCAGGGTCTCCCTGGATGGAAACCGCGGGTGCGAGCCGTGTGCAAAATGGACCAGAGGGGCCCGAGACCCAGGGCCCGCTCCAGCAGCGCCTCTAAAAACTGGGCCCGAGGCGCTCCACGGCTGGCTCCCGACCCCCACGCCCGCAGCCTGCCGAGCCCGAGGGCAGCCTGCACCTCCTCTCTCACACCGGAGGACACGGGCACCCCGCCTGCAGGATGTGTGGCCCGCGCTCCGGGCGGACACCTGGCTTCCTCTGGCAAGACCTTCGCCGGCCGCTGGCTGTGGCGGGTGCGCGGGCAGCGAAGCGGTGCAGGGCCCGGTGGCGGTGGGGGGGATGCTCAGGAGGCGGGTGGGCACCTGGGTGGCCAGCCCCCTTCTCTCCTGGGGAAGAGAGGACAGGAAGGCGTGGGCGCGAGGGGCAGGTGCACGGGGGCGGGGCTGCGTACAGCACCTGGGAGCAACCACGCGTGGGCTCAGAGAGTCGGGGCCCTGGTCACAGAGCCGGAGGGGGCTGAGGGGGGAAGCCAGCAGACGGGTAGGGTCAGGTGTGCGTGGGGAGGAGAGGTCGGGTGTCAGGCTCAGCGGGGGTCGACATCTTCAGACCCCGTGTTGCAAAGGTCACTAAGGAACAGGGAAAGCGGGATGCGAAAGCAAGCGCAGGCCCCCAGGGGCCCCGAGCGTGGAGGAGGCAGCCGAGGTGCCTTCAACACCCTGTCCCCGGTCATCGTCAGCCCCTCCGAGATGTGTCTGCTCCACACCCTTGACCCCGGATCCCACTATCCGCCCATGCGGACGAGGAACCCGGTGCCCTCTCTGAGCCCGTGCTCTGCTCCCTCGTGCACCCCTGCCCAGGGGTTGGCCTTCGAGGCCTGCCCACGCGGCCCTCCCCAAACTTTCTGCTCCAGGCGGCACCGTCTCTGGCCGGATTCTTGCCGTGGCTGCCGGCCTGCGCCCTGCACAGAAGCGTGGGTCAGCCATGCATCTCCCTGCTCGGCGTCTGTAGTAACCTTATTTTACAAAGAGGGAAGCCCAACATCCTCACATCAGGGCCCGTGGGAGCTGCCCGAGCACCGTGCCCCTCCGGCCTCACCGGCCTTGACCCCCTTCCTCTGGGAACAGCCCGTTCCTGCCAGGTTCAGGGCCCTCCCCACCCCGTGCCCTTTGTCCGGGCTTCCTCCTTTCATGTGACTCGTTCTTGCGTCTCCTTTGGGACTTCCCCTAAAAGTCACCTCCTCAGAGAGGCCCTCCAGGACTACAGTACCAAAGCTAGCCCTTCCGCCCCGCCAGGCCCCTCCCCTGCTTTTGCTTTCTTTCCAGCACCTCGCCTCCTTCTGTTCTCTATTTGTCCTTTGTCCTCCGCCTTCCTCACCCAGCCACCCCGCTCTCTGCCCTGGGAGCCGCCGGCGTGATGGGTGCATCTGCCCTGCCCCCACCCTGCCGGGAGGTGCCAGAGGGCTGCCAGAGCTCCCGATGCACGGTGTCCTTGGATCGTGTCAACAAACCGGAGCCCAGCACGGCCTGCGTCCACGGGAGGCCCCGCGCCCCTGCGCGCCGCGGTCTGGGAGGCCTGGGGACCCCGGCTGGAGCCCGGCGAGAAGCTCCACAGTCCGAGGCTGCCAGGGTCCCCGAGTGGCACGTCCGTCCTAGTGCCCCGATGCCCCGCAACGGTATACAGCGCGCGGGAAGGCAGACGGGACGCGAAGCCGTGATTGCTCCGTGAAATCTCTTTCGTCTTTCTGACACGCGTTCTCCCCACTCGACTAATCATTAACTGATAGGTTGCTGCATGGAGATAATATCTCTAATATGTAATGCAATTTACAGAGCATAGAAAGTGCTTATGGAACACAGCTGCTCTTGGGGGTCGGCGACCTGTATGGAAATTGATGAAGAAACTGCCCCGCGGAGCCTGAGCGAGAGGCGTCCGCGCCCGCAGCCCGCTGTTTATCTATGCAGAAGACGTCTTTGTAAATCACGGAGAAAGGAAAATCGATGCATTTGCATCTTTACTCCCTCAAAAGCCCATTAGATGCACTTTATTTAACGTGAGGCTTGTTTGCTGTCCCTCACTTCGGGGGATGCATGAAGGGCGGGACCCACCAATAATTTTAATCTCCGAAAAGTACATTTCTATGCTAATTTTTAATTACAATTAGTGCCAATGTCAGCTGTTAGCTGGGGTGACTGACTTAATGACCTGCCCGTGCCGGTCCACGGAGGAGGGAGAAGGCCCCGGAAACAGCGACGTGGAGTTTAAGGGAGACTCTCGCACCCGGTGTGGACGCGTCCGGGGAAGCACCAGCACGGCTGGTCACCCGCCACCTGTCCTCCGTGTCACGCACCTGCCCCTCCTCGTGAACCCACTCTGGCTGCAGGAGCGCTCGCTCGGCCTACCCCTGTCCCCGGGGTCCCCGGCAGGATCTTGGGGACACCGGCTTTGCGATGGGCCACAGCGGGGCCTGGTTCCGCTTCTCGGGGCTGGGCTCGATCAGCCTCGGTGGCCCCTGCTTTCGGGAAGAAAAGTCCAGAAGCAGAGTCTATTTCTAGCCCATCAGAAGGACACTGGGAACCAAGGTCCCCGTACTGACTCGAAGCTCATGTTGTACTGGGGTCGTGGGTAAAGGCCTGTCACTTGCACAGGTGGGAGGGGATGTGAACTAGAGGGGGCAGACGGAGTCCAGGCAGGTGGCCTTCACAGGCGGCCGCCGCGATGCCCGTCCCCTCCCTGTGCTGCACCCCTGCTCTGGACGGGCCAGGGACCCGCTCTGAGTTCTGGGGCCATCCGCGTCAGTCGGGACCCAGACCACGAGAAGCGGGACGGGCCCAGGGTCTCATGGAAGGCTGACCACACCCTCAGAGACCAAGGTCACCACCCGCAGCCAAAGCACGCTCGGGGGCCTCGCTGCAGGGTGCATGAGCCGCACAAGTTCTGGCCAGCCTGTGGGGCTGCGAGAAAGCAGACGTCGCCATTGTTTTAAGCCCAGAAGTTTGTAGGACGTGTTCCTCAACCGTAGAAAGCTTGAGAGTGACGGCCCCGTGCCTGGTTCTGCTCCTCCTGGCCAAATTCCCCCAGGGACCCCAGGAAAACCGGGCGTGCAGGAGACTCTGGCCTGCAGCCTCGGGCTCGGGGACGGCGAGGAGGGGACAGTGGTCTGCACACCTGCTCTCAGGAGCTCGGGGGTGGGGGAGGTGGCGAGGAAGGCAGGCGGGGTCCCGAGCCGGTGGGGAGGGGGCTGGGCGCCAGGGGAGCCCCCTCCTCTCCCACCTCCCCCGCACCACCCGGCCCGGTCGGAGCCCCCCCCCCCCCACTCCCTCCAGTATCTGAGGCTCCCTTCATAATGGGAGCTGACAGAATATGCAAATGAGCTTCTAAAGGAACCAGCAAAAGTGGCAATTTTTCTCACTGAATCTTCAGATGAGCCGTCTGTCTCCCGGGCGCACGGTCTCATTAGAATTCCGAGATTAATTTTGTCCATCCGCATGAGATCATGGGTTTGAGTGAGGTTGGGGGGGGCGTCCCAGGAGGGAGGCCGGAGCCCACTGCAGAGGCCGACACACGGCCAGCGGAGCTGTCCTGACAGCGCCTTACCATCCCCGGGCGCCTCTGTGCGGGCAAGGTGCCCACGGCGGAAGAGGCCGGCCTGGCAGGCTCCGTGGCCCCCCGGGTGGGGGGGGTCGGGGCTGGGTGTGTAGAGCTGCCAGAGAAAGGGGGTTCCCTGGGAGCCACAGGGACCCCCCCCCCCAAACACATGCTCTCGACCCGGGGACAGAAGGGCAGCTCCTGGGACCCATCAGGTGTGAGCAGTCCCCACGCGTATCGCTCCCATCACTGCCTCCTGCCCGCTCGGAAACCCTCCGAAGGGCAGCACCGACCCCAGTTCACGTGGACGGAGACACCGAGAGGAGCAGCCTCGCCGAGCGCACCTGTCCCTCAGCGGTGTGGCCGTGCTGGGGTTTCAGCCCACACGGGTGCGATTCTGGTCTCCACGCCCCGGGTCTCAGCGGCACACGCCTCCGGGCCAGGGCGCCAGCCATCGGCGTTGTGGGCCTCCCGGGGGGACCGCTCAGAGGACCCCGTCGGTGAAGAAGGGAGCTCACCCTGCAGGACAGCCGACGCAGACTGCCATCCTGGCCCCACGCGGGCCAGGCGCCGAGCCTCCTGCTGTGTCCCCTGCCCTGGGGCGTGCACACGTGCAGAGCGTGACCCCGCCCAGATGTCTCCGTTTGGACTCGTGTGCAACACAACCGACACAGGCCGTGAAAACTTACCCAGGTCTGGGGAAGGCAAGCATCCATCAAGGCGCGGACAAGTGGGCCCCACGCATCCAGAATCGTGGTTCCGCTGGAGTCCGTGGTAAGGAGCGGTGTTCATGGAGCACCATCCGCGTGCCTGGGGCTCGCCGTTCGGGGACCGCGTTGTTCCAGCCCCACGGTCCCCCAGCAGAAACAGACCGTCATGCGCCAGGTCCCCACAGGGGAGGCCAGGTCACAGGAAGCGGCCCGGAGTCCCACAGCCCAGCGGTGGCAGCGCCACAGCCACGTCGGGACGTGGCCGCCCTCGGAAACCCCGCAGCTCAGGCCACTGTCTCCTAAGTGACCGTCAGGCATGGAGACCGCACGCCACGTCTCCTCCGTGGGGCTCCAGGCCCTTCCCCAGCACCTGCCCGAGAAGCATCTTCAGACACGCGGGAGGGACCAGAGGAGCCTCGCACCAGACTGGGCTCAGAGCGGAGAACTGTGGACACCGACTGACAGACTGTTAGGGGACACCGGAAATGTTCTGCTTCACGACAGAATGGCTTCAAAAGAGGAAAAAAGCCCCCAATAATTTAGAAACAAGCGGAAAACAGGGAGCCTAACCTGCCGCTCGGGGGTGGGCATTGTGGAGTCTGGTGCCGGGCTCCGGAGCCGGAGGGAGGCCGGGCCCATGTGATTCTCGGGGCCCCCGGCGCCCACGTGTCCCGGGAACAGGCCGCCGGCCAGGACTAGCCCACACCCAAGCTCCCAGCGAAGCAAGACGCTCAGCCCCGCTTTCTCTGCGTGCACGCCTGCCCGGCCACCCTGTGAGCGCAGGGGAGAGTGGGGGCCGCAGCGGAGAGGCAGGGGGACGTGGGGCCTGCGGGCCCAGGCGTTGGTGGTCAGCCCGGACCTGAGACCCTGTGAGGCCTGGGCGGGTTCCGGGGACACCCCCAGCAGTCTCCCCCGTTTCAGAGCCCACGTTTAGCTACGGCCGGGGCCTCCCCACTCACGTCTGGGGCCAAAGGGACACAATTCCACACCTGCTCCTTCTGCCCAGTCCCGGCGGCGCCGGGGGCCCCAGCGGCTGCTGCAGGCAAAGCCTCTGCCCCTCTGCTCCCGGGAGGGCGGCCGACGGGGGCTCCCGTGCGGCACAGACCCCCGCTGGCTCCTGTTGGCGGAGCGACGTCTGTGATGCGCTCTAGACCGCCTCCGCTTTGCTCTGGGGACCCACCTTGCTTCCCCCCTGGATCCTGGGTCTCACCCCCCTCTCGGTGCAAGACACCCACCCCCAACATCCTCCAGACTCCGAGTCCGCAGAACCTTTCTGAACTCAGCAGGTGCTCAGGACACCTGTGTTGGCGGAGTAAATTCTCTAGACGTGTCTGGATCTCCTTCCCAGCAGCGGGCCCATCCGGAGGTCGATGACAGTGTCCCGGACAGACCTGCACCTGCACCCCTGGCCCGTGCACCTGACAGGCTCTCAGGCCCCCGACCCCGACGCACACACGCGGCCCTGCCCTCTGGCCTGGCGTGTGCACACAGCAGGGGCAAGCACACCCAGCCCTCCCCAGCCCCACAGCGAACCCGCGCGTCCAAACGTGCCCGATGCGTCGCTAAGTGAGGCCGGGGGACAGGTGCTGCCCGGGCCCCAGCTGCCAGCGTGAGTGTCCACACCTCAGCCCATCCCTGTGCTCAGGCTTAACGCACCGGGGGGGAGGGCCCTCTGACCTGCACGCGGCCTTCCTACACACCCTTGGATGAAGGGCAAACGGGCTGAACCGGGTGCCACCTTGGGTCACGGGGACCCCCCCCCAATTTTGGAGACTCACAAAGACTCACAAAGATGCAAATCAGGGCAAACAGTACAAATGCAAACACCTCCAGACCGAACGGGCAGTGGGCTTGTCCACCACCTCCCAGGGCTCGCGGGGTCCCGTTCCTGCCAGCCCGTGTGGTGCGTCTGAGCGTTTCATTTTCCTGCACTGATCCGGCCAGGCACTGTTCCTTCCCGGCTTGCGGCTGCGCCCGAGCGCTCCGATGGACGGTGCCGGGCCGCTCGAGGAGAGGACAATCTCTTAATGTTCTCCGAGGGCCTCAACTGAAACCGTTCGCCCTGCTCACCCCCCGTTCAGGACAATGTTTGACTCGGTGGTTTTGTGAGTGGCTCCGGGGAAGCCCAGCGGGTGTAAATCCAGCTCCTTGTAGAGGAGGACAAGGTGGCCTGGCTCAGGGAGGGGGGCGGGGGCCGCAGCCCAGGCAACTTTCGGGGTCCTGGCCGGAGTGGGCCCTGCAGAGGCAGAGGGGAGGCAGTCCCCCCTCACATTCGCTGGAGCCTCGTGGCTCAGGCACGGTCCGCGGGCTCTCGCCGACACCCACCCGTTAGCCCACGGTGAGGCCCACGCCCGCCCCGGGCGCTGGGGCCTTTAACCCCTTCGATGCCGAGTTAGGGCAGCACACCCTGCGGCCTTCGCAGGACCACGGGAGCAAGTGGGTCAGGCTGATGAATCCATCTGGGGAGAGAGGCTTCCCGGAGGAGGCGGCACAGGCTGAGGGCCAGCCGGCTGGAGGAGGGCGCCGACAGCCGAGATGCCCGCTCCTCGGGGAAAGGGCTCAGGGGAGTCCTGGAGAAGCTTCTAGGAGGGTCTCTTGCTTCTCATCCGCACATGCATTTTGTTCACCAGGCAGGGGTGGGGGCGGGGGATGTCCACTGGGCGAGGCTCCCAGGGCACAGGGGTGACTGGACGTGACACCCACTGACAAGGCCCTCCCAGACCGGTGGGTGGGGCGGCTCTAGAGACGCGTAGCCCGGATCCCGGCCCAGGGAAGGCAGTGAGGCCCCGGCTGGGAAACCCAGAAGCGAACACGAGTTTGGGTCATTTTAATCCCGGAAAAACTGACTCACTGATGACCCATTGTCTTGGGCGTCCATTTTGTCCCCTGGCTAACCTGCCAGAACCCCTTCTCCCTCGAGCACCGGCCACCGGGACAGGGCCCGGGACCTGGGTGCCCTCCTGCCCGCAGCCCAGGAGCCCCCGGCCCGCCCCTTCTGCCCGTGAGACCCGTGGGCCGCCGGTCCTGAGTCTAAGCACTTGGCCCCTGCCTGGGAGAGGCGGGCTTGGCGGTGGTCCGGCCCATCCATCTCCTTAATGAGTCCATTTGTCACGCGAGGGGCTGTGCTGTCCACCCGCCCGACGGAACAGGCCTGTTCCAGCCGGACGAGAGCCACCCAGCCCTGGTTGTCGGGGTGCACTGTGCAGGCTGGTCTAGGGGCTCGGTCCAGGCTGCGGTGCCTGTAGAAAGGGGTCTGCTCCGGCCCCCCGGCTTGCTGTGGACCACGGGGTTCCCGGAGGTGCCCCTCCAGGGTCTGCGGGTCCATTTGCCCAGAAGCAATCGGTGGTCACGCCTCACTCACGTGAGGGACGACACGGCCTCCACCTGCCACGTCTGTTCTTGGCTGACCCCAAGGACACCAGCCGACAGTCGCCCCGGTCACCAGTCGCGGAGAGGGGCCCCTTGGAAGGGGATGGGGTTGAGGAGGAAGGTGGTTCTGCCGTACCCCTCCCCGGCTAAGCAACCCTGGGGAAGTCATCCAGCCTCCTGGATTCTCCAGAAGGTTCTGAAGGGCACAGCGAGGCGCCCACCCCACGTCCCGCTGACGTCGCTCTGCCAGCTCCCAGTGGCTGGGGTGCTGAAATGCTGAAATGTCGGCCTGCTCACAGGGCCGTGTCCCTTCGATGACCTGCTGCCAACTCCGGCCAGGGGCCCGCCCCTGCAGGTGGAGGCCTGGGAACACCCGTGAAGGCTCCGGTCCCCGCACCTCCCCTCCTGGATGCCCAGCTCCAGGCACCTGCCAGGCAATCCCATGGCGAGCGTCCAGCTTGCCCTGGGCCGGCACCTCGAAGGCACAAGAGGAGGGAAAGTGCCAGATGGGGTGGTCGGAGCAGGGGTGGCCCCCAGCCAGGCGGCTACAGGCCCCTCAGGGGCCAGAAGGGAAGACCCTGCCCTCGAATTACCCACCTGCCCCCTGCCCCTTGGTGGAGCCATCCTGCCCTCCCTGGGGACGGCCAGGCCACCCTGGGGGTGGAACTCAGCAGAGCAGAGGAAGGGGGACCCAGGATAAAAAGAAACAGGGTGTGCAGAGGCCCTGCAGGGAAGCACCAGGTGGATCGGAGGGAGGAGACCCTGTTAGGGTCCCGGCTCAGCTCCACTGTCCCCCATGTCCTGGAATCAAGGGGGCAGGGCACCCCCACGGTGGCCGGACTTGGCACGGGGCGTCCCAGGCTGGCCCGGGACTCCTCCTGTCCCGCTCTGCAGACCCAGCACCTTCCTGGGCACCTGCTGCCCCACGGCAGCCTCACAGGTGCACAGACACATCATGTCCCTTCCCGGTTGCTCTGCTCAGAGACCCCCCACCAAGTAGAGCCGCCACAATGAGCAGCCCCCCCCCCACCACACACACTGAGCACAGTCCCCGGGGGGCTCTGCCCCAGAATCCTCTGGGGCTTGTTCTTCTCGGGAAGACCTACCCCTGCTAAGGGCCCATGGGTCCACCTGCATTCCTGTCCCCAGACCTACTTGTCCCCAGTTCTCCAGTGCCTCCTTTCCTGAGTTTCTGCTCAGACAAGCCTCAGTCCATGGGTTCCTCTCTGTCTTCCTCCCCGCTAACTTCTCTTTCTGCTGGTGGACCACCCACTGCCCTGCCCCCTGGAGCACGTCCCTCTGTCAGGACTGCAGAGTAGGGACGCCCTGCAGTGACAACCACATGCCAACCCACCGAACCTCAGAGACCAGCCCTTGTCCCCCATCCAGCAGCCGGAGGTGTGGGCCTGGACAGCAGCCGGGGTGGTGGGCGGGGGCGGGGTGGATGGGGCAGGGGGTGCTGGGGGGGCTCCCAGGCTTGGGCAGCTCTCTCCTGCCCTCCGGGCCTGCCAGCTCCTGCCCGCGCCTGGACGCGCCTCCTTTGCCTTCTGAGGGCCCTGCGGGGGCCGCTAACCAAATGACCTGGGGGTTGACAGAGCACTTCCCCCATCAGCTGGCCACTTGCTGTCCCAGGCTGGTGCTCCCTTCCTGGCAGCCAGGCCACTGGGGTGCACATTCTGAACCTCTTTTCTACAAGCCTCAGCGTTAGCCGTTCCCAGCACCAAACTGCCCACCGCGGGGTCTGCTAAGCTGGCCGTCTCACCCCGCAGCGGCTCTGGGCCCGTAGCTGTTAGTGTCACCGGGTCAAGGGCCGGAGCAGGGCCCCCAGTGTGGGGACCTCCTCAGAGGTGGGGCGCACGGTGCGGCCGGCCATTCAAATGTTGTAGGGATTATCTCCCGCCTGCCGAGGCCCCCATTCCTGCCACTTTTTATCCATCGAGCCCAAGGTCACGGAGTGACTGGTCCCCGGAGTGTTCTGGGGAAAGCCCAGCTGCTATGAGGGCGGGCAACATGTTTCCACAGCCTGGGATCAAACGATGGTCCATCCCTGGCGACCGGCTGGGACCTGGCCCAGCTGTCCCTTCCCGTCTGTGCTGGGACAGGAACGCCACCCCTGGTGGCCCAGCCTGTGGCCGAGGCTGGCCCCCGACAGTCTGCCGGTCCGCTGTCACCCTCCAGGGCCCATCTGGTCAGCGGGGCCAGACTGGGCTGGCGAGGAAGGTGGGGGTGGGGCGGCCTCCCCCTCCGCCATTCTCCCGGGAGGCCGTGTGGTTTCCGTTTGCTCCCTCGGGTGGTGGGGCTGTCAGAGGTTTCCACTCGCCCTTTCTCACAAGGACAGTCCCCCACCACGCAGGCCGAGGACCCGGAGGGCCCCCCCCGGGCCAAGACGCACTTGTTACCCGGCTCCCCCTTCCCCTCTTCCAACAGCGTCCGTGGGTCATGCTGGCCCGAGGAAGCCCCCTGCCGGTGTCCTGGTCCCAGTGAAGCCTGCATCACGGGAACATCCTCTCTGAGTTTACCCTCCCGTGGACCCATGACCCGGGGACCCTGTCCCAACACGGTGTCCTGGCCTCTGCCCTGCATGTCCTGGGCCCACAGCTCCTTCCACGGGCTGCCCTCTCTTCTGTTGGCAGGTGTAGCACATCCCTACCGGGGTCTGTGACGGCCCAGCCTTGCTGTTGGCCTGGGGCCTGAGACGGAAGGGCTGCCCCTGGGGGTACAAGCTGTCGGGTAGGGCAGGCACCTCCGTACCCCGCCAGCCAGGGGGCACTAGCTCTCGGTCTACTGTAATTTTAGGGGGGGCAGTCAAGCAAACCCTAATCCTCTGGCGGGGACAGCCCTTCTCCTGCTGGAGGTTTGGGGTAGGTCTGTTCTTCCTCACTGGTGACCCTGGGGCACCACGCAATGGCGCTCCAGCCAGGGCCCAGACTCATCCCTGAGTTTCCCTGCATCCGTGAGGTCGGGGCCCCTCCCCAGTCCCCAGCGCTGCGGGCCGCTTCTTGGGGCAGCGCCCGGGGGGCAGCGTCCCCTGTGGCCGTGATCCCTCCCCCCCACCGCCCTGCGGCCCCTCTCACCCCCCTCCTAGGCGCCCTCCACTGCAGACTGTGATAAGTATTCCAGGCCAACGTTCCCACGTTCCCTTCCCACGGTTCTCTGACCTCCTAATGCAGAATGATGGTGTTTTCTCCTGCTCGGCAGCCTGAACCCAGAACCCCTCGTTCCCCCGGTCTGTCCCCCGAATCCCAAGTAGCCCCCCGCACGCTTGCACACACAGCCGTCTGTGGGCGGCTGGCAGCTGTGGAGAAGCGATTACCAGGAACTAAGAAGAATAAACGTGCTGGGCGCCTGCCCAACAGTCTCAGAGGCGCTGGGAGGAGAGGTTCCCATCCTAAGCCCAGGGCACTTCCCACATCCACCTGCTCAGATGGCCCCGTGTGCCCCGAAGGGCCCAGGCCAGGGCCCCACCGCGTGCTCACCTGGGACTTCCCAGACCAGCAGCGTGGACACGCACGCCCCTCCCCTGCCCCGCGCAGCTCCTGGTGCGGCCGCCTCCCTGGGACGCTGTTTGGCTCCCGTTCCCGTCCCCCCCAATCCGTTCCCTTTGTCCCTTCACCCCATTCTCATCGCCCTGGTCTGGCCAGCCCTCGCCCACTGCCCTGCAGCCTCTCAGCCCAAAGTCCCTCGTCCCACAAACATCACTCCAAACTATCACGTGAGCCTCACCCGTGCGATCCCCGGCTAAGTCCCCACGTCCCGCCCCACGGGAGCACCTCACAGCCACCGATCCCTGGGCGTGCCCCCAGGAGCTGCTCATGCTCAGCCTACGGGACATTGGGCTCAGCTCCCACGGCCACTGGCCCCTTCCCGGTGACCACGCTCGAAATGCAGCGAGGAATCTGGTGGCAAAGACCTTTCCCCGTGGGGTGGGTGGCTGGGCAGCTCTGGGGGGACACAGTCCTGGGGACGTGGCCTCGGAGCTTGGGGGCTGCGGCTGCATGATGACCCTCCCTCCCACAGCCACCAGGAATTTCCTAGGGGCTCCTTGGACCCGCCCGCCCAGCTCCGCGCTGGCCTCGCGGCCTTCAGTTGATGACCCGCCAGCCGGTGGCTCGTAAGACCCTACACTGTGTTTCCTTTGAGAAGGAATTCACGCCCGGGGTCCCAGTCCCGGGGTCTGCTCACCGCCAACCCACCAGGAGTCCAAAGGGGACTGTGCAGTGGGGGTTCAATGGACGGCCTTTAATTTAGTCTCCAAAGCGGGTCCACGGGGGAGGGAAGCCCAAATCGGGGCCCACAGGAACCCCGAGGCCAGGCCCGGTCTGCAGGACGGAGGCTCTTCCTGTCCTCGGGGACACTCGTCTCCTGCCTGCGGCACAGGCAGACACACAGAACGAAGCAGACAGACATATGGACCGAGCCCCGGGTGGACGGGACGGATGCCAGCCTCACGAAAATCAGTGCCTCCGAGCACCTCAGCCGCAGCTAATTGCTTGTCATCGGAACCCCCTTAATGCGTTAGCGTGTTTCCCGAAGAGAAAAATAAACATGTGCCCTACTCCATGGAGCGCGTCCAAGGCAACGACAGCGGAGCAGACGCTCTCCACGGCTGCGGGACGCGGTAGGTCCTGCCCGGGGCGCGGAGGCCCCACGTGGCGTCCCTGCAGCCCTGCTCCAGGGGCCCCGAACGCTGGCAGGCCAGGGAGGAATGCGTCGTGTTCCTGGTCTTGCCCAGTGAGCCCCCAGCCTGTGGAGCTGGAAAGAGGAGAAACGGGCAGGTGCCGTACAATCCTGATTATGGGAGGAGGAGGCAAGACAGATCCAGGCGTCGGAGGTCACGGCCGTGCAGACCCGCGTGGGGGCCACGCCAGGGAACACGCGGGAACCTGGCCTGACGGGTGGTTCACGAAACCTCACAGAGCGACAGTCCTCGACAGGCAGGGCCTTCTGGGATTAGACGTGTTGACCGAAAACCGGAAAAGCATCTCGACTGCGGCCCCTCCCTCCCTCCTCTGTCTACGTGGCCCGGTGAACAGCTCAGTCTTGTTTCCTGTTCCTCTGAAATCCCCAACCCGAATGTTAGGCCCCACACAACTCGTGGAAGACATCACAGGACGAAGCGTGACCGGCCGCGTGTGGCGATGAGTCTTTAATTTGTTTTTTTAATGTTTATTCATTTTTGAGAGAGAGACACAGAGCGTGAGCGGGGGAGGGGCAGAGAGAGAGGGAGACACAGAATCCGAAGCAGGTTCCAGGCTCCGAGCCGTCGGCACAGAGCCCAATGCGGGGCTCGAACTCACGGACCGTGAGATCACGACCTGAGCCCGAGTCTGAGCTCGAAGGACTGAGCCCCCCAGGCGCCCGGGTGATGAGTCTTTAGATGGGACACGGGAAACACGAGCCTTGTGGGAAAGGTTACCAAGTTGGACTTCACTCAGATGGAAACTCTTTTCTGCCAAAGACCCTGTGATGACCCATAAGAGAGAAGCCACACGCGGAGGGACACGTCTGGGGAACGCATCCCCGACAAAGGCCTCGTGGCCCCAAGAACACGAGGAATCTTGACCTCAGCAATCAGAACGTCACGCAGCTGAAAACCAAGCAAAGGCCCTGAGTAGAGCCTCACCAAGAAGAGGTGCGGAGGGAGAGCACGTGTGAGCAGAGGCCCCGGCGTTTGTGGCTGGGGAGTCCCAAAGCAAAACAGCAAGGTGACACCGACGTCCGCGATGGGGGTTCCGGGAGGAGACGCACACGGCCGCGTGGGGCCCTCGCTGTGTCCTGATGAATCACACAAGGTGACGGTCCGTCTCTGGAGGGGCCGTGGGGACACGGGTGCGCACCGGAGAACTTGGGGGGCGGGGGGGCCTGCGGGACCACAGGCGGGAAGGAGCGCCGTCCTCGGGCTCCTGAGGTCGTGTCTGCAGGACGAGGCACGAGGCGTGAGCTGTGGACCGCGGGACTAGCTCACGGAGGCCGGCGAGGCCACGGCTCCCTGGGGGAGGGGCGGGAGGGGCCGTCCACGCGGTGACGGCCTCGTGTGGACACGTGAAGCGTGAGCTCGTGCTTACCCGAATATTCCTGTGGACGGTCACGTACACAGGTGCATCTGTGCGGCGACCTCCTTGCCCTGCGGGAACCTGGAGTGGGGAGACCCCAGCGGCAATGTCCTCACCTGCACCTCGATTTCCACCAGCGCTTCCCACATGGCGGAGCCTGGCTTCTGGGGGAGTGGCTGCTTGTAGGACCAGGGGTGGGGGAAATAATCAGCCTGGAGCATCTTATAGTGAGAAAAAGTAAGGAGGTGGTGAGGAGGAGGGAGGGAGGGGGGGAGGGGGAGGGGGGGAGGGAAGGAAGGAAGGAAGGAAGGGGGGAGGGAAGGAGGGAGGGAAGGAAGGAAGGAGGGAGGGAGGAAGGAAGGAAGGGAGGAGGGAAGAAGGGAGGGAGGAAGGAAAGAAGGGGGGAAGGAAGAAGGGAGGGAGGAAGGAAGGAAGCAGGGAGGGAAGGAGGAAGGAAGGGAGGAAGGAAAGAAGGGGGGAAGGAAGAAGGGAGGGAGGCAGGAAGGAAGGAAGGAAGGAAGGGGGGACTGAAGGAGGGAAGGAGGGAGGAAAGAAGGGGGAAGGAAGAAGGGAGGGAGGGAGGAAGGAAAAGGGGAGGGAAGGAGGGAGGGAGGGAGGAAGGAAGGAAGGAAGGAAGGAAAAAAGGGGGGAGGGAAGGAGGGAGGGAAGGAAGGAAGGAAGGAAGGAAGGAAAGAAGGGGGGGAAGGAGGGAGGGAAGGAAGGAAGGAGGGAGGGAAGAAGGGAAGGAGGGAGGAAGGAAAGAAGGGGGGAAGGAAGAAGGGAGGGAGGCAGGAAGGAAGGAAGGAAGGGGGATGGAAGGAGGGAGGGAGGAAGGAAAGAATGGGGAGGGAAGGAAGGAAGGAAGGAAGGAAGGAAGGAAGGAAGGATGGAGGGAGGGAGGAAGGAAGGAAGGAAGGAAGCGGGGAGGGAAAGAGGAAGGAAGGGAGGAAGGAAAAGGGGAGGGAAGGAGGGAGGGAGGAAGGAAGGAAATAAGGGGGGAGGGAAGAAGGGAGGGAGGGAGGAAAGAAGGAAGGAAGGGAGGAGGGAAGGAAGGAGGGAGGGAGGGAGGAAGGAAGGAAGGAAGGGGGACGGAAGGAGGGAGGGAGGAAGGAAAGGGGGACGGAAGGAGGGAGGGAGGAAGGAAAGAAGGGGGGAAGGAAGAAGGGAGGGAGAGAGGAAGGAAGGAAGGAAGGAAGGGGGGACGGAAGGAGGGAGGAGGGAGGAAAGAAGGGGGGAAGGAAGAAGGGAGGGAGGAAGGAAGGAAGCGGGGAGGGAAGGAGGAAGGAAGGGAGGAAGGAAACGGGAGGGTAGGAGGGAGGGAGGAAACGCAGTGCTGAGCATATGTTAAAGGGACACAGGAGACGAGGGAACAGACACCCAGTGGCCAAAGCCAGGGCAATGTGACCCCACAACAAAGCCGCAGGGGACCATGACCTCAGTCTGAACGTATATCCACGAATTCATAGTGATGTAAATAAGTGATGAAATAAATAAGAGAAAAGACACAAGTCTCTGTGCACAACGGTCACAAGTAATCTGTGTGGACACCCGCGCGGGAGGAGCTGTGACGGAACCCCCCTGCCCCGTGTCCGTGCACACGGACCCCCTCCAGAGAGGACGGGATGTAAGGGGAAGAGGACGACAGACCCGTCCCCGCCGTGTGACCAGGATGGACACCACGGGGGCCAGTCGGCTGACCACACGCATCCCTGGGGCGGCCCGGCCTCCCTCAGAATAGCCACCACCCCAGTGAGAACGGCGCCTGGCAAATTCCAGGAAAGGCCGGTCCCCGGAACACCCGCCCCGTCCTCCCCCAAAACCGGGGAGGTCGTGGGGACAAGGACGGCCGGAGAGGCCGTCCCGGCCCCGAGGAGCCGCAGGAGAAGCTGTCCTGGGTGATCGGGGACAGACACCCGGGGCCCCGCCTCACTCACCTCCTGCCCTCGTCCCCCGCCGGGCCCCACCCGAGGACTCCCACCCACGGTCCCAGCGACGCCCCAGCTCCACCGCAGTCTGGCTTCACCCGAACCCGCCACACCACCCCTACCACCGCTGCTGGCTCCCCACTCCCCGCCCTCGCCCCTCGCCCCTCGCCCCTCGCCCCTCGCCCCTCGCCCCTCACCCGGACTCCACTGGGGTCTGCTGCTCATCCCGAGTCCTGACAGCGCCCGGCAGGCGAGGGGCGCCCAGCGCTTCGGAGCACCTGGCCGAGCACAGGGCTTGGCGGCCTCCTCGCAGCCCCTCACCGTGGCGGGGACCCCTCCCTGCCCTCTCAGGAGACGCGGGGTTCACCCCAGGCGCAAACGCAGGCGCTAGGCCGCCGTGTGAATGACGGGAAACCCACGCCTGCCAGGCGCCGAGCAGAAATTGCACCCAGGTGGCCACGTGCTCGCCAGGTCCCTGCGCGCAGGGCGCTGCGTCCTCGCTAATCGTTGCAGCTGCTCAAAGTACACGATGGTCCAGGAACGGCGCCAGGTCCCGCCCGCTCTCGGCGGGCACCGCGCAGGGCTGAGCGGCAGGGTCGGATCCCGGCTGCCGCGGGCGTGGGCCAGGGGCCGCACCGGGCAGCGTCCCAGAGAACCAGAAAGTTCCGGGGAGCACCTGTCCTCCACCGAGTGGCCATTTCTGGTGCGCCCGCCCCCACGGTCCGGACGGTCCCCGCAACCTCACGAGGCCTCGGAGAACTGGCTCACCTCGATCAACACCCGTGTCCCGCAGGTGGACAGGAGCGGAGGCCAAGGACACAGCGGATCGACCTCATCTGCCAACAATCTCGGCCACCGGGAACCACTGCGCCTCACCGGAGGCAGCAAGGCCACGTCCCCGCGGCAGATCCAGCTGGGGAGGGGGCGCCGTTAGAGCTCAGGCTGATTCCTCCTTCTGTTCCTGTGCCCCTCACTGGGCCTTGGGAGGTGGGGGCACGGCCAGCTGCAAAGCCACCACGTTGAAAACCCTGACCTCCCGGCAGGGTGACGTGTCAGCTGGCCGCTGAGCGTGGCGGGTCAGGGAGCCCGTGCCCGGACCGGACGGCCGTCGCGGCCTCCACACCATCAGGATGTCGGCGCAGGAGTCCCGAGAGGTCGGCCGCTGACTCTCATCCGAGGAACCAGCTCTTCCGGTGCCCCCCACCCCCCAGCCCGGCTTCAGGCTCCCGACTCCCAGCTCACCCAAGCCCGGGCTCGAAATGTGCTGCTTGTCCCGAGACGGAACACCATTCGTCTGTAGGTGGCTGGCCTCCTGGGGGCCGTGCTGACTGTCCCTGGGCTCGGCCCGGCCCGGGATGCTGTGTCTGCTGGCCTAGCTGTGAACCGCTCCCCCAGGGGCCAGACACAGAGCCTGGCGCCCGCTGTGAGCCCGGCGCAGGCTTCTCACCCGAGATGGTCAGCACACACGTCTCCAGTTTGCAGATGAGGAAACCGAGGCGGCCACGTGCGGCTGGCTGGAATTAGCACGTGGGCTCCCTGTGTCTTCAGCTCTCCGGGGAAGCGGTGTCGCCCGGGGCGTGGGAGGCAGGGAGGGAGGGTCTCTCTCTTCCCGGCGCCTCGTCCCTCCCGACGAGGACCACCAGGCACAGACCACCAGCTCGTCCGTTTCCCCTGGGACGGCATGTGGAGGCTAGAATCGCATACGGCCGGACCTCTGGGTCCGGATGATTTTCTAAGGACCTCGAAGTCGGCGAGGACGGGAGATGACTGGCCAGCGAGGCCAGCGTGACGTGGAAGAGAGTGAGGACCAGGAGCCTACGACACAGAGTCACAGACATGACACGGGTCCCCGATGCAGAGGACACGCCCGCCCGGCAGGGAGGACACGTCCAGGGAGCCCGGACAGAGGGACCCGTGGTCTCACAGAGGACTCCAGAGCCTCGGCGTTGGCAGACCAAGGGGGCACAGGGACACGGTGTCCCCACGGCAACCACCGTGGGCTCCTCCTGGCCACCACGCCCTGTCCACGACTTGGCTCTGGCCCCAGGTCAGGGGCACGGTTCCAGAAATTGGATCATACCGTTCCCAGCAGCCCGACAGCACCGGACTTGGGTTCAATCTTACAACGAAGGGTAGAAAAAAAAAGTTATCTTCACGCCCACCTGACTCTGAGGGCTGAGCTCTGTACCCGGGAGAAAGATCACGTGCACGCGTGTGTGTGCGCACATGTGGGTTCCCGGGGGGCAGAAGAGGAGAGAATAACCTGCAGGCAGTGGCCCAGAGGTCAGAGCCCCCAGGGAAAGCCCCCGCGCTCCCACCCCGGGCCCTGTTTGCTCCCCTTCCAGGCCCCTTCCGGGCAGAGCCCCAGTTAGCGCTCACGGGCCCCTTTGCTCCTTTGCAAGGTCCCGTGTGTTCAGTGTAGACCGCTAAAGATTCTAAGGAGCTTGCGGAGTTGACTTCTTCCCACGTTCAGCGTCGGGGCCTGGCTCTCCTCCCCGGGCATCAGGCCAGGGGCTCCCCCCCACAACTCCAAACCCGGCCCGGGACCACGTTCTGCAAAAGGGCACCTCCACCTCGGTGTGGTCTCCGTTCGCTGCTTCCTCAGGCCCGTGAGATTACATTCACCCGGATGTCCTGGGATGGAATGAGGGCCACAGGCCTCAGGGACACCCCCCAGGTCACTGACCTCCTGGGTGACCGCCAGCTCCTGGGACTGATGTATGGGTCGCCCAGAACCCACAGGTGTCCTGTTCAAAGACAGAGAAGTACGGGCGGTGGGGGGGAGCAGGAGCCCTAGGAAGAGTCTGCCGCCCAGGAAGGGTGGGGTGGGGACCCACTGAGGCCCGGGGGGCCTTGGCAGGTGACCTACACTGGGCAGTGGGGACTTCCCCACCCGTGCCTCAGTTTCCCTCAGCTGACAGGGTCAGCCCCGAGCTGAGGGACGGCTTTAAGTTCCTCCACCGTGTCCGAAAGTCCCCTTGAACCCAGACCTGCCTACTCCGCACAGCCCCACCCACCCGGTGGCTCAAGACGATGAATGAGCCCTTGGTCCCCTCCGCCCCCTCCCTGCTCAGGATGCAGTTTCCTTCTCCAGAGTCAGGAAGCAGTGACCTCCTCCCAGCCGGCCCACCTGAAGCTGGCGTTACCCACACGCACTCACGCACACGCGCCCGGTCCCTGCTCCTTCTCCCGTCTCCTCCTCCCGGTCACCCTGGAGGAAGGCGGAGCCTCCTGACTCTCCCAGGCGTCTGGCGCCGCTCGGCCCCTCCCCGCCACCTGCTCTGTCTCGGGGCGCTGACCCACTGGTGCTCCTCTGTTCCCGGTGTGCCTGTCCCACGTCTGGACCCTCGGGCGGGGCCCAGCCCGCTGAGCTCTCCACGATCACGGTGCCCACGGCCTTAGGAGCGCTGCGATCACCAGCGGGTTTGTGAGCCACACTGTCCCGAGTCTTCAGACTCCGTCTTCAGACGCAGCGCCCACGGAGGGCGGCTCCAAGAAGTGTCTCTTCCCACCTGAGGGTGAGCACCGGGCGTTCTGTCTCAGAGACCCCACCCCAGCCAGCAGACAGAGACCCGAGGGAGCCCGCGGGAACCCCAGCGGGAAGGGCGGCCCTGCCCTCCGTGAGTGTTGGCCGCGGTCCCGTCTGCCACACTAATGGCAACAGCGTCCCTTCCATCTGTGTCTGGGCCGGGAGGCCATGCCAGGGGCCTGCCCCTGGGGCCTTCTGCGCCCCTTAGGAGGTCACTGAGGCCACAGACCCCAAAGGCGGAGCGAGGCTCTGAACCTCTCGCAGGCCTCAGTCTGCAGGCAGGGGTGGCATGTGGCTTCCTGTCCACTGGCCTGAGCTCTGGGGTCACCTGCCCCCCTTGGGCCCGAGGAGCCCCCCCATCCCCCATCGGGCCCAGTGCCCGGGAAGGCTATTAAGCACAGCTAATTTACTCCAGCCATTTAGGGCGTTAAACGGACATCAGGGCAGGGGTGACAGAGGTGAACCCCTCCCCCTGGAGGCGGCCTCTGGGTGGGGACCTCCCCCGCCAAAAGCTTTCTATAAATGGTTCACCTTCAGCTCTTCCTGGGAGGCCAGGCCTCCGCCGGCAATGACGGAAAATCCATACCTGGCACTTTTATTCTGAGAGGAAGCGTCTCCTGTGCCTGTAAATGATTAGCAGAGACCTGCTCCCGGCTGTAAGTAGCGAGCTGGATGGCCCAGGCCACTCTGCCCCTGGGCCCGATGGGTAGTCTCCATGACAATGACACCAGCTTCCCCCGGGGTGAGAGACCAGCCCCTCCCCCGCCAGGCAGACCTTGCCACAGCCCCCCCTTCCTCAGGGCTCAGGCGCCCAGTCACCTGTGGCCCCGCCTCCAGGAGCCTCTGGTGGGAGGGATGGGGCATTTCGAGGACCAGCCTTACCCCGTGTGGGGTCCTGGGACTGCGAGGCAGGGGTCGCCCATCTGATGGGTCTCCTCGACCCAAGTGCCCACTGCATCGATGGTCAGAATGCCGTGACCGCTGCCCCGTCGGCCTTCCACACGAGCCCTGACCAAGCCCACCAGACTGGGAAGCAGAGGGTAAACTGAGGAAAGGAAAACCCCAGAAGTTCTGGCGACGACTGCTGTTTTAAGGACACAGTGTGATTTGTGATCAGAGAACTGCTTCTGCCTCCAGGGACGAGGCCTGCCCTCTAAGCACCCTGGTGGGAACTGACCTGCCCGCCCCTCCCCGCTGTCCTTCTGTACCCTGGCCCTTCCTCTCTGCTGTCTGCCATTCCCAGGGTCCATCTGTGAGCAGGTTCCCTCCAGGAGCGTTCCGTGCAGCAGCCCTCGCTGGCCCGGCACACCCCGGTCACCGTCACCATGTTGGGACCCCTGTCCTCACTGGCCCAGTACACCCTGGTCACTGTCACCGTGCTGGGATCCTTGCTGGCCCAGCACACCCCGGTTACCATGCTGGGCCTCCTGGTACTTCCTGCCTGCCCCGTGTCTGGACCCCTCCGTGGATGCAGAAGAAAGGAAGCAAGGCAGGAGAGTGCTCCAGACCTGGGGTCCTTTTTTGGGGGGGCGGGGCAGACACACTTGACCCCTCCAGTTCAGAAGTGCAGGGTGGCTCAGCGTGTGGCCAGGGCTCCGGGCCTCGGTGTTAGTCCTCTCGCGCCACGGAGAAAATAGCAGAGAGCAGGCGGAGTCCTGGAGGCCAAGGCCAAGATGAAACGGCAGGTCTGGGGTGAGCAGGGCCTTCCCCGGGCCGGCGCCTCCCCTCTGTGCCCACGTGGCCGAGACGGAGCCCTAGGCTCTCGCTCTGCCTACGGGGACCCAGTCTTGCAGGACCGGGGCCACCCCATCCACGACCTCATCTCACCTCAGTGAGCTCCTGAAGGTCCTGCCTCCACACGGCCACCCTGGGGTCAGGCTTTCTGTGTGCAGGCTGGGGGGAGAGGACACAATTCAGGCTGGAGGCCGGACAGAGGCGGTGATGGGATGCAGGGTCCCCCGAGGAGGGGTGCCGGGACCCAAGGCCAGGAGACACTAGGGAGCCCTGCGTGTCAAGCCGTGGGGCCAGCACCAAACACATGCCGACAGTCACACACCTGCCCCTTCCCAACACCACACACGCCCCGCCAGGTTGATTTCACTGGTTGGCTTTTTATCTGAAATAATTTCAAGCTTAGAGAAGATCAGCACAGACAGCAGGAACGGGGGGGGGGGGGGGGGCAGCGGACCCCCTCCCAGGGAGGGGTGGGTGGTCTTCCACCCACGTGCAGGCACCCTCTCCCCCCCGCGCCCCCCCCCCCCACTCTTTGTTTCCTGAACCAGGTGGAAGTCAGTGGCCCCACTGACCTTACAATGTCTGGTGAGCATTTCCTTAGGTCAGGACCTCTTTCCAAACCCAGGGCACAAGGAGGGACCTGGGGACGTCCCACAAGGACACGGAACCCTTTTCTGATCTGCAGCGGCCCCTCCGTGGAAGGACATCATCACCAGAAGGGGCCTGGAAGGCCCTGGCCCCTTGTACGCACCCCCTCCCCGTGCCTGTAGTTGGCTCAGTCATGCCGTTTTCTGGGCGTCTTCCCAAATGCGGGGACATTAATTCACAGCACACGAGCTCATCATCCAGGCCCGCAGGGACGTCGCCCAGAAGGCCGCTGCAGACAGAGCTCCCAGCCCCGACAGACCGAGGAGGGGGGCGGGTTCTGCAAGTTGACAGACCCCCCCCCGCCCCCCGCCATGGGAGTCGCCCAAACTGTGGTCCTCAGCTGGGAGATGGTGGTCCGCCCCAGGCGTGGGCGATACTCACGGCCTGGGCCCCCAGGACACGTCAGATGGAGCCAGTGGGGGGACAAGCTGGAATCTGGAGGCTCCCTTACCGGAGCCTGGTCCAGCGGCCACTGGGCAGGCTCGGTGGAACCAGTCCTGTGGGACGGCCCGTCGCTCTAGTGGCCCTCGAGGTCAGGCCCAGCGACGGACACCGTCCCCGGGGTCCCCGAGGTTGTAAACCCACTATCCTCAGACACAGGATGAGTTTTATGCACAATGTGTTTCATCACTGGGATTATTATTTTTTTAATTTTGGAATTAATAATCCAAGATTCCTCTATGTGTTTTATGAAAAGCCCTATCTTCCATTTAATGAGCTCTATGCGACTAATCAGAAAATAAAACTTGAACAGCACAATGATTTAGCGGTCGGACAGAGAAGGAAGGTGAAGGAAACGCACTGAGTTGGGAGGGGCCGGAGGAGGGCCTGGCGTGGGGAGGGTCAGGAGGGTCAGGAGGGAGGGTCTCAAAGGCCTGAGGGTCAGGCTTTCCGCTGCTGCCTTAACTTCCCCCGCACTGGGTTCAATTCGCGCCCTAGACTGCAAGGCCACCAGGCCCGGCTCTGAATTGGGGACGGGGCAGCGAGGCTCCAGCCTCCGCCCCAACAGTGAGCGGCTCGCGGAGGAGGCCAGGTGGAGGCCTACCGCAGGGCACTGGCGGCCACCGAGCATTTGCTTTTGGGAGATTTAGCTTTTAAAGGCTTCAGAGCTGAGCCCCCTGGGCTCAGGTTGGTCTTGGACTTGAGTGCCTGCAGCAGAGCTCTCGTTAACATGCAAATCTCTCCGGGCTGAGGCCTGGCCAGGTGGCAGCCGTCCATCAGCAGGACCAGAGGGGACAGGGTGCCGGGGAGACATGGGGGAGGGGGGTACAGGGGCGTGGCCTGGGGGACACCGTAAGGGGGACGTGGGACGGGCTCGGGGGGCCTGCTGGGATGGGCCTGGCCTCTGCCCTGGGGCGGGAGCCTCCCTGGTCCTCCAGCCCGACCCCCATCCTGAGAGCCCCAGATACTGGAAGAGGCCGCCTGGCATTTTAAATGGCTTCCTAAATGTTAAAGACTTATTTACATAAATGGCCAATAAACATATGAAAAGATGTTCAAACTCAATCGTAATCAAAGATATGCAAATCCAAACAACAAAAAAACGATTGATACCTTTTTCTGTTCAGCAAATTGGCAAAGATTAAAAAGAAGATATAATCCCTGGTTTGGGCCGCAGTGTGGGAAAGGCGGGCCCTCTCCCCTGGGCTGGTGGGCTTCTGAAAAGATCCTGTTTTCCTGGAGGGGGTTCAGCAACGTGCTGCAAATGTAAAAAACGCACAGAGCTTTTATACTCCTCGCCCAACGTCCCGCCAAGGGTTCGTCCTGACGGTATTATTAAGTGAGATGCGGGAGGTCACGTGCCAATAGATTCCCCACAACGCGGTCATCGGGACAGAGGGGCCACGTCGCTGCAGCACATAAGGGGCTGCGGGCCCTTCGACGGACTCTCGTCCGCCGTCTTCAGTTGAGGATGCATTTCTGTCCATTAACGCGGAACAAGGCCCGACACACAGTGGACCGGAAAGCGCAGATACAAAGCCCTATGCACCCCGCCCGTCCGCTCACCCAACAGACACCGATGGGGGGCCTACTGTGCGCCTGGAAAATTCTAGGTGCTGAGATCACGGTGGGAAGCGAGACAAAGAAGGTTTTGCCCACAAGGCGTTGGTTTCCACGGGCTGGTGGTCCCACGGGCACAAACTGGGTGGCTTGCGACACGCGGGATTTATTCCTGCCTGGTTCTGGCGGCCGGAAGGCTGAGGTCAAGGCGTGCGCAGTGCTGCGTTCTCTCCGAGGGCTCCGGGGAGGTCCCCTCGCTGTCTCTTCCCGCCTCCCGTGGTGCAGGTGCTTCTGGGCCCACAGCTCGTCACCCCTCCTGAGAGGGCCCGTCCTGGAGCTCAGCACCCCCCCTGCTCCAGTCTCCTGGACCTTACCTGAACCCGCTCACAGCCGCAGGGGTGTTTCCCAGTAAGATCCTGATGTGGGAACAAAGGCAGAGGGAAATGGCAGATAGAAATCAATTTCCTTCTAGGCTGCAGCCCCTTGGCAGATACTGGGCAGCAGAGTAACACGTTTCTGCGGGATTCCCTGCTGTCTCAGCCCTGATGCTTTGCTGGAGGGAAAAACCATCCTGGCTTGACAAGAGCTAGGCCTCCGGTGCCCTGGGAGTCTTTAGCAGGTGAAAATGTCCCTGGAAACTTCCCCCGGACTTTACCTCCCCCGACCCCACAGTATATAACCAGCCTCTCCTCATGGTCCCTGGACGGCTCTTTCTGCCCACGGGTCCTGTCCCCGGGCTTTGATAAAATTGCCTTTTTGCACCAAAGACGTCTTCAAGAATTCCTTCTTGGCCGTCGGCTCCTGACCCCGCGAACCCCCATCACCCTAAAAAACCTCATCAGTCTCATTCACAGGCGCCGGGCTCAGAACTCCAGTGTGTCCCTCTCGGTACCCGATCCCATCACACCAGGAGCTCGCCGTGGCTCCCAGTGGCTGACGCGTGTGGGAGGGACACTCCTTGTCCCCACGCTTGACTGAAGGGGAAAGTCCAAGAGGACGTCAGCATGTCGGTAACTCACCGGGGCTGCAGAGCCCACGCTGGGGGTGGTCAGGGTTTCCGGGGGCCCCAGGCGGTCCGAGGGCCTCACAGGTGTGCCCCCCTCCCACGCCGCTGCCCCCTCCCCTCCCAGGCTCGGCCACCTTCCTGCCCCCAGGGGTTACCCAGTCTCCCAGCTTCATGGCCACAGCTTGCTTGTTTTCCATTCTGGGAAGCAAAGCCTGGTTCTGCCTCCTTGTGAACTTTGTGAAAACAGAAGCCCACGTGCGTACTCTGGGTGTCCTGCTTTTTCCACACGGCAGTGCGGTTTTAGGACTAATCCCACTTTTCCTAGATTCGCGGTGAATCGCTAGATGCCACAGTTTATGGATTGATTTGGCCGCTGACGCCGACGTGCCCTTGGCGGGTCCCCACTCAGGGCCGTGACCAGCGGTGAGACCCGGTGCCGAGCCGCGATGGCACGTGTCCCGGATGTGCCCTCCTGCGTCCCTCACTGTCCTCGGTTCCCAGAGGGGCCGGGCGAGGCTGGTCTCCGTTTCCTCCTGCTCATTTCTAAACACTTATTGTTTGATAATTACATTGCCTTGGAGTCAAGTTAAGAAAGAGGGAGCCGCGTGCTGGTTCTTGACAAGCGTGGACGTGGCAGCCAGATGGACGCTGGGCACGCGCCGTCCCTCGTCCACGCCTGGGGCCCCACGGTCAGCGGGGAGGTTAGAGGACACGGAGGAGGCCCTTTGCTGTCAGGCGGCTTTGCTGGGATCCTTGTTACCACAGAAACAAAACCACCGTCATGGTGGGAAAATAAAGTCGCAACAAAGAGCGGGTGGACAGACAGCCCAGGGTTCTTCGTGGGGCACCGGGGCCCCAGGGACTGTGTCCCTCTCCGTTTCATCCCAGCATGGGTGCATTCCACCCGCACAGGCCTTGGTTCCTCCAGGGAGAGCCTGTGGGGGGAATTAGACTCTGGAAGCCACCGGTCAGAGTCAAGGTCAAGCGTCAGGTCTGGAGCCTCACCGTAGTGCAGGGTCCGCCGAGGCGGCCTGAACACCCAGAGGCAGCGGTGTGGAGCTGTTTCAGGGCCGAGCTGGGCCTCAGGACGTGACTGCGTTTGCCAGGGTCTTTACAGAGGTGAGTAAGGTGAAGGGGCATAGGGGTGGCCCGGTCCCAAGTGACCGCTGTCCTTATGGAAGAGGGGACAGGACACAGACACGCAGGACCGTGTGAGGCCGAGGGAGGGACCAGCCCCACCCAGGCCTGGACCTGGGACCCCAGCCTCCAGGGCCTGGAGAACAAGGCCCCTCGGCTGTCACAGCCTCCTGCTTGGTGGCATTGGTCACACAGTCCCCAGAAACTAACACATCTTTCTTTCCAGCTCAGCCTGATGCTTAGGAAACTGTTTCCGGTTTGGTCCCCCAAACAGTCAATCCTGTCCCTTTTCTTCTGTTCCTTTCTCTTCCTCCTCAATTGGGCCCTGTGGCTGCTTGGTCACTGTGATGGTTCGTTCTGCATGTCAAGCGGACAGGGCCATGGGATGCCCTGACACCTGGCACCCATCATCCGGGGTGTCTGTGCAGGTGTTTCCAGAAGAGGTGAGAGGCTGACTTAGTGACCTGGGGGCAGCAGGGGCCTGACCGGGGCTGGGGGGGTGGGGGCGTACCCCATCCATGGAGGGTCTGAATCCCCTCCCTCTGCCTGAGCCCAGACACCACCCTCCCCCTCCCCGGACACGGACCGAGCTCGGCCGCATCTGCTCTCTGGCATCTCCCAAGGGCGGATGGGGAGCCGCTCCTGTAATGAACTTGCTCTGACTTAAATCCGCACGGCTCCTGTGGGCCCCGTTTCCCTGGAGACCCCAGCTGGTGGAGTCCTCCGAGCCCATGTCCCGGCTCACTCACAGGCTGCTCCTTGCACAGACGGGCTCAGCAGGGCTCTGCCATCCCACTGACTGGGTGCAAACCAGTTGGGTCCAAGCCGGTCGTGTGGCCTGGAGGGGACTTCCACACACCTCTGGAAAACCCCCTTCTCCTCCTCTGTAAACCCGAGGCCAAGTGGTGCTGCCTGGAAGGCTGTCGCTCAGGTGAAACAAGGTGAGGGCCGAGTGCTGGCCCCGGGCGCCGCCCTCTGTCCCCAACGAGACGGGGCCACCTCTGGGGTCCTAGAAGAAGAAGGGAGGCCAGCAGGTGCGCCCACCCCAGCGCCAGGACCTAAGGCAACAGCTCCACCTGCATGGGAAGAGGGGGCCAGACAGGGGGCCAGGGGACGCCGCTGAGCCCGACATTTTGCTGATGTTCGGTTACCTTTCAAGTAAGTTATTCAGAGAGTTTTGCAAAGTCCAAGGTTACAGGAAAATAAAGGCAAATGACCCATTTTATGATTTTACATCAGCTACCATCGCATGGTAAGTGGGCGCCTCGCCGCGGGAACGGATGGATAAATCTCCCCCACGTCCACATCTGTCCCGGCTCAGGGAGCTGCTCCCTGTCCCTTGCCGTCCTCAGGCCCGCGATCCCTGGTGGGGGCGGTGTCCCTGGCACTGGTCATTGAGCGCACAGCGCCGTCTTCGGGAACGGTCGCCTGGGGGGTTCAGCTGGGGTGCAGGGGCCCCTGCCATGGGCTCCCTGTGCCTCCCGGGCGTCCTCGAGGTCTGTGACCCCACGCAGCCATGAGCCTGTGCGCCCAAGCCAGAGCACACGGCTTCTCTGCTTCCAGCCCCGCCCTGGCTCTGCTCATGCAGGGAAACAGCCACAGTCCTGCGTGGTCCCGGCCCCCAGAGGGTCTCTGGCCTCACCCCCACTGCCCTCCCTGTGAACCCTCCATGCATCCACCCCTATCACGAACCTGGAGCACAGAGGGCTCCCTTCTTCCTGGAGCCTTTGCACCTGTGCTCCAGTCTACTGAGGCCAGTCGGCCCCAGAATGCCTTTCCTTCAGGTCTCACGTCAGCGCTCTTCCCCCACCCCCTGGTCGCTTCTGTTTTGCCCAGGGCCTCTTCCCATTCCACAGCGACTTCGGTGTCAGGAAGGAGCAGGTTTGGGTCCTTGTGACCCTTCCTGCACCCTCAGTGCCCAAGCCTGGGGTGCGCAGGGACACTCTGGGTCCTCTCCTCTAACTCTGAGTTCTGGAAGACCCTCCTAGAACCTCCCGACACACGTGAAAATGTGTAATAAACGTCCCGTACACATTCCGCTCTGTGGGTCACCGCTGCAGTGGCCGCCTTCTCTTCTCATGCAAATGAAAACAAGGAGGCTGGGAAAGAAGCAGAAACAGAGACTCCTGCAGTGAGGAGGCATCATTGTATTTATAATATTTAATCACTGCAAAGGGCAGCAACTAGAGAGGGCCAGAGATGCCCTGCCCACCTGCTTCTGCAGACCTCCGGGGAGCCCACACAGCACCTGCCCACCCCCTTCTCCAGACCTCAGGGGACCCCACACAGCACACATTTTCCAAAGCAGTTGGCACAGGGAGGGGCAGCTACTCATGGAAAATGATACAAAGAAGCCCTGGGCCGGCTACACAGGCTCTCCTTAAACTCCTGACACCATAAAGGTCACAACATTTGGGGTAAACAAAGGAAAACACCATCTGTCCGCTTTGCAAGAAGTTGCCAGTCTGACATGTGATCAAAGGAAGGAAGGTTATAGGTGAGAAATGGCTTTGAAACCACCGATGTCGAGAGAGGAAGCCCCGTTCTGACCAGCCACACATGTGCCTGTACACACACCCTGTATCACTCAGGACTTAGCCAGGTATGCACCATGGACCCCGGGCCACACTGTCCCTCTACAGATGTCTACCTTGGAATTATCACTCCTCATTCAAATTAAAAAAAAAAAGAAAAAGAAAAAGAAAAATTAAGGTTGATATTGAGAAGGAAAGTAAAAATTTACACCAGAAAAATTTTGCCAGAAAACCAATGACAAAAAATATTAACAAGGAAAGATGATATCTCATGAATTTAAAGACCCTGGTTAGACAACAACAACAACAACAAACGTTGTGACGAATCAGTAACTTAAAACCAAGACAGAAAAGAACAATGAAACCAATAATAAAATTGAAAAAAGAGATGAAAATAAATTAGACCTTGGCAAGGAATGGGAGAGGGCAGTAGAAAAGTCCATCACTGAAAAGTCCATATTTGAAGCGTCTTGAGAACAAACAGCCATAGCCAGGGAGAAATAAACATGAAAAACTTGAGAAAAATGAAATGATTTGTTTAAGTATTGAATATAAGAAAGAATAGGAGAGCTATATGAGACAAGGAAGATTTCCAGCATGCATAAAACTGTGAGCCCTGATGAGGAGGACCTGAGATCCCAGGACTTGTAAGACAGCCTCTCCACCTATTCCCCCCAAGTATCCTCACATATTAGGGGGAAATGTTGAGCTTTCTCAGGACTTCCCTATAGGAGCCTTCAATGTTGGAAGAGTGTGGAGCAACGTTCACAGAGATTTCAATGAAAGAAAATGTCACACAGTAATTTTATACCCAGCTAAATGATCATTTGAGTACAAAGTAAAGAACAGAGCTTTTCTCAGGCAGGAAAACGCCCATCAACTTTCCTGAAGACTGAAGTCAGACAGCTAGGAGCTGAGTAAAGAAGATGTATAAGTAAGCTGGTGATGAGTCTCTTTTGAAACCTTATACAGTTAGTAGTAAGGCTAAGATGACTGTAGAAATGATGGTTATGGGGTAAGCAGTATGTATTAGAAGCTATAACTATGTAAAAATGATAATATAACCTAATAGCAGGTGGGGGGGAAGGCAAGCTAGAGACTGAATAAAGAGTGACCTCATTGGTCACCTCGTATGGTTCAGGAGACCATAGGTGTTATGGAAAGCTGATAAATCAAGTAACAGAAGTAATGATTAAGTTGTTTGAGCTTCTAAAATAAATCGGGATAATTATGTAGCCAGTGATGCTGGATGTCTTATGCTTGCCCCTCAATCTCTTGAGCCCACTGGCTTGCAGCTGAATTTGGGCAGTAAGGAGACCCGATGAGAGATCAAAGGAATGGAGGAGAGTGGGCTCAGGGGGCTTATTCCTCAAGTTTCCTCACTTCGGGTGTCCTTGAGCTGCTGTGCCCCTTGACAGAGGGTTACTGTTCCTCTCAAAGTGGCCTACATCGCCCATCATTCATTCCCCCCAGCTTCCAGTGAACTGTCCCTCTCCTGGTCCCTTTGGGTGTCGTATTGGCTCTTCTGACATGAGGTTCATACACACACACACACACACACACACACACACAGATCCTGCTTCCAAGAAAAAGAAAGGAGAGGAAAAAAGCAAAAAACTCAGATAAAACAGAAAAATAGCACAACAAAAAGTTTTACTACGTAGAAAATATTCAAATATAACTAATTATGACAATACAATGATTTAAGGAAAACAGACATCTGATAAACACAAGAGACATGCCTACAACATAAGAAAACAAAATTTGAAAGCAAAGAGAAAGACACAGTCTTGGGAGCTAATGAGATAAAAGCTATCTTGGCGAAGCTACGTGAAAAATGGAATTAAAGCTACCAGCAATGAAGAGGGTGGCTTTATAATGAAAATGCGAAATTCATCAGGGAACATTAAAATGTCTAAATATGAGTGCACATACATATCTCCACATTTTATAATGTCAGGGAGAGATAGGTAAACCCAGCACCATACTGGAAGATTTTCACAGAGCTTTCACAGTAAGTTAAGATGCAAACATATTTATTGACAAATATATAAAAGATTGAAACAACACAATTAACAAATGGATCTAACGAAAACCTGGACTGCAGAACTGTGGGCCTCAAAATTGCAGAGACACTTTCTTTTCAATTATACAGAGAACACTTACAGAAATTGGCCTGGATTTAGACTATAAGTCAGATCCCAACATGTTTCAAAGCCAAAACACTTTTTACAATGAAACAATATATTTTGTGAACATAATTACATTGCAAACCAACGGCAAGGTAACATTTAGCACAGTTCAACAAACTGGGGTCCGTCCACACCCTGAAACAATAGTCAGCAGTGGAGGGAACCAGAGGACTGTCCATGCATCCGCTCACATAGGTCTCCAGGGCACTGCATGGAGCAAAAGGCCCATCCGAAAAGGCTGCATACCGTAGGAGTCCACTGACGTTACACTTTTAAATGGCAAAGCTTTAGAAATGGAGGCAGTGTCTGCCAGAGGTAGGAGGGGAAGGCAGGTGAGAGGGAGGGTGGGCATGGTTAGAAAGGGGCCTGGGTGTGGGAACTTCTTGGTGTCTTCTCTGTTGTTGGATGCATGAACCTATCTCGGGGATAACACTGCATAGAACTGAATGCGCGGGCACACACACACACACACACACACGAGTACCATGAAAATGGGGAAAACTGAATAAGACCAGTGGATTCTATCCCTTACTTGTGACCTAGTGTGGTAATTCTGCATGATGTTTTCCGTGGAGAAAACAGGGCACGATGTACATGGGATTGCTCTGGATCCTTTCTTACAATTCCATGGGAATCCCCAATCATCTCAATAAAAGTTTCAATGAAAAATTATACATATTAAAAAAATTTTAAACCCACTTTAAAATTACTTGTTTAGAGCATAGATAGTAAGGGAAATTATACCATATTTCCATCTACACAATGAGAAAATTCTGTGTTGAAACATGTTGGATGTGGCAGGTGTAAAAGTAGAGAAAAGTTTACAGCCTTCAATACTCGCACTGGGAAGAAGAAGGATTAAGAGTCAAGGACTAGGAAGTTAGAAGAAACAACAAACAAAGAACAATGGTGTGAATACAAAACACCTGTAATAAAGGCAATTTAAAAAGCGTGGAACTCAATGAAATAGAAGTCAAACGAAACACAGCTAGGAGCCCCCAAACCTAAAGGGTATTCTTTTGAGAAAAAAAGGAAGAATGATTAAAATTGACAAGCTCAATGAAATTTACATTAAAAAAAACACCCTCAAAACCCCAGAAGTCTGATGCATTTTTAGGACAAATAAGCCAGTGCTAGGAATGTAAAAGGGGTTTGTGACTACAGATGTAGAGTGGTCCTATCCTCTCTTTAAAGATAAGACAATTTTTGGGGGGCGCCTGGGTGGCTCAGTCAGTTAAGCGTCTGACTTGGGCTCAGGTCATGATCTCACAGTCTGTGAGTTCGAGCCTCATGTCAGGTTCTGTGCTGACAGCTCGGAGCCTGGAGCCTGCTTCGGATTCTGTGTCTCCCTCTCTCTCTCTGCTCCTCCCCTGCTCACACGCTGTCTCTCTCTCAAAAATAAATAAAGATTAAAAAAATTAAAAGAAAAAAGATAAGACAATTTTCAGATTAGGATGGTGAATCACACATTCCATTTTTCAGCAACTTCCCCAAATTTCCACTAACACTGTATGTTTTTTTTTTTTTTAAACCTGAAAATTTTTCAAAAACTCTAAACAGATGGGAAGAAAAGGAACAAAATTTTTGAAGCTGAGAAACAGACCAATGAACAATAAGTGATTGAGTGAGCCTGAGAAATCTGAATCCCAAGCAGCAGCCAGGAAGGCTGAGAACCTAACTGATTTTCTGAGAGAATTTAAAAGGGAGGGAGGGAGAGAAGAGAGGGGAGGAGTACCCCTGCAGGCATCCGGAGGGGTATTTTCTCCACAGGGCACAACTGAGATGTGGGAACTGTATAAAAATGAAAACCAACCAACTAACCCCCAAAACAAAACCTGGCACACACACCTTCCCTTTTTGGCCAAAATGAGAAGACAATTTTCTGGGGAATCAGATCCACCCAAGAGGAAATATCTGAGGAACAGACACAGGGTGGGGATTTTCTAGCAAACAGCCCATCCCAACCTCCTCGTAGCAGGATTCAAAGTCAGTGATTTCATCTATGTACGAAGAGATTCCAGACCATGTTCTAGACCCGCACCATTCATTATCCAGCAAGGATCCTCAAGTGCAGTGAAGGTCTCCCACATGGTGTGGGATGGCTGGGGAGAGGCCAAAGTAGACAGAATGGCACCACTGGTGGAAACGAGGGCCTTTCAGAGAGCAGAGACTCAAAAAAAGTCATCTAATACCCTAGACAAATAAGGAGAATACTGCAGTCATAAAACCAGAACAAGCGCTATCTATAAAACAAGAACAGATTCTCAAATCAGCAACAAAATGGCTGTGGGAATTAAACATATGGCAGTCAAAACGGAAACCTCTAAAGAAATCTGCAAGATGAGGTTGAGATAACCTCATAAAAACTTGGCAGAGATAAAGACAAACATATGAAAAATGAAGAAGTGAAATTTGAAGACTGGTCCAGAGGGTCCAACACCCAAATAACAGAAGTTACAGAAGAGATTAACTCATCAAAATTTTTTCAAGAAAAGTTCTCAGAAACAAAGGACACACATTGATGGATTTGAAAGCCCCACCAAGAGCATAGGTTCACCCCAAGGCTCATCTTTGTGAAATTTTAAAACAGAACACGAAGACACTGCATTAATCAAGGTCAGATAAAAGGATGGGGAATCAAAACGGCTGTGGGTTTCTCAGCGCGACAGAAACCAAGAAGACAGGGGAGCATTGGCTTCAAAAGTCAGGAGGGAAATGGTTTCCGGCCAAGCTCTTAAATAGGTTCTTAAGATTCGATAATAACATCCATAAAGTATGTGGAATAAAATGAAGAATGACTGTGGGTAAGTGGGATCTGAAAACGTTGCTTCTGGTGAGTCCTTCTCAGGAAGCGCCCGGCAAGCTGGAGGACCAAGCCCACAAAGGGGTGACGCAGGTCACAGGCCACAGGAGATCCGACGTGGAAGAGTGGTGGCCGCCACCCTCGGGATGCTGGTGGCATCACCCTGTGTGGACAGCTGTTCATCAGAGGCAGAGCTGGAGCACATCCAGCTGGAGCACGTCCCACAGGGGGCATTTTATGGTTAACCCAGGACCTCGTCACCACAGAGCCATTTCTTTAGCCCAGCGCCATGCACCTGGGGGTGCCTGTCAAGGGTGTGGATGTGGTTTCCTTGGCCGTCCAGCCCTGAATTCCGAGCCGGCCGTAGGGCCTGCATTCCAGCCGTCAGGCACATCTGTGTTGACCTGATCCTGGGCACCGGAGGACGCCATGGCCAGCCCAGCGCTTGGCCAGGTTCCTCTAGGACACGAAGCCCCTGATCTGTACGACAGCCCCTGTAGGTGCCCCAACTGCAGCGGGCCCTCGCGCTCCGGCCGCATGCATCACCTGCTCCGGAATTCCGCAGGACGCTCTGATCAACTCTCCAAGACCCAGACAAGGCTTCCTCCCAGAAATTCTCTTCTGCTTGTTTCCTTGGGCGCCTTCACCCACGTAGTCATGATACTACTCTTTCCTCATAAAGCCAGTGTTGACTTTCATACTCACATTTTAGGGTAAACAACTTAAACTTATGGATACATCCTTAGACCACAAAGCTATGCAGAAACGTAAGAAGACAATTTGCACAAAGAAAATGATTTGCACGAAGGCAGCGGTAACTGGGGAAGGGGCACGGGGCTTCAGAAGGGCTGCCCGGGATCCGATTCCGAACACAGGTTCTGGACGGACGAGTGTGTCCTTTTTTTACAATTCCTCAGACCCTTCCTGTACCATGCTGATGCGTAACGAATTCCTGACTCAAGACAGTACAGGTGGGAGAGCTCTATAAACACATTTGCACCGATAAATGCATAAGCTTGAAAAAACTGGACAAATTTCTGGAAAAGTATAACCTCCAAAAAATGACCCAAAAAGAAATCGGAAGCCTAAATAGACCTATAACCGTTAAAGAAACCGGCTAAGTATTTTAAAGTCCACCCACACCATATTTTCAATTTAAGAAGAAGCACAGATGGTTTTATGGGTGACTTCTACCAAACAGTCAATGAACAGATCATTCCAATTTCATAAAGGGTTTTCCAGACAATAAAAAATGAAAGAACTCATTTTACGAGGTGAGTGTAATTTTGATCCCAAGCCAGGCAAGGACAGTATAAGAAAAAGAAAATTGTAGGTCAGTATAACTTATGAACATAGATTTTTAAAAATCAATTAAAATATTAACAATTCAAATGCAGTAATCCATTAAAAATTACTCCTGACCAAACTGGGTTTTCTTAGGAGTAAAAGGGATGCATTAACCCCCCACACTCTATTTCACCACAGAAAAACTGTACAATTATTAGACTAGAGGCAGGAAAGTGCATTTTTAAAAATTTAACCCCATTCCTGATAAAAACCCTGAGACAACTATGGAAAGTATCAAACATCTTAATGTAGCTTCTCTATAAACATCGACTGCAAACATGCTTTGGGAGAAAACTCCTGGACGCATTCTCTGGAAAATCTGGGCCAAGTTAAGAGTATTCTCACCTAGTGGTGTAAGACAAGGAAAACAAATGAAAGATAGAAAATAGAAACATGAAAATATCAACATTATTGCTCGGCCATTTTATCGAGTCAACAACAATAACTTAATAAAAGTTTCCCAAAGTGCTTTGTGTACAAATAAAAGGGATGAAACCCAAAGATGCAGAAGAGCCTTAAGAAGAAACCAATGGCACTGAAGTATTGAGAGGCCAAAAGAACAACCGAATAAAAGAAGAGAATCATTACATTAATTTATGTAAAATCTCAATTCCTTAACGATCTGTTTGCCCACAAGAATCCACGAACTCAATCATTTCTCATCAAAATTCTGGAACGATTTTTGGTGGAACTAGAGAAACTGAGATTCACACGTGCGTGCTCGATACGTGGGCTTCTACGTGGCATGGCTCAATTACGGGCCTGGAAAGACACAAAGGAAAAGCAGAAAATGCCAACCCAAGGAACTCGCACAACTGCATTAACACAAAATAGGGGTGTCTGGGGGGCTCAGTCAGTGGAGCGTCCAACTTCCGCCCAGGTCATGATCGCACACTTCGCGGGTTCGAGCCCCGTGTCCGGCTCTGTGCTGACAGCTCAGATTCTGTGTCTCCCCCTCTCTCTGCCCCTTCCCTACTTGCACTCTGTCTCTGTCTCTCAAAAATAAATAAACGCTAAAAAATTAAAAAAAAAATAAAATAAACTCCAGCACAAAATATTATTTGTTTTAGAGACGATCACAACAGGAAGACAACAGTCTAATGATACGATATAGCAACACTTACCACGCATACTCTTAATAAAAGAGCTTCCAAATATATATATATATATATATATATATATATATATATATATATATATAAATTAGCAGCCCTCGCGGGAAAAGTACATACGAATCCCTCATGCTGGTGGGATAGTTCAAGCCTCCTTCGCAAAGTCCAGGCTGAGGGAAGACCGGCAAGCAAGCGATAGGAAATGAACACATAAAGAATGAATACTTTTTCCAAGCGTACATGGAAAACTCTATCTTGCAGGAGGCTGGGAGGGAGGCCTCGGTTTAGAACTAGACGTGTCTGTAATGCAGAGCAGGACCTCTGACCACCACGCGGTGGAGATAAAATTTAAAAACTAAAAGATGCATTAAAAATCACCTGCAAATTTAGGAACTGAAACGCCATTACCAAATAACTCCCGCATTACAAATACATAATAACTCGGGGCGTCCGGGTGGCTCAGTCCATTAAGCGTCCGGCTTCGGCTCAGGTCATGATCTCATGGCTCGTGAGTTCCAGCCCCGCGTCGGGCTCTGTACTGGCAGCTCAGAGCCTGGAGCCTGCTTCAAATTCTATGTCTCCCTGTCTCTCTGCTCCTCCCTGGCTCATGCTCTGTCTCTCTCTCCTTCAAAAATAAATAAAAACATTTAAAAATTAAAAAAAATACATAATAACCATTAAAAATGTTAAAGGACGCAGAGCTGACTTACGCTACGAACACCACAGGTGGAGACGAGATGTGGTGAGCTTAATGCTTGTGGTACGACAGCGTGAGCCCTGCAGGCCAGTCCCGTTGCTGGTGAGGGCTGTGAGCACTGAGCAAGTATGAAGCGTAAGCACCTGAGGGCACTGAGAATGACGGAGAAGCAAGCGGATTGTGGGGCCCTCCCACGCCCGGAAATGCCGCTGACGCGGGGCCCGGAAATGCCGCTGACTCGGGGAGAGTCTCTGGGCTTTGGTGCCTCGTGCCGAGTGTGGGCCCAGCATGGACCCGTAAGAGACACAGCTACCTCCCTTTCTGGCCTGGGGACTGGGAAGGGAGGTGTGGGGAACAGACACCAGTGACGGTAAGGAGCCCGAGCGGAGGGCAGAGCGCCAGAGAAATGGTCTCTGAGTCTGTGCACGGCCCACACAGTAAGCCTACGAAGGGCGGGCTCCACGCCGGCACTGGGTGACGTAGATGGGTCAGCGTCACGTGAGCTGAAGATGGACATCGAGCAGGTGACCAAAGGATCAGTTATTCAGGAAGAGATAAACTCGTAAGCCTGTACGGTGATAAGAGATTTGAGACACCGAAGCAAACATTGGTGAATCAAAGGGAAAAACACACACGTCCACAAAGTAGGAGACTTTCACGCCACCTCGGCGATTCATAAAGCAGCTCCACACAAAACACAGGGAAGACAGTGTAGGATTTGATCTGATTGATATTTATGCACATTAAACAAAAAATATCACAATTAGGGGAAAATGAGCCATCTCACGTCTGTAGTCGAGGGTGTTAACCTGTGTCTTCTCGCAATTCGTAGAAAACTTGGCGGAAAATCCATAAAGACAGAAGATTTGAACATCGCCAACCACCCTGCCCTGCTTAACGTTTACAAAACACCAACCCAACCTTTACAAAATAGACACGTATTTCAAATTAATATCGTACATTTGGCGAGACGCACATCCTGGGCCATAAAACTCTACACCTCCATACATGTTTAAGAGGACTGAAATCACACGGGACGCATGCTCTCACCACAACGCCATGAACTTAGATGTTGATGACACTCATGTATCTAAAAAATCCCCCAAGGACTGAGAAATTACACAACGGGGGAGCCTGGGTGGCTCAGTCTGTGACGCACCCAGCTTTCGTTCAGGTCACGATCTCCTGAGTTTGGCTCCTGAGTTTGAGCCCCACATTGTGTCGGGCTCTGGGCTGACGGCTCAGAGCCTGGAGCCTGCTTCCGATTCTGTGTCTCCCTCTCTCTCTGCCCCTCCCCTGCTCAGGCTCTGTCTGTCTCTCTCTCTCAAAAAATAAACATTGAAAACATTTTTTTTAAAGATATTACACAACACATTTCTGAACAATTCATGGGTCAAAAAGAAAAAAAAAACAAGGAGATCTGAAAATATTTTGAACAGGACAGTAGTGAAAATTCAACAGATTAAAATGTGTGTAATGCCACAAAACCAAGCCTTGGAGGGTCAGCTTTCCATGCTTATATTGGAAAAGAAGAAAAGCCCCAAATAAAACATGTGAACGTTCACCTCCAGAAACGAGAGCAGAGCCAGCCTAAGAGGGAGGCAATGATAAATGGTCAGCTGAAGGCAGGCGGGAGCAGGGGCGAGGAGGGAAAGAGGGCCCTCGGACGGTGGATGTGCTCTTGACTGGGGCTGTTGGAGACCCACCGGCTTCCCTCCAGGACCCTGTGTCCAGGTCCTAACCCCAGCGTGGTGGTTTGGGGCAAGTACGTGGGTTTGGACGTGGCCGTGAGGGTGGAGCCCTGGTCCCCTGGGGTCAGTGCCTCCATCAGAAGGGACCCAGCCAGCTCTCCCGCTCTCCCCACCGTGCAGGACCCAGGGACAGGCTGGCCACCGGGAAGCCAGGAGGAGGCTCTCGCCAGAACCCAGTCTGCTGTCACCGTGATCTTGGACCATCCAGCCTCCTGACCTGCGAGAAACGGATCCCTCTTATTTGAGGCCCCCGTCCGTGGCATTTCAGTGTTTTAGTGCAGGCTGAGCGGAGACGCGGGAAGGTTGCCCAGGGCTGTGCACGCGTCGGGATGTGTTCAGCTGTGCACTTAACTCGTGGCAGTTAATTACCTGCCGATCATAACTCAGGAAAGGCGTTGCTGAAAAACGAGCTTTTGGTCTCATTCCTCCCCTCTATCATTTGAACGTTTCCCTTTTCACCGATGAGTGCTGTTATCTGAGTTATTTCGTTCTTTCTACTCCCGCTCAGGGCTACTCTGCTCCTGTTATACTAGCTGTGTGAGGCGAAAGCTTGCAGCGACCATTTCAGACGTTTATGGTGTCTGCTAGAAGTTTCCAAAGCTGAATAATTTCTCTAAGCACTGCTTTAGTCCCAGTGCCCGGATTTTAGTATGCTGTGCTTTGTTACCATGCAAGTCAAAACATTTAAGTTAATTCAATTAAGTATGTAACATTTATTTTTTTTTAATTTTTTTTTAACGTTTATTTAGTTTTGAGACAGAGAGAGACAGAGCATGAACTGGGGAGGGGCAGAGAGAGAGGGAGACACAGAATCAGAAGCAGGCTCCAGGCTCCGAGCAGTCAGCACAGAGCCCGACGCGGGGCTCGAACTCACAGACCGTGAGATCGTGACCTGAGCTGAAGTCGGACGCCCAACCGACTGAGCCACCCAGGCACCCCTTAACGTTTAAATTTCCATTTCTGGGGCGCCTGGGTGGCTCAGTCGGTTAGGCGTCCGACCTCGGCTCAGGTCATGATCTCACGGTTCGTGAGTTCGAGCCCCGTGTCTGGCTCCGGGCTGACAGCTCGGAGCCTGGAGCCTGCTTCGGATTCTGTGTCTCCCTCTCTCTCTTCCCCTCCCCCACTCATTCTCTGTCTCTCTCTCAAAAATAAATAAACATTAGAAAATGAAATAAAATAAAATAAAATAAAATAAAAATAAAATAAAATGAAATAAAAGAAAAGAAAAGAAAAGAAAAGAAAAGAAAAGAAAAGAAAAAAGAAAAGAAAACAAACGTAAGCACGCCCCTGTCCGGTGCTCCTGCTCTTCCAGGGGCTCACCCTTGGGGGGCGGGAATGTTCTATAAACATCCATCACGTGTTAGCGGATGGTGTCCACGTCTCTGTGCACTCACAGACCTGTCGTCTGTTCCACCGGTTACTGACAGAGAAACAACACGTCCCATCTCGTTGCTTCCAATTCTGCCAGGGTTCTTCTTAATTTTTTTTTTAAGTGTTTGTTTATCTTAGAGAGAGAGAGTGCAAGCAGGGGAGGGGCAGGGAGAGAGGGAGACACAGAATCCGAAGCAGCTCCAGGCTCCGAGCCGTCAGCACGGAGCCCGACGCGGGGCTCGAACCCACGAACCGCGAGATCATGACCTGAGCCGAAGTCAGACGCTCAACTGACTGAGTCACCCAGGCGCCCCTGGAGTGTTTATTCTGTTTATACTGAATGTAACTGTCCACGGGTTTGGCATTGATCCCTTTGTGATTTCTGACTTCTCCTTTCTCGTCCCACCTCATTTTTCTTTATTTTCCCTTTCCTGCCTTCTTTTGTGCTTACCAATCTCAGTGGCATACACTTCACCTCCATTTTTTACCTTTTAGGTAAAATGTCTTTGCGTCACTTTCTAGTGGTTGTGCTGGGGTGGTGTTGTGTCACCACGATCAGCGTAAGGTCGTTAGTAAATTACTTCGGAACAAACATGGGAACCTCGAGGCAGGATGTTTTCTACCTGTGCTGTTCACCTCTTGGGCTAAGTGCCTACAGGAAAAAATAAATAGGGGCTCCTGGGTGGCTCAGTCAGTTAGGACTTTGGCTCAGGTCAGGATGTCGCGGGTCGTGGGTTCGAGCCCCACGTCCGGCTCTGTGCCGACAGCTCGGAGCCCGGAGCCGGCTTTAGATTCCGTGTCCCCCTCTCTCTCCCTGCCCCTCCCCGGCTCGTGTTCTCTTTGTGTCTCTCAATAATAAATAAACGTTAAAAAATTAAAAAATAAATAAACAAAACCTCGGTGCGTTTTAACCCCGCGATACAGTGATAGCATTTTTGTCTCAAGCAGGCGCAGGTGTTTCAGCAATTACGAGGATGCACACACAGGTGTGTATTCACATTTCTGTGATACATCAGCCGTACCGCGGGCAGTGAACCCTCTCCGCTCTGCTCTGTTTTACTGGAAATGTTTTCATTTCACGTTCTATTTCAAAGAATAGTTTCTTGGGATCTAGAAGTTTTGGTTGACGGATTTCCACCTCAACACTTCAGACGCGCACCTGTTCCACGCCTGTGGCCTCCACCGCGCATAATGGGGAGTGTGTCGCCCGTGGCATCGCTGTCCCCTCTGCGGCGGCCCCACCCTTCTCCCCCCCCCACTTCTGGGACTCGCTCTTGGTCTCAGTCTTCCGCAGGTTGGACCGTCAAGTCCTTGGCGGTGGCTTCCTGTGTTTATCCCGCTTTGGGTGACGGGTCTGTGTGGCTCTTTGTGTTGTCCTGTCACCGCATGTGGGGAGCCTTGGCCATGACTTCTGCAAATGCTGTTCCCACGTCCCACTGTCCCTTCTCCTGTCCAGGGCTCGAATCCCACCTACGCTGGACAGGGTGATGCGGTTCCGAAGCTGTCTGAGGCTTTAGATTTTGTCTTCCTTCTTCTGTCAGTTTCTCGGATTGGAAAACTTCCGTGGCTCTGTCTTCAGGCGCCCTGGCTCTCTCATGTTGAGAGAGCCGTCGAGCCCCTGTGGTACGCGTTCCAATTTATTTTCTGTTATTGTATTGTTCACCCGAGGACTATTTTTTAAATAAATATTTTTAATAATTTTCACTTCTCTGTTGAAACTCTCTACCTATGCACTCATTTGTACCACATTTTGCTTTAATTATTTAGACATTTTTATTTTTCAATTTTTACTTATTTGGAGAGACGTGGGGGAGGGACAGAGAGCGAGAGAGAGCGAGAGAGAGAGGGAATCCCAAGCAGGCTCCGGGCTGCCAGCACAGAGCCCAACTCGGGGCTCAAACCCTTAAACCACGGGATTGTGACCTGAGCCGAAATCAAGAGTGGGACGCTTAACTGGCTGAGCCGCCCAGGCGTGCTGTTTAGACATATTTGTAAGAGCTGCTTTGAAATGTGTGCTAAACACAACAGAAGCCTGCTGAGCCTGGGTTTCTAGGCCCGAGCACAGATCGCACTTTCCCGATCCTTCTAATTTTAGGGGAAAGATCGTCATGTTAATTAAGATGTGGACACTCTGGGTGTCTGTATTTCTCTGAGCTCGTCGGGTTTCGTTACGGAGGGCAGTCGCTTTGCCCGTGAGCTCTGCGCCCCTGGAGCCAGAGGAAGCTGACGTCTCTGCTTAGGGCCGTCGCGTCCTGTTTCGGCTTCCGGCTGCGCTTAATTTTTACCGACCCGCCGTGCGCACCCTTCACCCGAGCGTTTGGACGGGGGGCTCACCCACGCTCACGGTCTCTGGCTTCTGAGATTTCCCTCGACCTTCACTGCCTCCGGGGCCACCCCGGGTCCTCTGCTTCGATACCTCGAGCCGGACGAGCCTCCTGCCCTGCGCTGGGTCGGAGGCGCGAGGTCGTCTGTCTGGCGTCCGACGTCTTCCCTGTCCGCGCTCTGCCCGGTGCTGCTCGGGGGTCAGCAGGGGCCGTGGGCTCCTGCCCCCTCCGTGCGCCCTCGCCGACGCACTTCGCCCTGGCACCTGCCGCCTCCAGCTGGCAGGGCTGTGCTCCTGCGTCTCCACGGCTGGCTTTGGGGGGCAGCCCCAGGGAAGAAAGCCACAAAACCGTGCTTCACACGGTAGCGTGCTTGCCAAAGCGGATTCTCCTCCGTTTCTTCCTGCCTTTACCCGTCTGCACAGAGCCTTGCAAGGCACTTTTGAAGAACTGGGTGCGGACTGTGACTGTGGCCCCGGGAAGGACCTCCTAGCCCCCTCCTCCCTCTGTTACCGGCGTCCTGCCCCCCGTCGCGCCTGCCCCTTCCGGCTCCTCCTGGGGCCACTCCCTGTCCCCCCGTCCGTCCCACCCACTGGAGGAAGACGCTCCGAGAGCATCCTCTGCAGTATCTCTGTTCCATCATCATCTGGGGAGTCTCCCTTTGCTGGACGTAGAATTCTACCTTGGAAAAGGTCGGCTTTTCTCCCCAGGACCGTTGAGACCCTCCGCTGCTCTCTGGCCTTGCTGTCTCATGTCCCCGAGGGGTCAGGGGCCCAGCTCTCGTCCAGCGACGTGGGCTGAGCCTGGCGGCGGGTTTCGGCTGCTGATCCCGGCGGGCTGCTCGCATCCTCTGGTGGGAAGGAGTCGGAGCATCGAGAGCACGCACTTTCTAGTGAGCCGGCGCCTTCTGAATACCTGCCCGCATCACATCAGCTGTTTGTGCAGCCAAAACGCGTCACGGGAGCAAGGTCGCGTCCGCGTGGAGCCACAGGGGTGTGGGAACCAGGGCCGATACTGCGGGGTCCCCTGGGGCACCCGCTCGCGGTCGTGCTCACGCCCTGTCCCCTCGTCCGCCAGGCTCTTTGTCTGCAAGTGTCCAGGGTGGTACGGCCACACTACACCTCTCTGTAACGAACGCTACACACGCCATGGAACCTTCCGGAACCCACCAGCTGGCTGCGCAGGAGACAGTTTGGCTACAGAAGAGTTCGTCCTCGTTGCTCGTAAAGATGCCTCTCCTTCACCCAGACTCCTGCCTGTGACCGCCATACCCCCCCCTCCAGTCCTGAGATCCTGGGACACAGGAGCTGCAGCACGTTCAGAAGGATCCCAGCACATCCGAGCCGATACCCCCCGAGCCCCTGCCCACAGACACTGGGCAAACATCTGGACGTGCATCTGATGCTCGCGTGGCGAGAAGTCTGGGGACACAGAGCGGGACAGGCTCCTTCCTGTGGGCCCTGCAGCGTGCGAGGAAGGGAGAGAGGAGAGGAAGGTGCCTCTCAGGACGGGTGGAGGGAGAGAGGAGAGGAGAGGGAGGAGAGGCCTCGGGGATCCAGGTGTCAAGGCGGGAACGAGAGCCCTTCCCTGAGAGACCTAGATGGACTGCAGCCCAAGAGGGGGCTCGTGGCTCGGGGAGCTTTAAGGGGGGTGCTCCCAGGGGCCCCCCGGGGAAGGCGGGTAGGAAGGAAACGTGGGCGTTTGCCTCCCTCAGGGGCTCCTGTCTGGGGAAGGGGCTATGTTTTCTCAGGCCATCTCGACGTCCATCCTGTTCTTACTGAGGGCGGCTCCTTGCTGTCCCCGAAGGACGTGGGCTGACCCATACGGGCCGGGACTCCGCACGCCTCCTGTAGGAGGTGCGTCCCGGGCGCTGGGCACTCGGGTCCGTGGCTGCTCTGACCCTCCCCCGTCCACCTGTCGGGCCCCCGTCTCGTGCGTGGCAGGGCCGCCTTCTCTGAATTGCTGTCATTCTAGGCGGGACGGCTCTCACTTTATGGGGAAGGACACGGTTGATCAGAGCTCAGGAGCTGATGCCTTGGTGGCCCTCCTGTTTCTGCCACGTGCCACGGGGCTGTCTCAGGCATCATCACGCAAACAGGAAGCGCTGCCGTGAGAGCGGCTGTGGTGCGTCCATCCACGTGTCCCATCTGTGTGCCCTGCAGGGGAGGAGGGACGCCCAGGGGCCCCGAGACGTCACAGGGAGTTGTCGCCCAAGGAGCTGGACGTCACGCAGGGCCCTGGGGCCGGGTGACACTACGGCAGAGGCTCGGGGGCAGAGAAGCCGGCAGGCACCAAGCCACAGGGAGCAGGGTGCAAGTGTCGCTGGTTTCCAAAAGCTGGAATGGACAGGAAAGCAAACAGGGTTCTGGACTTCCGTTTCCAGCACGTTCCCAAAGCAGGGCAGCCCAGGCTACAGCCGGTGTCTCCGTGAGACCAGGGGGCTCTGTCCCAGGAGGGGAGGTTCTAACACAGAAGGCGTGGAGACTCCTGTTTCCCACGCCCGCAGGTGGTCTCCCGCCCGATGTCCCCAGACCCCTTCTGCTGTCATCACGAGCACGGGGCCCAGATCTGAGATCGCAGAGGCCTGCGTCCTGGGAAAACACACGAAGACCCCCCCTTCCGACAACCCCTGCCAAGGCCATTGCTTCCTCCGGAACCCACGCCCGGGGACGTGAGAGCGAGAGTGTATTTCTGATGTATTTCCGCGGTAGCCGGCGCCCCAGGAAGCCAAAGGCTGGGGTTTATGTGTCTGTAAAATGGCCCCGGTGACTTTGCTAGAAGAATCTGAGCTCTGCTCTCAGCAAACACCACTGATGGCACGTTTTATGCCCTGGCAGGGATCACGCAGACATTTATGAGCAAATGAAAAAACTCGTTCTATAGGAAAGCATTTTCCAGCCTCAGCTCTGTCCTCAACCACCTTGCCCACCTACTGGGCGTTTCTCCTGGGCCAGCGGGTGCGGGGCTAGCCTGGCACCTGGCAGGAACATAGTACTGCCTGTGCTTCAGACCCAGAGGAGTAGACCCGGGGGGTAGGACGCAGTGGCACACGTCCTCCTCACCGTGACACGGTCATCGGTGCCGCAGGCTCCCTGCCGCGGGTCCTGCCCTGCCTCAGGGCCTTTGCACCTACTGCTGCTTCCTCCAGAAACGCCCCTCTGTGGGCATGGCCTCAAATCCCTCACGTCCTCCCGGATGTCATGGGTCACAGAGGCCTGCCTGGCCGGCTGCATCCAAAGCAGGCTGGCCACACGGCACGGCCCCACCCCGTCCTGGAGTCCATGTTGTCATCTGCCGGTGGGTGTTCTGTCCTCCCGCCCTCCCAGCCACACCACAGTGGAACGTGAGCTCCTTGGGCACTGGCAGGTTGCCTGCTCTGCCCCCTGCTTCCCGCAATGCCTGTGCCAGCGTGGGGCACACACGACCTGCTCGGCGGGCGTGTGCGGGGAGAACAGGTGGACGGTGAACGAGCGACGCCCATCGTCCGGGACGACACTCATCGAGATGTGCGGCAGCTGCTGACAAAGGCCGGTGGCACCGGTCGGAGTCCCGGCCGGGGAGCCGCCCGCCCCCCAGGGAGCGATGGCCGCGCCTTTGGTTGGTGCCCAAGTGCGCCTGCTCCCCCGAGACCCCCACTCCTTCCACATTTCCTCCTTCCTTGGAAACCACAGCTCCTGGGGAAGTCTCCGTGTGACAGAGCTCCAGGCCTGATTCGGCTCCTGGGTGCAGTGCCCTGTGTGCCATCCGGCTTGGGGACCCGTGCTTGGGGGACTCGCAGGAGGGTCCGTGCAGCCGAGCGGATGGCGTGTCCCTGCCAAACGCCCAGGACTGTAGCAGGCGGGGCACGCAATTACGTCACTGAGCCCCAGAGGAACCCCCGCCCACTCCTGCAGACAGGCCAGCCCCCACCTCCGGGGGACGATGGCTGGGAGGGGACGAAGACACCCAGACGCACACGTGGGGGTGCTCAGACACACACACACACACACACACACACACACACCCCTCCCAGGACCCCACAGCCGTGTTAAGGCCAATTAGGAAAGCAGAAATGTCTGGAACCGAATCTGGTGAGCGAGAATCTGCTGACGGAAGGCAATTCGGTGGCTGCACACACATTCCCGCCACTGCGTCGGGCTCTCTAGGGCAGGTGTCCCCCTGGAGCAGCGGGTGCATAGTGCGGCCCGGCACCCACCCCCTAGAGGGGCCTCTGGGAGGGCCGTTTGCAAACAGCACTGACCAGGAAAGGGGGACCCCGGCTCCCCCGCCCCGCTGACAGCTTTGCATAATGATGCCATCTGGGCTTGACATCACTTCGTCCCTGAGAAAATCACAGCCCTTCCTGGGGCAGAGCCCCCTGCCCACTGGCCCCCTCCTGCTCGTCTCCCTAGGCCTCCGGGCTGGGATCCTGGTTCCTGTGGGGCAGGGTCCCCGGGGCGCCTGTGAGCAAATGCAGACTTTTCTGGAGAAAAGTCACCTGTTTAGAAGTCCCTGGCCCGCCTTGCACGGGAGCACAGAAGAGTCCCCAGGATGCTCTCAGGTGGCGGTGGGTGCTTGGGCCGTGGGGTCAGAGGGGTCTGTCTGCCTCCTTGTTCCCGTGGACGCGGAGCGTGTCCCTGCGGGGGAGGGGCCCTGATGGCGCGTCCTCGCGGTGGGAGCCGCCCCCAGGGCCTCCGTGTGGGGCGCCCCGGGCTCCTGCCAGAACCCCCACCCCTCAGCTGTGCCGACCGGTCCCCACCGGCGGGGCCGCCCGGGTGATTTAGGGGCTCTGCAGCCGTAACGGACGGGAAGTTTATGAATCCAAAGCAGAAAAGTAAGTTTAATTATTTGAAAGTCAGAAAGCTCATTCTCTCCCGGTGACTTACGACATTTAGTCTCCAGGCCTCGGGAGCCTACGTGAGGGTAAAATCGGGCTACGTTTTAGGAATTAAATTGATAACTTGACCAAATCGATTTCATTAGTGAACGTGTCATATTTGCCATTAATGATGGCGATCGCTGGAATGGGAGCTGACAAGCGCCCTTGAAAAACTGGGCAGACGGAGATTACATGAAGTCGGCGGCCGCGCATTTCCACGCTCCGGCCGGGACCCACCAGCTCTCCCGCCGCACTGCGGCCCGCCCTCCGCGCGGGGCTCATCATCTGCCCTGAGCTGTGTTGTCCCGAGCTCACGGGCCCAGAAAGGAGGGAGGCTCCCGGTCAGACCCTCGCAGGTGCTCGGGGAGGGTGAGCAGCTGGGGCCACCCCAGCGCAACGCGGACGTCTCCTGGGGGGATGTCCCCGTCCTCCCGACAGACAAGCACAGCCGTTGTCAGCTGCTCCCGGAAGACGATGTCGATTCTACAAGGCTCGGGTGCTCCCCGAATGCTCAAGAAACCCAGGCCCACCATGCCCTCCTCCCTCCGGCCAGACCGGGCAGGAGGGATGCCACAACGGTGGACGCTGGGGCTCCTGTTAGTGTCCACTGTGGGCAGGAGCCCCGGGCTCCCCCGGGCTTTCAGCCTGGCGTGGCCCTGCCTTCTCTGGGCCTGACGGGAACATATCCCAGTGAGCTGCGTGCTGGGGGCCTGTTAGCGGACGGGGCTGCTTTTCCGGGACAGGTCTGTGCCAGGACATGGGGCCAGGATCCTGAACGTGAGGCTAGGGCTCCTCTGATCCCCTGGAGGGACCCAGTCCGTCCCGTCTGCCCTGTTCTTCGAGGCCTCGTCCCTTAGGGCCTTGGGGCGGTCCCAGGAACCACGGCGGTGCGGCCCGTCCGGAGCCGGAGGGGTGTCTGGGCTGTCCTCGAAACCCCACGGCCACACTCGTCGCCCACGGGCTGAGGTGCACCTGCCCTCCGGGGGAGGAAGGACAATCACGGGCTTTGCCCACGGGCTGTGCGGCCGCCTCTGGCCAGGAGCTGACCTCGCACAGTCTGCACAATAGACCCAGTGGTATTCTGCAGGTGTGACCCTCCTCCCCTCTCCTCTCCAGAGGGGCATCCGAGCCCCGGCCGTCTCCCTGGGATGGGAGCTTTCCTAGAGGTGAGGCCAAGCTCACGACGGGCTGGGTCGGCAGGTGTCGGCATGTCTCCAACACGCTCCCTTGAGCTACCTGTGGTCAGGCTCCCGAGACCTCCGCCCGCCTAGGGCGACCTTGGGCTTCCGCACGCCCTTGCTGAGTCCCGTCGCTTGAGAGAGACTCCCGCCCCAGGTGGCGAAGCCGGTGGCCCCACCCTGCTGTCGCTGGCCGTGGACCCCATGGTCTGGGAGGGACCCTGGGGGCCCCGTCACTCCCCGGCCGTCCTGCACGCCCTTCTTTACCATCGCTCCCAGGCCAGGATCACTCTCGCCGTCTGCACAGAGTGTGGGGGGGCAGCGGAGGGGTGCAGCTTCCACAGGCTGCGTGTCCCGCCTGCAGGACAGAGGGGACGGGCCGCCAGCCTGGGTGGGCGCCCCTCGGCTCGTCGCTCCTCTGTCTGGAGTGAGGCTCCCTCCCAGTGAGACCGTGGGGGAAGGGGGCCAACGTCACAGGCGGACCCCCCCCGGGGGCCACCAGCCACCCACCCGCCACCCAGGAAGGACACTGACGCGCCCTCCCTGCAGCACCGGAGGAAGGAATAAATGAGGTGACATTCGTAAAAGCAGAAAAGACACGTGTGATTATTTTAGAGCAATTCTGTGACTCTGGGCACAGAAGGAGGGAATAAAAGGCGGTTGAGATGGAGATGGAGATGCCCACAGGACCATGAACGTGGACCAGCCAGCACAGACACGGGGAAGCCACATGGTTCCTCACGGCTCTGGAACCATGGACGGCCGCCGGACGTTTAGAAGGGAGGCCAGTGCTCGAGGCCGGTGCCCGGTGGTGGGCACGTGGGCTGGGGGGTCAGATGCCGGGTGAGGCCAGTGGGGGGCGGGGGCCAAGAGACGGACGGACACAGGAATGTCTGACCCCGCCTGGACCCAGTTTGGGAACCCAGGCGGTGCGGAGACGTCACCATCAAACACCACATCAGCAAAGGGCCTGCACACGGTAGGCACGCGGGTGTGTGTGTGATCGGCCGTGTCCCCCGTCTCCACGTGTCCCCTCCATCGTGGGGGCCGGGGAGGGGCCGGGAGCATCAGCCCGCAGCGTGCGCCCTCGTGAACATTCGGCTCGGTGGGGAGGCTGTTGGCGAGTTGTGGTGAGGGGGTGAGGAGTGCAGGGTGGACAGAAGGGGGACAGGTGGCCAGACAGACACCTGAGACGGGGACTTTGGGACACGTGTGGGGGCAGGGCGTGCTGTGTCCCCGGCCGTCCTGGGGTCCTGGGTCTTGTGCTGACCAGTCCGACGCAAACCCCAGCCCTGCTCCCACCCCGGCCAGCGCGGCACCCGTGGCCCCTCCCCACACTGCCCCTCCCCCTCCCGCCATCTTCCTTCTCTGTCTCCCCCACCTGTGCTCACCGCCTATGACCTCCCTGCTGAGTGGCAATGGCCCCTTCCTCGCCCGACGTCATTTCTCCCCAGGTTGGCCCCTCCGAGGAGCAGCGGCCTGGGGATCGTCCTCAGACCTCCAGTATGTCCTCCCTGTAGCCCCACACTGGTCCTGCTGGGAGGGGGACGCACAGAGGCCCCCCCCGACACTCCTTGGTGGGCCCAGCGCCCAGGGAGTCTTGGGGTCTTTCCCGGAGAAGCACACTCTCCATGGGCACCAGCCTGTGGGGGTGAAGGCAGCTCAGGATGAGGGGAGCAATGTGGTCACCTCCTGAACGCCAGCCTGATAGGTGACTGTGGACCTGAGGTGCCCCGCAGGAGAGGACGCAGCCACTCGGGCTTGATGGGAGGCACCCGGTGGGCTGGCAATGCCCCCTGGGACGGCCCGAGCTTCCACCACAGGTGAGACCAACTCAGCAGCCCTCTGGATGGATGCTTCTGAGTGTGACCTTGGGGTCCCTGACCTTGGGGGTCCTGGAGGTCAGGAACCGTGCAGATCTCTTCCTCGGAACCCTGGCTCACAAGGTGCTCAGCACATGAGGGTAATTTTGAAAAAGTCACACCTGTGCGCACGTGCACACACACACACGCGCGCGCGCGCGTGCGGGCGTGCCCCGGGGACACTGAGCTAGCCCACTGTTGGCCAGGCCGGCCCAGGAGCTAGCCCAGGACAGGAGGGTAGAGCGGTGGCCGCGGAGCCTGGCCTGATCCCGGCAGGCGGGCAGATGTGCGTTCCCGCTCGCCCGCAGCCCGGGCTCGTGTCAGCACCTGGTAAGAGGCGGGCACAGGGGCCCTGGAGCCCAGCCGTCAAACGTGGCTGCAGGACGGGGTTCTGTGACGGACGGTGGCGGGCAGGTGGCGGGCACTGACGTGCAGAATCGAGCCAAGGAAGCACTCCCGTCATTTAGGGACGACCCGCGTGCCGGGCTTTTCACAACCGGCGTCTCCCTTTATCTCCAGGAAAACCCAGTGAGCTTTTGCACAATCCTCTCTGTCCCACCAAACAGGGAAACCGAGGCACAGAGAAGAGGCGCGGCCTGCTTATACCACGCAGCTAAATCGCGACTGCCATAGCCGGGCAGGCTCCCCAGGAGCCCAGGGCCACGTCCAGGGGGTCGTGGCCTCCGCTGCCCCACCGCCGACGCTCAAACCGTCCGTCCTGGTGGCCCTGCGGGAGTGGCTTGCGTGCGGTGGGGAGAGCTGTCCCGCGTCCTCCCCGTCCCGTGGCAGCCTCCGTGCACCTTGACGCCTCCCCTCACCGCCCGGCCGGGACAGGGCGCCACGGACACAGCGCTCGCCGCACAGACCACGCGTGGCCATCCCCACGGCGGTGAGGTGGCCCTCACACGTCTTGCTTGGGCTTTGGGGCTCTTTTCCCAGGCTGCAAGCAGGCGGCCGTCATGACCGTCCCAGTTGTCGAGTGAGGAAACCGAGGCCAGAGGGCTCACGTCAGCAAAGGACGGGACCAGCCAGAGGGAGCAGAGACGGCTGCCTTCCGTGTGGAACCCTTTCCGCCAGGCTGGATGTTCCACGGGTCTCCTCTGATCACAGAGACGGAGGGAGCCTCACGGGAGACCTGTCCCCAGGAGGTGCTCTGGTCTGTGGTACGAGGCAAGATGCTCGTTTACGTGCCGGTCAGCCTCCGAGACGCCGGGCTGTTTGTTACCGAGACACGACCCAGCCCGTCCTGACCGACACGCTTTGGGTTCTTGGGAGACGACCGCCCTCACTCTCACGAGCCCCGGTGGCCATGAAGGTCTCAATCCTTTTCTCTAGCTTGCTGGTTTGTGGGTTTCTCTGTGACGTGCCCAGGGAGACTCTGGGACAGTGACGTCGGACTGCAGACTTCCTGGGCAGGTGGCTCTCAGGGGGTGAGCTTCCCGGATCTCCCGCTTGAGCCGCCTTTCTCTCCCTCACAGGGCCCCCTCCTGTGCCCTCCGGCCTGTCCTTCCTCAGCTTGGACAGAGTGAGAAGTGGTGCCCCGGTCCTGCCCTATTTGTGCCCAGACTACAGAGCCCCAGGCTTCTCCCCCTCCACCGCCCCGTGGCACCAGTGGCCTCTGCCGGGCCTGCGTTCCGCCCCCTTTCCTCCCTCCCAGGCCTAGCCCAGCTCTGTGCCAGCGGGTGGGGGTCTCCTCCCGGGTCTCGCCTGGCTCTGTGCCAGGAGCGGGGTCTCGTCTACCCCCCGCGATGGCTCCAAAGGCCAGGGGAGTCTCCTTACAGTCAGGCTCAGACTGCAGACAGCCCACAGCTGAGCCACCAGCCACGGCTCCCGGGGCTCCCATTTTACGCAGAGCAGCTGGGAACTGACAGGTGTGGCTTCCCCGCATCTAGGAGATGGGACTCTGGGCGGCAGAAATGTTCTCAGTGCCAAGACCCCCCTGCAGATCTGAGCGGATGTCTCCGGAAAGGGGGTCTCCTGTGGGGGCTCTGCTTCTCCGCGTGCAGGGCCTGGCCTCTGTGTGGTGGGGGGGGGGGGTAGACACTCACACACAGGGTGACAGGGGCCCCGGAGTAGCTGCGGGCCCAGCACCGTCCGCTCAGGGAGCCGCCCTGCAGGCCCTGGAAGGAGGTCCCTGTGGCCACCTGTGCGCTGAGCTCTGTGGGCCTGTCGCCCCCAGACGCACCTGCTGCAGCCCCTCCCAGGACACCACGGCCGGCAAACAAAAGCCATGCTTACCAAAGGAGTTTTTCTTTATTTTCATAATTTAGCTGAATCAACACAAAATTGAATACTGTAAAACAAGAAAAAAAAAACCGCTGTATCGTCTTAAACCTCCAGTCTCTGCCTTTGAAGGGGTCTACACTGGCTGCGGGAGGAAATGCGCACAGGGAGGCGGCAGAGACGTGGGCGGGGCGAGAAGGCGGGGCCCTCCCTCGGCCGCCCGCCACTTCGGCCACCAGAAACCGAGGTCCCCCCCACCCCCGGCCGTGTCTTTCCCTCCAGGACACTCGAACCTCTACATTTGTGGTGACCAAAAGGTAAATTAAATGCTCATGGACGTTGAAACGGGTCTAAATGGATCTTCTCTCCTATCTGTAGTCTATGGGTTGCTGGAACAGCTTCTATATATATATGTATATATATATTTTTTTACTTTTTCTTTCTTTTTTTTCTTTTTTTTTTTAGTAGCATCGAACTAGCATTAACACCTGTTAATCGGACTATCAGGTAGTGTAGTTCAGCGGAAACTCAGGAGAATGGAGGAACCCGGCGGACGACGGCCAGGGGACGGGGAAACAGAACTGCCCCTTGCTCACTGGGCCCGGAGACCCTGCCCTGCACCGAGGGCGCGAGAAGGTCGGGAGGGTCAGGCGCTGGCCGTCCTCCGCACGCGGTGGCCACCCCAGCGTCTCAGCCGTCAGGCGTGAAGACAGAGCCAGCGGGACGTGGACTGGGGTCGGGGGTCGGCTGCAGAGACCCCTCCAGACCCGCCATGTGGGGGGGGGGTGAGAACAAGGGACGCGGAATCCGTCGGAAGAGGACGCACACACCGCGTCCGCAGAGACGGGCAGGAGGGGAGCCGCGCCCTGGCCCGAGCCGGGCGAAGACAGCCGCGTCCCCGCTGGCGCCCGCCGCGGCTCCCGCGACGTCGGGCGCGTCCTCGGCTGCTGTCCCCAGAGTCCTGTGCTCACGCCCGGCGGGGCCCCCCGCGCCCACCCCCGGAACCTCCAGAGACACCGCGCTCTGCCGGCCTCTCGGGTCGGCCAGGGCTGCCAACATGAACTGTTAAATAGGATTTTCTACAAATATACAGCATATAAAAACTGTTAAATATATAACTTTAGGCTTTGCAAAATACATTTAATGATCTCTTTCAAACAGTGTTACTTGAGTTTTCTTTAATTTGCTTTCTGGAGCTAAATGGTGTATCAGAGGAGACAGCGGTCACGGGAGACCCAACATGCTCTTGGCGAATACTGGATTATCCCACTATCAGAAATGAGCTGCAGAGAGGCAGGTGTGACTGGTTAAAACAGAAAGGGATTTTAGTCGGTCAGGTCCATCTAAGCACAGCGCGCGGGGCGGGCGCCGTGGTCTGTGTCCCCGGCGAGGCGCGCTCGCTCGCGGGGTCCGCGTGGGGGCATCGCCGGCCGCGGTCCGCGGGGCCGTGTCCTCCGCCGGCTGGGCCCCTCTCAGGGCGCACCGCAGTGTCCGTGGGGCGGACGCGCCCGCCAGGGCCGCCCTCCGCGCCCCGCCGGGGCCACCGGCACGTCTCGGCCCCCGTGTCCCCCAGTCGGACCCAGGGACTCGGACGGTGAGGGTGAGTCCACGTTAAAACAGATTTGCTCTTTGGTCTATTGAGTGAATACTGAAAGGGTAAGAAAATAAAAGCGATTCGGACAGTCTGGGGCACAAGGAGAGGCCAGTCCTGCCCCGGGCCCGGCGCCACCCTTCTTCCCGGGCTGGTGAGGCCAGGCTCCCGCGGACGCCCAGCGCTGCCCCCGCTGTGTCCCAGGCCGGGCTCCTCGCTGCCGCGGACACACTCAGCTCAGAACGCCAGGGAAGCGGGCTGTCCTTGGCAGGCTACAGAGAAACGGACGGTGGGCGGGTGGCAGAGAACAGGTGGTGTCCACGGCGGACAGAGGGCCGTGGCTGAGGCGTGGACTCTCCAGGGAGCCAAGGCCACTCCCGGGGCCCCTCTGGGGCTGCGTTTGTCAGGAGACCTGAGGAACAGAGAGAAGAGAGCGTCAGCCCGCAGACACCAAGGGTCCCGGTCGGGAAGGAAGGAGCCCAGGGCACGCCCGCCAGGCTGGCCTCGGGCGCGGTGCAGTGTGCATCACGGACGCCCGTCCTTGTCCCTCCCCTGGCTCAGACCAGCGTACTTTCTCCAGGACATAACGTCAGACTTCAGGTCTACGCCTGCCACAGGGAGTCGCTCTGGGAAGCACCGTCCTTCCTCTGTGTCCCTGGTGGGGACCCCCACCCCTGCACCGGGCGTGACCGCGGGCTCCCGCCCTGAGCACTGCTAGCCAAGGGCACGGCCTGTGCTGGATGGCAGTTTGGCTCTGAGCCCCGCCCACCCGTTTCCCTAATGCCGTCGGGCGCTGTGCCATGCACACAGCGGGTGTTGCCTAATTGCGTGGTGACAAATGATGGTAATGAAGTGTCACAGGCCCGCAGAGCATCTGGGAGGCCAGAGGTGGGCGGGATGCAAGCCCCTGGTTGGTGACGCCCCTGCATCCCAGAGTCCCAGCAAACATGTCAGGCTGAACACGCTCACGGCCACAAAGTGTGAGGTGATGGTCGCGAGCCACGGCTGTGGGGTGGAGAAAATGCCACCCTTAAAGCAGCAAAGGCAGAAAAGTGGGGGGCATGGGGGTCTCCCTAGACCAACACAGCCTCACACCACTGGACCTGTGACCAGAAGCCTGGTCCCAGGTCGTCCCAAATGCCCACGCGGCCCCGGTCTCCCTTGCCCCCCAAGGTGGCCCCAGGCCCAGCCAGAGACCCTGGGACTCTGGTCAGGCACTCAGGGGCTGTCCCGCCCGGTGCAGCCTCCCCGCAGGTGCCCCCAGGCAGGGGACAGGACACAGCACAGAGTGACGGCCGGGGTGGGGAGGCTGTCAGCCATCCCAGCTCAGCCTTCTCTCTCCACGCAGAGGCACCCCCCGCCTCCGGCTGGCCCCCATCTGCACCCCACCTGCCTGAGGCCCCCACCACACTCCCGCCCAACCCTGCCTGCCCCACAGGCCCCTGCCCCACCCCCGCTGGCCGCACCACGGCCTCTTAGCCTTCTCTCAAATTCTCAGTCCCACCAGGCCGGGCACGAGCGGTCCTTGCTCGTGGGGACCCTCTCCCCAGGTCCCCCTGCGGAGAAGCCCATCCTGATGGCGCCACCTGGAGTCGACCGTGCCCCGGCTGCTTACGCGGTAGGTGTGGGGGGGCCGTCCTCAGGCCGGCCACGCCCCACCCGTCACCCCTGAGGACCCACTCAGGGAGTCTGGACACCTGGCTGCAGGGAGCCGTCCGGGGACAGAACAGACGGTCTCCCGGGGACAGATCAGGCTGCACCTGGCGCCCTTGGCGCCCCAGGCACCACGGAACAGAAGAGCCGGCTCGGCTCACTGCATCCAGATCCCCTACAGAGACCCCGTTCTCCCCCGGAGGCCAAGGGCTCGTCTTCTCACTGACGGAGGCCGTGGCCAGAAGGGAGCAGGGCAGGGCCGGTGGGGCCTGGGTCCCCACGAGCCACCGAGGGCGGGCGGCTTGTTTCTGCAACAAAACCTGGCAAAGCGTCTGGACCCTCCCCTGTGCCCGCTCCGCCCCCACCAGCGCCTTCTGGGGTCTTACAGCTTCCTGCCCAGGCTGCCCCCCACCCCCGCCCCCGCCCCAGGCAGAGCGGAATCGGCGTGGGATCTGCGAGCACTGGGGGAACAGGGAGCTGTTGGCTCTCATCTGGGATTGCGGCCACCGGAACCATGGGAACAGAGGTGACCGATGGGGGTGCGGCCTGACCCAGACCCAGGCCCACACGCAATGCGGCCGTGGAGCCCTGGCGGGGTGGGGGGGTGGGGGAGGTGTCATCAGCTGGGCCCCTGGAGGGTTGGCTGAGCCCCTGGAGACAGTGCAGACCCCAGCTACACATCTGCGTCCTCCCACCGAGGTCCTGGACAGCAGAGGAGGGCGAGGGTGTGACCACCGGAGGTCGGCGACCCCTGAGTGCTTCAGGATCCACGCCTGAAATGGCCCCCTGGGGCTTGGGTGGTGGGGACCCCAGGCCCCCCATGGTCTGCCTGTGCGGGGTCCGGCAGACGGGGCCGGTGGGGGGCTCCTTGGGGTCATGAATCCAGAAGATGGCAGGCGGCGGCTGGAAGCTTTAGAAATCCGACAATTAAACCACATGAGCACTTGGTCACATCTTTGCAACCAAAACGTATTGCTTTAATTGTCAAGATTCACTCTGTTCCCTGGAGCTCTTCTGGGGCCTGTGCCTCGGTCCTGTCCTTCAGCAGCTGCGTGCCCGCGCTTTCCAGAGAGGAATAACGAGACGGGTCTTAAGACAATGTGCCCCCCGAGGCTTGTCCTGCCGTCCGCTCCCCACCCCCCCCCCCCGGGGCCGCCGCTGGCTCCCCAATCCCCTGCGTCACATCCAGGCCCTCCCCCTGCCTCCCAGAGCCCCCAGCACTTTGCGGGACCCTCGCCTGGCCGGGGCTCCCCCCCCACCCGCTGCCCGGGACGTGCCCCCACCGTCCAGACAGGCCAGGGAGGGCTGATGCAGACGCCTCGGGCACAAACCCTCACTGGCCCCCCCAGGGCTCAACCGAGGAAAGTCTGCCTACTTTTCTGTTTCTCGTTCATGGGAGAACGGGGAAGGGCAAGCACGTAAACAACGAAATTCCACCGGCGTTTCCACATCCAAAGGTAAGTATTTGGAAGATTCCAGCCCATCTCCTTCCCCACTGTAGTGGCGTGCACACGGGGAGGGGGGGGGGGTAGGGGGCGGGGTGTGGGGAGCTAATTCCATGTGGCCCACGAGGCAGAAATGCCAGGTCCTCCGCGGGGCTGGAGGGGGAATCCCTCACCGTCTCCCGCGACACCGGGTGAGACCCTCCTTCTAGATGCGGTTCCTCTCGCTTTGCTCACGGCGCCCGCGCCCTCCCCACAAGGCTGGGGGGGCACCATGCGGGCCAGCGCCGCGGCGAGGGGGCCGTGCCCCGTACAGCCGGACCCGTGTCACTTAACCTTCCCAAGGCCATGGCCTCAACCCCCACACGCTGCCCCCTGCCAGCCACAGGGACACCAGGCACGGTCAGCGCTGTCGTTCGCTCCTTGGAAATCAAAGCCGGCCCCTCCCACTGACCCAGGAGCAAAGCCCCAGGTGGACACGTTCTGTCCCCGCAGGCCCCACGTCCACCAGCACACTCAGCCGGCCTCCCGTCAGGGTCACGGACTCCAGGGGTTTCGCGCCTCCAGGCCTGTGAGCTGGGGCGCTGCCCGGCCCCGGGCACCCCGCTCCCCCGGCCCTGCTTCCTCAGCATAAAACGGGAATCGGGTGCCCTGGCCACAGGGCCCAGGAGGGGGTGACCCTCCTCCTCGGGGGCCTGGGGGTGGTCAGTGCCGTGTCCCGAGGCCAGGACGTCTGGAGCGTCACGCACGTGCTCTCCCCTGACAGCTCGGCCTCGGTGTTCCCCACGGACAGGAGAGGGCGTTCACCGCAGCTGTGGGCTGGGGCCTGCCCACCGTCACCGGGCGGGACCACCAGGGCACAGGTGGACACCCGGCCGTCGGGGTCGCTGGTGAGGCGGCAGGGGCAGGGCCTGGGAACCCACAGACTCGGAAGGCAGACGGTGGTCTCGGGAGCCGGGTCTCTGCAGCCCAGCTGCCTTCCTCCAGGCCGGCTGCCCTGATCTCGGGCGTCTGGGGACCACCTGGCAACACAGCCTGCTGTGAGCAGGGGACATGCCTCCTCCCAGAAGCTCGTGCCTTCGCTCGCTCGCTCGCTCATTAGCCACGGATTTCAGAGAACGCTGCCGCTGGTCTCCAGCACTCCCACACACACGGGTGTTTTCATCACTGCAGTGGCTCTGAAGGCGCCAGGGATCCGGAGCCCGTGCACCGCACGAGGCCCCAGGCAGAGGGGGGCCGCTGTCCCGCCCCGGGTGACAAGGCCTGGGGCCCCGGGCCACCACACAGCACGCCGGCCCTGCAGAGCTGAAGGACGGGCTTCGTCTCCCGGAGCGGGCGTCCCGGGGGACGGGGGGTGTCCTCCTGGCAGAGAGCCCGGGGTGGCGGGTGGGGGTCCCGCCCGAGGGTGAGGCCGCGTCTGACCGGGACCGGGCGAGGCTTCCCTGTCCTGCTCTCACGTCAACGCTGGCGACCCAAGGGCTCTCCGCGGAACGCCCCGCCTCGTCTACCTCTGCTGAGCACAGAGGGATGCGGCCCCTCGAGGATGATGCAACCCTCAGGCCCCGCGTCTCCGGAGGGTGTGCCCCAGGCCAGCCCTTGGGCCGCAAAGCTGGATGCAGGACCCCCAGAGCACGGCCTCCAACCAGGCGCGGGGCCGGCTGCGGTGGGGGCGCTGTGCGGCCACCAGCTCACACACCAGCCTGTCCCTCCCACAGCTGGGGCCGGGCCTCGTGTCCTCTGTGAGACAGGACCCAAGGCGTGTTGAGGATTCCGGGGCCGGACTTAAGTGCCGGCCCTGGTGCAGGAGGGCAGCCCTTCGGCACGAGAGCCAAGGACCCGGGGGCGGTGTTGGGAGCCACCCCAGCCTGCCCGCCCTCCACCGATAAGCCTTCAAGACTCTACTGTCTAGGGCCTCACAGTTCCCTCCCTCAGCAGTTTGCACCCCGAGGCCTGTCCTGGGTCACCACACGTCTGTCTGTGCAGACCGACCGGCATCATCCGGTTTCTCAGCAGCTGTGCCCCGTGCCGGCTCCCCATCCTGGGCCACAGGCCCCCACCCACCACTGCCGGCCGTGCTCCTGTCTGCCTCCGCGTCGCCTGGCCACGGGCCTTCCCCCCCTCCAGCCTCACGTGCCGTGCCCCTGGGTGGACTGGGGGACGGACGGCGAGCACAGCGGAGCTGAGGTGTCCCCAGCCTCTGTCCTGCTCAGGCCAGGCTTCCCTGGGCTCTTGGAGAGAGAAGCCTGAGCCCAGCACATCCGGGCAGAGCAGAGGCGGGCGTGGCTTTCCTCCTCAGTGAGCATCTCTCCTCCTTCTGCCTCCTGGCACACGCTGAGGGCAGCACGCAAAGGCCACCTGCACGAGGGCCAGTCCGGCGCGAGGCCTTTGTCAGAGCCCCAGTCCCCTTCCCCACCATGTGCCTGGCCCCCAGAGACAGACGGGTGGGGTGGCTTGACCTCCACAAAGTCCCGGCCCGGCCCACAGCTGGTGGTGGCCACCAGCTCCTCCCTAGGCCTGGTGACAGGGACTGAGCTGCAGTCAGAGCTGCGGTGACGGGTCCGGCGGGCCCGGAGGCAGGGTCCTCGCAGGTGTGGGCAGAAGCCAGCAGGGCGTTCCCGGCCCTGGGGGGGAAGCAAGAAGCGTGTCCAGCTCAGGAACCTTAGGTGGAGGCCCCTCTCGGGACCTCCCAGGGCTCCCGGCTCGTGGCCTGTGCGGGTGGCCACAGCTCAACCAAAAGCTGACGTGTGGGGCCTCTGCCTGTGGCAGGACATTGCTGGGCCCGGGGAGCGGCCTCACTGGCCTCTGGCTCCCTTCCTCGGGAACGCCCGCTTCTGTCACACCCTGAGGTCGGCCGGCCCACACAGGGGACCCCGGGGGAACCCTCCTGCTGTCCTGGCCGGCTGCCCCCTCCCCTGGGGACTGCACAGCTGAGCTCCAGTGACCACATGGGCTCCCACCTGCTCGGGGACATGTGGAACCGGTGAGCCCCGGGCTTGGAGGGAGCGAGAGGGCCATCGGACCGTCAGGCTGCAGGGAGAGTCCCCTGTGAATAGTCCCGCCTCTCGAGAGCGCGTCCATCCTGGGGCCCCCCCCTCACCCACACACTCGAGGGCTCAGGACTCGGCACCTGGGTCAGCGGGCTGGGGCCCTGCGGCCGTGACACCCCTGCCCTGGGGAAGGGTCCCGTGTGGGTGGTTCCTGTGCCCCCTCGGCCACAGGAGGATGCTCACGGACAAGCCACCTGTGCGCGGTGCCTTGTCAGCTCGCGGGCCGGGATGGTGCTGTGGGGCCGCCAGAGCCCCGTCCGGGGGTCGTTCCGCCCACCCCGGAAAGTTCTCTGTGGTGACAGGCAGGTTTCTCTCAGTACTCGGTCGTCTAAAAAACATGACAGAACTTTCCAGCCCGAGTCCGATGCGCGGTATTTTCTGTTCCTCATTAAAAGCTTGTGTTTGACGCGAGGTCAGGACCAGGCACCTGTATTCAAGAACGCGCCGTTCTGGATTGAGAGCCCCGAACAAAAGGTCCTAATAAACAGCAGACACGCAGACACGGAGGCGACGGCAGCCTGCCTGGATAGAGGCTCGGAAAGAGCTGTTGCCATGGGGAAGATAAAGACATAAGCAAGGAAGAAGCTTCTGGAAAGGCCACACATCATCCCACCGGGTCCCGCCACCCGTGCGTGGTTTCCTCTCCGGGACTGTTCCCTGAAGCTGTATGGCCAGTCCACACACAAGGAAGCCTGGACCCCACGTTCTCCCCAAACCCAGGCTCATCAGAGTGACCGGACTGGCCGTGGCTTGCCCGACGTGGCTGACGGCAGCTCCTTGGGGTCACCGAGTGGGCTGGCGACCTCAGAGCAGCCCCCGCATCCTCCGTCCCAACGTGTGAGCGGCACAGGCGTGTCTGGGCCGGGTGAGGCGCGCTCCATGCACCCTGCGGTGGGTCCCCGGGCATGGGCTCACCATGTCCACCCCTGTCCGTCCTTCCTCTCAGCCTGTGACTCACTGCGTCCCGGGCTCACTCTGCAGGGCACTGGGTGGGTTCCGGCGGACGTGAGGTCCTGCCTGGCTCTTCGGGGAGGTGAGGCTCTGACACCGGTCAGGAGGCTGATCGGCCTGGGGGGGCCGGGCGGGGAGCCCCCTGAGCACGGGCCCGGCCACAGGGATGGAGACGCGGACTGAGACGGTCCCCTCAGATGACAGGCTCGGAGGCCCCTCCTGCTCCTGCTCTAGAATGAGGCTAGACCACGTGGCCACCACACGTGTCCTGGGGCCACGGCCGGACCACTGCTTCCCAGGGTCTCTTAGCACCAGGTCGGGGCTCGCGTCCAGGGTCTTGACGCTGCTCGGCTGTTTGTGATCTAAGCACCCTAGGTTACTTCGGCGCTGCCTGCCTCAGTTTCCCCAGGTGTAAACACACCCCCACCTCCCCACTTCCTGTTTATAAACCATCAGAGCAAGTCTAACGGAGCCAGCAGCAGACAACTGCCTCTCACGCTGAAAGGGAGAACAGCTGAGGTTTTAGGGTCCCCCGAGCAGGTGGTGAAGAGCCCAGCCCTCCACCCAAAAGGGTTTCTGCTCGTCCTGCGGCTGTGTGTGCAACTCGCTCTTTCCTCATCGGGGCGGGGGGTGCCCCGGGGGCTGACGGGGGGGGCGGCCCCGGGGGCTGATCCCTCGGGCCCCAGAGCACCTGGACGCTGCCTCCGACACATCCCGGGTGAGGTTCCTGAAGGCCCCGTTTCTGCTCTGAGCATCTGCACGTCTCCGGGCCCCTGCCCGCCCCCACCCGTGCCCCCTCCCTCTTCACATCAGCTCCGAGCAAGCCCCCCGCGGGCCGGCCCTCTACTGCCCGCATCCTGCGCTACCAGGCGTGTTCCCCAAGGCAAGACCTGTGCTCATGGGGACACGTTCCCTGTGTATTTCTGGAGCCGAGTGTCCAGGGAGGGAGGGAAGGAAGGACGGAAGGAAGGAAGGACGGAAGGAGGGAGGCAGGACGCAGTCCCAGAAGCTGACGGACCCGGATCTGTGGGCAAACCGCCAGTGTCCACGGCCGAGCGATCCCGGGCCGGGCTCTGGGCTGGGGGACAGGACGTGCTCGTAAGGCACAGGCTTTGGAGCCGGTCTGCCCAGGTATGAAGGGCAGCCTGTGAGCTGGGCCCTCTTCTTAACCTCCCTGGGGGATGAGGCCGGCATCCGCCTCAGGGGCTTGGGGGTCCCGGTTGGGGCGGGGGGGGGGGGGGGGGGCGGAGCCACGGTGGGAGGAGCCTGCAGGTGCTCTCAGACACACCCACCGTCAGGCCCCCGCCCTCGGCGCTCTGGGTCCCTGCGCCCTTCTCTGTGACACCGAGACAGGACGGGTCTCCCCGCCAGTGTGGCGGTGTGGCTCTGGTTTGTTTCCTTTTAAGAAAAAACACGCAGTTTCATTTTAAGAGTCTCGCGTAAGCCAGAGGACGGGGGTAGGCCATGGCGAGGACACGAGCCGCGGTGACACGGACGCAGCAGCCGCCGTCTGGATGGGAGGGGCGGTACCAGCGACCCGGCAGCCGACACCGCAGGCCGGGCGGCTCCAACCACAGACCCTCGTCCTCTCTTGGCCGGAGCCACGTGGGAATCAGGCGCGGGTGGGGCTGGTCTCTCGTGAGGCCCCTCTCCCTGGCGTGTGGACGCCGACCCTTCCCCGTGTCCTTGTGTGGCCTTTCTCTGCATGTGTGGACCCTGTGTCCCTTCTCACCAGGACACGGGTGCTGAGGGATCAGGGCCCCGCCCGCTGACCTCACACGACCCTAATGTAAAGGCTCGACTTTGAACCCACAGCTGCTCGGGCAGATCTGACCCTCGGGTCCGAGTGATGGGAAGCTTCTCAGCAGGTGTCACCCACGCAGGAATTTCTGAAGCGCATCACTCTTGCCTTTCGTGCCCCACACGGGTCTGGGCTCGGTGGCCTGCCAGCCGGATGGTCTGACTGAATCCTGACCTCTCGGAGCCTCAGTTTCCCCGCCGGTGAGGTGATGACAACGCCCAGGGTGGGGGGGAGGCTGGGGGTCCATCCAAATGCCGGGGGCGGGGCCAACCTCCCAGACGTCGGTTGGAGAAGCCCCAGGACAGACTGGACTCGGCCGGGTTCCAAGCCTGCCGGTGTCACATCTACAGGGAGGGCACGAGCCGTGGCTCCGGGCCCGCTCACGTCCCAGCAGCCACGCGCGCAGACCCCCGAGCCCCGAGCGGGCCGAGGAGCCGGCCGTGCACCTGACGGAGGCGGCAAGGACGCGGCTTCCCCGGGCGGCTCTCAGGTCCGGAGGCCAATGTGCGACCGGGGCTTAGGGGGCGAGGACCAGGGGCCACCCCGCCGCGGCCGAGGGGAGACGCGGCCCTTGGGGGCCTCCTCTCCCCTCTCCCTCCACCTGCAGAGGCAGCGGCCAGCATCCCCCCCTCTGCCCTCCCACGGCCGCTCCCCTGCCGCCCCCTACAAGGACATCTGTGGCCGCACGTGGAGCCCCCCAGACGATCCCCACCCCACGGCCCCTGCTTCAGATCACGTCTGCAAAGTGCCCCCTGGCTTCTACGACCACGTTCCAGGCCCCGGAGCAGGACCTGAACGTGTCTGGAGGCCGTGGGTCGGATCGTCACAAACACTCACTAATTCCAGAAAGAAACCTCCTTCCCGGAGTGGTCAGGAGGACGGGCCCTTCCTCCTCTGTCCCCGCAGGGGCAGCGGAGGGCCTCCCGCAGGAGAGGCCGGACGAGAGGCCGGGCTCCCCGCTGCTGGTGCACAGCTGCCCCTCGGGCGACGGGGCGGGTGTAAGGGGGGCTGCACAGCTGCCCCCGACCAGGATGAGGTCCGGACTCTCCCTTCCCTCTGGACCTTCCCCACGGGGTCGTCCTCAGCCCCACATCCGGTCGTCGGGCTCCACACGATGAAGCTCGTGGGCCCGCGTGTTTGTGAACCGAATCCTGAGTCTGGGATATCCGTGACACCTGACCCTGTGGAGGGGGCACGACCCTTCCCAGAGGAGCCCGTCTCCCGCGTGCAGAACACAGAGCGCCTGGGATCTCGCAGCGGCTGGGTGGGGTCTGAGCACACCGCCCCGGGGAAGGAGGTGCCCCAGCGTCCCCGGGGCCGAGCCAGTGGGCCTGCCCTGCCCGGGTCACCCTGCTGGGACCAGCTGCTGCTTCTAGGACGGCCGGCCCCCCCTCCACCTCTACCGCTCGTCAGCCACGGTCCGGCGGTGCTTGGTGGGACTTGCTGACCACCCTGGGATGATGACGACGCTGCTGTCCGGCTCTTGCGGGAGCAGTTAGGAGGCACAGAGTGAAGCTTGTCATCCCCCCGAACCCACAACCCACAAGGGCACATGCTAGCCCCCCTGCTCTCTGTGAAGTGTCCCCTCAATCAGGGGGGCCCCATGAGGACACATAACGCACTGGACTCTGACCCGGGCTCAGGGCCTCCGGCCGGTGCTGGCTGGGCCCTCGCTGAGGCGGTTCAGAAGGTTCTGTGCTCTGCACAGGGGAGCCCGGGTGGGGGCTGAGCCTGACAGGCTGGGGGCCACCTGTCCTGGCCCGGCGACCTCACAGCACGTCCCTGCTGCCTACTAAGCGCTGTGAAGCGGTCAGCGCCCCTTGTGACCGGAGAGAGCAGCCGGGCACTGTGTGGTCATCCCCGCAGCTCGGGGATGGGCCCGGGGAGCCAAGGGGGAGAAGCTGGGGGACCCCAGGGCCCCTGTTCCCCGTCTGCAAGGCCCCTGAGCCACCCAGCTTTCCCCAGGCCTGAGGAGATGGGCCGCGAGACGAGCTCCTCGCTGAACAGAGCAGGATCCGGGAAGAGGTGGGAGGACTGCGGGCAGCCTAGGCGGGGGAGGGATCGCGGAGAATCTCCGAGAGTCAGCACGTTTGGTGCTAATCAGACTCCCACTGGCAGAACAGCCCAGGCCGTCCCAGGACACGCACGGGGGCAGGTCCCCAGAGCTGGCTGATTCAGCACCCGCCTGCCGAGGACACAGATCGCGGATCGTGGTGACTGAGCTGAACCGTGTGGGGCAGGGGGGTGGGGTGGGGGGCGGTGGTGGTGCTGGGAGGCGTGCACGGCAAATACCAGGCAGAGACGGCGCACAGAGACGGCGGGAAAGCAAGCACACGCGGAGGACGGAGCCACCACGAAACCCTCTCCCCAGATCTGTCTTAATGTGTCTTTTTCAGTCATTCTGCTCCCAAGCAGGGAGTCTGAGATCAGAGTCACCTTGGGGTGCACGTGGATTGCCGCAGACACCTAAGCTGTGTCACCTCTCGTAACACCTGCCGCTCAGCCCGGCCACGAACACGGAAGCGGTCGGCTGCTCTAGCCGGGGCCTTGGGGGAACGCAGGCTGGCAGTGATTGCGCAGCCCTTCTGTGCCATGAGGCAGAGAGCCGGGGGAAGAACTGGGGCGGGTGTGCCAGGGCCGCACCTGGGAAGGAGTGTGCCCTTCCCTTCAACTTCTACAGCGAGAGCCAGAAGGAGTTTCGGACTCACGTTACCTCCCGCAGCTGAGAGCTGGAGGGACATGAATTCACTGCTCAGCTAAACAGTGTAGCTTCTCTCTCTGGAAAGTGAGACCTTTTTGAATCTCATATGGGAAAACTAGATTTCTTTCTTTACAGCGGCTTTTTCCTTCCTTTGCTCATAGCTGTCTTTCTTGGGGTCCATCTCCCTGGAGAAGTTTCTAGAAAGTCTGGTCCAGCTGGATCCTAGCTCAGACGGGCTCTCGGGAGCTGACTTGGTACATACGTCTGCTATTTCTATTGAGTGGCCGCTGCTACAGGGAAGCCACGTTTTCTCCTCCTTGGGGAGGGCACCCACGCATCACGGGGCCCCTGGTTTGGGGTCACGGTCACCACGGGCACTAGCATCCGGTTCTAAGACTAAGACAAGGGCGGCTGGGAAGGCGAGACCTCGATCGAAGGAGAGGGTGGTGAGGAGGGTTTTGTGCCTTCGAGGCAGAGTCACAGCTGAGCCTTGGGCTCTGACCCCACGTTTGCTCACCAGGCCCTTACGGAGCGACCAGCCGCTGTGCCCCGGAAATACCAGGGTGCTGCGTGACCAGGAGCCTCACTGGCTCCTAGGGCCCCCCCGGCTTCTCTGTGACGAGGACCCCATTTTATTTTAACGTTTATTTACTTTTGAGACAGAGAGAGAGCATGAGCGGGGGAGGGACAGAGAGAGGGAGACACAGAGTCGGAAGCAGGTTCCAGGCCCGAGCTGTCAGCACAGAGCCCGACGCGGGGCTCGAACCCACGAACCTCGGGATCATGACCTGAGCCGAAGTCGGATGCTCAACCGACTGAGCCACCCAGGCGCCCTGAGGACCCCACTTGAGAGAGCTACAAAGAGATGGGGGGCTGATTACCTGCCCAGTGGACACAGGCCCCCCACGGACATGCGGAAAAGAACAGCAGTGTAGGTGTGTGCAGAGGTGTGGCTGTGTGTACACGCGGGAGTGTGTGTGCAGGTGGGGTGGGCGTGTGGCTGTGTGTGCACATTGGACACGCCTGCCCCCCTCCCCCCCCACCCTGGAGGGTCTTTGCGGGGCCGTCCTGACTCTGGGCCCAGATTTGGTGGGAGGTGCTCACACGGTCCAGGACCCATGGCAACAGCGGCCTCCCCTGGCGAGTGCAGGGCGTGGGCCACCCCAGCCCGGTGGCTTTCAGCCTCTCTCACTGTGTCCCTGCCCCGTCTGGTCTATCCGTACTTGGTCCTGAGACCTCGCAGGCTGCTGGGGACCAGCTACAGGGCAGGTCTGAGCTGGCGCTCCCCATCTTCTCCTGTGGCTGGACACGCCCACGGGGGACGTCTCTGGGGCTCACAGACCCGGCCATAGCTCTCCTGGTGCCAGGCGGGTTTCCACGGCCCGCCTTTCCCTTCCTTCTGGGGCCACAGATGAGCCCCCGTCCTCTCCCCTCGTGCGTCCCAGGCAGGTCTTTGCCCAGAAAAGTCTCCACACTGGGGCCTCTCTGTTGCCCTCCCTGCAGAGCTCAGGAAAGGCACTCAGCTCCCCACAGCCTCAGTTTCTACATCCACTAAATGGGACTCTGAAAAGGGACTGGCCAGACAGTTTCTGCAGGGGCACGATTCCCCCTCGTCATGCAGGAGTGGAAATGTGAACGGTCTGTTGTCCAAGGAGCTACTCAAGATCGCACGACATACTTATCCGCGCACGTGCGGCAACACTGAGGTCGTTCTTGAGTCGGCCTGCGGGCTCCTCGTCTGGGCTCTCGAGCGCGCACAGGGCCCCCTGAATAAATAAAGGGAGGCTCGTCCCTTAGGTCCCAATTGAGGTTTCACCGTGCGCAGCGGTCTACAAGGAAGCCTGTTCCGCCCTGAGAAAGCCCCAGCTTCAGCCCAGCCTCCCGCGTCTCAGGGAATCGCTCCCAGCCTGAGCCCTCGGAGCCCACAGGCGGCTCACTCCCCAGCCCGCGAGGGCCACTGGCAAGGTGCCAGAAGCCAGCACAGCCCGGGGCTGCGGGCACGCGGGATGCCACATGAGGCGCAGAGAGAGACGGCTCTAGAATCCGGAAGGATCCTGCGTCCACGGTTCCACTGGCTGTTTAAGTTCTTACTCTACGTTTTGCAAACGGAAAGCAGAAGGAACAGATGGTGCCAATGCAAGAAAGTCGGCAGGGACGCCATGAGTGGGACCCGCCCAGTGACCCCCCAGGGCCCCAGGTGACCCAGGGACCCGCCCAGTGACCCCCCAGGGCCCCAGGTGACCCAGGGACCCGCCCAGTGACCCCCCGGGGCCCCAGGTGACCCAGGGACCCGCCCAGTGACCCCCCGGGGCCCCAGTGACCCAGGGACCCGCCCAGTGACCCCCCCCCCGGGGCCCCAGTGACCCAGGGACCCGCCCAGTGACCCCCCGGGGCCCCAGGTGACCCAGGGACCCGCCCAGTGACCCCCCGGGGCCCCAGGTGACACAGGGACCCGCCCAGTGTCCTCCCGGGGCCCCAGGTGACACAGGGGCTGGGATGGCTCTGGTCCACCAGAGGGCAAAAGCCCACCTGGGAGGGGGCACCGGTGCCCACATGGCTGGAATGCCCCGGTGAGATCTGGTCAGGCAGGTCACAGAGGTCACACGTGTGGGGGGCGTGGTTCAGATGCTCGGGTTCCCACTGAGAGTCTCTCCGAGATCTGAGACGTCACAGCAACATTCGCGGAAGCTCCCTGCTGCCCCCTCCCCAGCCTGCCCTCTCCCCTGAGAGCAGGGGCCCGTCCGGCCCTGGCAGAACCCACAGGGACCGCCCCGGACTCATGACCATGTGCCGAGCCCCTCGTGGGTCTCCAACACGACTGCCCCCGACCCCTTCCCACGGAGGGGCGTGCGGAGACCTCCTCTGCTCTGGGAGGACCCCCTCTGTCGGCCGCTAGCAGGCAGGTGAGGGCCCTCCATCCTGAGCCAGGCTCTGGCCCGCAGACCCCGGGGGGCGCCCCGCTCTGTCTGCTCTGCTGGTGCGTCACCGTCCCGCTAACGCTGGATTAGGGAAGGTGACGGCTCCACTCGGTCCTCTCGAGGCCGGGACCCCCGGCAGCCTCCTGCCCAGGTGCCGCCCGGCTCCTTCAGGGAGGCCTCCCCACTGGGTGAGGACCCCAGGCTGAGACTGACCCCGAGTCCCCTCGGGGCTCCTGCCGAGTCCAGCTCTGCTCACGACTCCCGAGAGGACCCGATGCCCCCTCACTGCCTCCATGCGCCCACTCCCTGTGCCCGTGCGGCCAGGGCAGGGCCACCAGCTGGGTCCGGTCACCGCCACCTCCTTGCTGGCAGGGAGACCGACTGGCCCTCGAGTTCCCTAAAGCCTCGGGTCTTTTACGACAGCCCAGGTTGCCAGGTGGCCTTCTGAAGGGGGGCGTTGACAACCCAGGGCGAGGTCTGCAGCCTGGACACCCGCCCTCTGTCCACCCCCCCAAGGCAGTGCCGGCTTTGAGGTCCTTCCCTCACCTGCGCTAACCGGGCGGCTGCCCCTGCCAGCCCCACACCGGACCCTAGCCGGCATGGGGGCACGGCGGCCTCGGCCACCTGCCGCGAGCAGCAGACCCGTGGCCCACGTTCACAGGCAGGTGGCACCTAGGGGACGCAGAGATGACAGCGCGCGTCTTCAAAGGCGGCACCAGAAGCGCTCTGGCCGACGCCTTGCCGTCCGCCGTCCACAGTGGGGAGGGCGGCCCTGTGTGCTCCGGGAGCTCGGGATCAAACCCCTTCCCCGGTCTCCTTCCTGGGGCCACTGACAGGAAAATGAACACTCCCAGTATGGGGTCAGCTCTGCGCGGCCGGGTCTGGGCCTCTGAGCTGGAGCCCCGCCGGACCGCTGTCCGTCCCTGATCCCTGGGACCGGGCGGTGCCCACACTGGGGCCGCTGTCGTCCCCGAGCCCTGGGACCGGGGGACCAGGCGGTGTCCACACTGGGGCCGCTGTCCGTCCCCGAGCCCTGGGACCGGGCGGAGGACTGGCCAAAAGGACGTCTCCATGTACCTGTCTGTAGCAGCTGCACTGAATTCGGCTCCCACGCTGCAGTCACCCTTCCGGAGGGTCCAGGCAATGCCTGCTGTTTCCTGGGGTGTGTGGCCCACCCCACAGCCAGTCAGAAGACCTCCCCACCCCACATACAAGGAACCCTGACCCCTCAGCAGTCACGACCGCCCTCCACCACCCTCTACCAGCCCCGGCGGCCCCTCAGCGGACTTTTCTGCCCCCCCCCAACCCCCCGCCGTCTGCCTTTTCTAAACAGTTCCTGTGAACCAGTCACACACAGGGGGCCTTCTGTGTCTGATGTCTTTCACCTTGTGCGATGCGTTCAGGGCTCGTCCCCGGTGCGGCCTCTCGAGCGGAGGCCTTGCTCCGCTGGAATGATATTCACTGAACGGCGGGACTCATCAGCAGCGGGGCGTCCGGGCCGTGCCGCACAATGTCGCTGCGGTCCCGCGAGCACGGCTCTCTGAGTGGACGTGGCTTCCTCTTCTGTCGGGCGGACGCCCGGGGTCCCGCGGGACAGGAGCGGCGGGTCATGTGGTGACTACGTTTCCCTTCTGAGCACCCGCCAGCCTGGCCTCCAAACGGCCCGAGCATCTTTCTGCTTCTCTTGACGCCTGTCCCCTAAGCACTTTCTCGAAAGGCAGTTCTCAGGCACACCCTTCCCGAGGCCTCCACGTGAGACCGAACGGAATTAAAACCACACGCGAGCACCTCCTTCGTGTTCGGGCTGCCCGCTCCCCGACCGGGGGTCTCTCTCCCCACTTTCCTCGCTGTTCCCATTTGCCGTTTCCGGACCTCCCTGCCGCTGGGCTAGCCTCCTGTCTGCGTGCCGTCCCTCCTCCGCGCGGTTCGGAGCCAGCCCTGCTGTGGGGGCTCCACTGCCTCCCGACCCTGCGACCTGTCTGTTTTTGGGAAGGTGGGTTTGGCTTTCGGAGGTTTGGGCTGTCAAGGTAAGTCCGGGCGGCCCGCTGAAGGCGGGGCCCCGCGTGGGCCTGTCGGGCTCCGGCTGACTCTGGAACCTCACGGCGTCCTCATCTGTACAGCGGGGAGAACAGTCTATGGCTCACGGTGGCCGTCAGCCTAACAGGTGGATTTACGTGCGTGTGCACAACAGCGTCTGAGCATGTGTACTGTCCGAAGTGTTCCTGGTTGTTCCCGATTCCTCAGACGCGATTTATAGCGACTGCATCCCTGTCCTCACCCTGAAGCCACCTGTCCCCTCACTTTCTCCTGCCGTCCCACTCCAGTCTGGAGTCCCCGGGGAATTCAATGTGGAGTGAGGTGAGTGGTCAGACTCTGACTTGAGTTGCCCCCAAATACGAAGCCCGTTTTCCCCGGCCCGCTGTCGGGGGCCCGTCCCTCCCCCGCTGGTCTGGGCAGCTCACCGCACCCCTCAGTCCATCCCACTGATGCCCACGTTCCACTCGGGGCCATGTGTCCGTGCAGCAGGAAGTAACACTGGGAAGGCTAACACTTTGCATCAGGTTTTAAGTCTGTCCTCGGTCCTTGTATCAAGGACCAGGGGGGTGACGGCTGGGGTGCAGCCTGGGGGCCGCTCGGCGGCCCCCAGCCCGGGGCTCAGCCACCCACAAGCTCCCCCTGCACAGCCAAGTGCACGCCCGGCGGGACGTGGACGCCTCGGTGGCCTCTGTCCCAGAGCCTTCCTCCACCTCCACCGTGACGGACCTACCCTCCCACGAAACGTACAATCCCTTGTGATGTTCCCAAAAACTTCATCGGAGATTTGACTGAACTTGTATTAAATCTAAAAATTAAATCTGAAGGCACAGACAACCACACAGGGCTTAGGCACTCACCGACTTTATCGAAAAAGGGATTTATTCAAATCCCTTTAATTGTCTCCTGATAAGACTCTGCCGTTATCTTCACACAGGTAATCAACCTTTTCTCACTAAAATGTTATTTCGAGTGACTTCACGTGTTTTCTCCTGGTATCAACAGAGATCTCCCCTCCCTCTTACTTACTCGGGTTTAATTCACTTGTGTATTTTAAACACACCCTTATGCTTCTGAGACACATTTGCCTTCAAGTAGGAACAGAACCAGCTTCTGTTTTCTCTAGCCCCTCCTCCACGGCCAGGTAGGCAAGTTTCTTCCTAAAGTCTGCGGGCAAGTTCACCTGCTTTCGCCTCCTAAACGACGTTCACCACGTTCAACCGGCTGCTAATTCCGTATCCCCGCGGGCAGGCTCGGAGGACTTCCCCTCACCTAGCCCCGGGTTGGCAAACCCAAGTTGCAAAGGGCAGGGGGTCCAGATTTTCAGCTTTGCAGGGGGTAAAGTCTCTCCTGCAACCACGCAAGTCTGCTGCTGCAGCCCCGAGGCATCCCTAGACCATCTGTAAGTGAAAGGAAGGCTGTGTTCCAATAAAACTTTATTTATAAAGAGAAGTAGGGGGCCGGATTTGGCCACCAGGCCATAGTTTGCTGACCTCTGACCTAGAGCTTATCTGATCTCAGCTTGTATCTGCAAAACGTACAGATGAACACAAGGGGACAACCCTCTGTATCATAATTGGTCCATTTTAATAAATCGATTAGTTTTCAAGGCATTTCAGCGGCTTCTGCAGAGGCTTGGAAACACCTGTTTTCCTCATCTGTGGGTAACAATGACTGTATTTTCTCGTATCAAATAATTACGTGCCTGCACTTGCCAGATCTTCGAGAAGGTCATCACGGAGACGGCTGCCGGCTGCCTCAGCGTCATCTCAGATGGATGTTAGGTTCCGGGGTGGGGCGGCCCCCTGCCTTCTCCTCCAGGTGGCCTTGGAGGTCTGTGGTATGGACGCTGTGGTCTGAGATTTTCCTTAGGAATAAATGTGGTTCCTGCCTGGTGCCTTTTTCAGCATCTATGGAATTAGAGCTCGTGTTTATCTGAGCCTCTTGTGGGGCTGGTTGTCTTTTCTGATTCTAAAATATTAAAATAGATGTTTATTTCTTACCTAAATCTACTCCGTGGTGCCTGCCGTGTTTCTTAAAGGACTGAGTTATTCAGCACTCTGTTACTTTATGCAGGTACGGGCGATGTGTGTCCCAATCACCCCCACACATTCCGGGGGTCCCCCAGATGTATCCACTTGCCCAAAACAATGCGGGGCACACGGGGGCCCCCAAGGGCACTTTGCTGAGTGAGTCCAGTGCTCAGCACACGGCCCGAGCCACATCACAGACACAGTCTTTGTGGACCACAATGGCTTTGTGTGTTCTCGGACCTCTGGGGAGACAGCAGGTGTCGTGGTTTCCCTAGTCCCTAAAACGAATGGGGCAATTTTCCAGTATTTGGGGAAAAGATACCTGCACATTAATGTTTTTAAGAACACGGCTGTTGGGACGCCTGGGTGGCTCAGTCAATTAAGTGTCCGACTTCGGCTCAGGTCATGATCTCGCGGTCCGTGAGTTCGAGCCCCGCGTCGGGCTCTGTGCTGACAGCTCGGAGCCTGGAGCCTGCTTCAAGTTCTGTGTCTCCTGCTCTCTCTGCCCCTCCCCTGCTCACACTTTGTCTCCCTCTCTCAAAAACAAATAAACCTTAAAAAAGTTTAAAGATAAAGTTACTTAAAGACATTAGTATACCAAAGTCCATCTTTCACTGTGCCTGGCAATACACCGTGTGTGGCTCTTATAACATTTGGAAAGTGATTAAACTGCATGGACTTTATCGTCTGGGATGTGCTGGCTCTCCTCGGACAGTATTACTGTTCTAAATCCTTCAATTCTATGGCAGCCTTGGAAAGCGAGGGGGTTGGCATCCCACCCATTTTACAGATGTAGACACTGAGGCACAGGAAGCTCTGAGTTAGGCAGGTGTCAGGTCCTCGAGCAACAGACTGACTTCAGACCCTGAACGCGGCTACTCGAGTGCGACTTCCCTTTTTTTCTTCCTTCCGCACCTCCCCACCCCGACCTTCCATTTGACCAAAACACCGTGGGAAGGTACTGGCTGTTGGGGTTATTACTATTATGTATTTATCTTGGGGGGCATCTTACATATACTGGAAAGTGACCAGAAAAGAAGGTTGACACATTTCCCCTCTTAGGCAGGTTCCATTCGTGGATTATGGATTCTTCTGCAAGGGTTTCATCAACCGTGGGCAACTGGAAACATCCTGTTCGTATGTTAATGTTCAGTACGTAGCTGCAAATTCAGCTGTGATATTTTTATTGTTCAAAAGACCTACGTCCTGGTTATTTTTATTGTTATCTGTGGTTTTTACTTGATCTTAACACAGATGTAAGGGTTGTATAAATTTCCAACTAAAAGTTACGTTTCTGATCATTTTGTTTATTTGCAGTCAGGCTTGCGTCACAGAAATTGTATGCTAATCCGTGATACTTTCATTATGCTGGACTTTAATTATCGATATGCGTCAATAACTATAAACATTTGTATGACCCTACATGTATCACCTTTAAGCATTAAATCGACATGTTCCAATTTGGTCATGTTTAGCTACTGATTTCCTTTCCCTCTCCTTGGCCAGGTATACCTTTATTTATTTGTTGCTTTAAAATTTTTGTTTGTAGGAGTGCCCTTAGAAAGTTTCCTATGTTTGATTATTTATTTATTTATTTATTTAATTTAAATTTTATTTCTAAAGTTTACATCCACATCAACGTACAGCGCAACAACGATTTCAGTGTATTTGATTATTTTAAAACCTGATTTAAGCAGTCCTTGCCTTTTAGTAGGGGGAGACTAACCCACTTACGTTTATTGTCACCACTGGCACAGAAGTTGTCATGAATAGCACGGCCCACTCCGATTTCTGGTTAGGGTCCGTTCACGGTTCAGGTCCTTATACACATGCACGTTTCACATGCTTTCTCCTCAGCCATAGTTTGAAGGAATCAGGTTCTTCTATTATCGGCCACCTTTGTGTAATCAAACGCACTCTCAATGATGAAGCCATGTCTCTAACGATCTAAGTCCTCATGGGTCCTCTACTCCACGAACAGACGTTAGGTCACTGTTCTCTTACTCACCAGCCGCTCTGGCATGTCGGCCTCTGTTGATCTCACCAGAGGCTACAAACTGGTTTACTATCACACAACGATCATCTTTCACAATATACAGTGTACTAAATACATGCCGTGGATTTTGCGTTCAACTTCCTAAGCACACTCACAGGGGTGATTTGTTTGACTGCACGTATCTGTTGGTATCGAGAATCACCGTTCTTCTTCTCACACATGACCTTTTCCCTCATCAGCTCTTGATTTTTATTTCTTCAATTGGCTTCAGATGATTTTTGTTCACGTTTTCAGGGAAGCTGTGTGGGTGGTACACTTTCTAAATTCTCGTAAATTTAAAACTGTCTTCTTTAGTCCCTTGGTCTGAAAAGCAACTCGAACTAGGGGTGAATTCTTTTTTTTTTTTTTTTTTTAATGTTTATTTATTCTTGAGACAGAGAGACAAGAGTGCGAGTGGGGCAGGGGCAGAGAGAGAGACACACAGAATCGTAAGCAGGCTCCAGGCTCCAAGCTGTCAGCACAGAGCCCGACGTGGGGCTCGAACTCACAAACTGTGAGATCATGACCTGAGCCGAAGTCGGACGCCCAACCGACTGAGCCACCCAGGGGCCCCGAAGTGGGGTTGAATTCTTAAGTGACAGTATGTTTCAGTCAAATCCCTGGTGGTGTTCCTTCCTTTCCTTCCGGTTCAGAGGGCGCCTGATCTCTGCCTTCGTAGGTTCCGTGGACCTCTGTCCTCCTGTCTTAATTTTATTTCCCTGATTTAACCTGGCTTGGGATGAGGCAGCCCCCTCTCATCCTTTCCACGCAAACACAAGGCCATGGGGTGCATGGGTCCTGATGCTTCTGTATCGTTTGTAGTTGGGGGTTTTCTTTCCAGTCCTATTTTTGCCCTAATCTGACGATTCTTTCTTTCCTGGTCACGGTGGCTTCCCCTCTGGAGTGCCCCGTTTCTCAGGTTAGGAATGTGCCCTCTGCCCTCACACCTACCGACTTTTTTCTCTCTGGCTCATTTCGTGGCTTTCTCCTATGACTTGTTCCTTGGCTGAAGACCCCCACACTTCACGGAATCGGTTTTCTGCAGGGACGGTTCCTTCATTCGCAGCTCCCAACACCTTTCTCGATTCCACTCATGTTTCGGGTATCCTGCCTTTCCTCCAGCTCACCCAGCAAACCTCCTTTGCCCCGGGCGGTCCTTTCTCTGTGGCTCGCGGCTCCCGGGTCACAGAAGGCACGGCCCCCTGTATGTCTCTGACACCCACCAGCAGACATTCTCCAGAAGTCTCCTCTGTGTACCTTAAACAACTCTTGTCAGAGCTAACTCTGCCTTTAATTCTTTATGAAGTATTCCTTTCCACAGTGTGCATTTTCCCACAGGCTCCTGTTTGAACTTGGGCTCTGATGTTTTTTTAAACCCCCTTCGGACAAGCAGAGGCCTAGCCTGGCCTGGAATGAGCCAAGAGGCCCGGTGGCAAGCAAGTCTCCAGCCTTCCTCTGGGTTCCCGGGCGGGGCGGGGGCGGGGGAGCCCTGTGGTTCCAGGCTGGTCTCGAAGGTCTGGATGCACAGAGACCCCCAGCCTTCACGTGACCCCAACAGGCTCTCAACCGGGGGGGGGGGGGCGGCTCCCAGTGGTGTTTAACCTCCTTGGGGGGTCGGGTGCTCTGCCTCGGCTGGAGAGTTTTATGGTCTTTTGAGAACGCTGAAGTGAGTGGACACACAGGCCCCTGCGTGAGCCACCGCATTGCCCTCTCCTGCCCACCCCGCCCCTTCCAGTGAAGCTCACCTCCACCCACCGCCTCCTGTCCTGTCACGCTGCTGGGAGTCAGTCTCTGCAGGGCGATCGGGGGCGCTCCTGCTGGCCCGACCCCACCTCTGCAGGCTGGTTTCCCCGTCGGTGCAGCCGGGCCTGGGGCTCGAGGGCGGGCCCGGGCGCGATGAGGAAGTCGCAGGTTCTCTCTGCATTTTAGGAGGTTCTCGTCGGAGCTGGGTAGCGTAGACGGTAAAGCACTGTGCCAAGAAGGGGCCTCCCATCCACGTGCGACACGCCCATGGCGAGGGTACCAAACTCAGCACGTGTCTCTCTTTTCTTTGAGTCAGGGTGCGATGGCCAATTGGTTTTATTTCCAAAAATACATAAGACCGGACGCGAGGCAAAGGCCACGCAGCTGTCGTAACAAGCGTGACACCATGTGAGTCCAGAACGTCCAGCCGCCACAGGAATCCAGGGGCCCCGGCCGGTTCTTCGCAGACGTGGAGGAAGGATCGGACCATTCCTCTCTCCTCCAAATGTCCAACAAGCTGGTTCCGTCATAGCGCGGATGGCCGTGGTAATGGGGACCAGGGAAGCTCCTCCCTCCCCCACTCATCAGTCCCATGAAAACCTGAAGCCACGTGGGCAGAGACGACACAAAGGGAGACGCAGCCAAAATTCAAACAAAACCAAGAGACGCGGCAACGCGGCCAGCACCCCGGGGCTTTCCTGCTACCCAGCGCCCACTACCAGATGGGCGGGGGGCTTCCCAGAAGGGGCTGCGGGTATGGCTTCTTCCTGATGATGCAGCCACTGGGGATGTGAGCACTCTAGAATATTCCGGAAGGTGCCACACGAGGAAAACAGCAACACTCAGACCCACACCGACTCCCCTGGGCTTTCATAAACTGTTCTCTCCCTTTCCCACCACCCCAGGGACCTGTGAGGTCAGCCTGGGGTGCACTCTTCCCCCATCCCACAGATGAGGAAACCGAGGCTACCAACGTGTGCGTGAGAAATATCACCCGTGAACGGGGTGGGGACGATCTCACGCAGAAAGCGGAGAAGCGGCCGGAGAGTGGGAGGCTCGTCACGGAGCAGGGCACAGCGGCGGGGAGGGAGGTCACACACAGCGCCTGGCGGGGCCGAGCTCGGTGCTCCGGCCGGGGGAGAAGACGCGAGGGAGGATGGGTGCCAGAACCCAGCGGTGGCGGCTCTGGACCCACCACCCAGGACCCATGTCGTCCAGTATACGCCTCGGGTGGAACTGGGAGTTGACGTTTAAGGTAATTCGGGTTGAGACAGAAATCCTTCTGTGTTTTAGACTGATCTTTTAATGAGTGTCCACGTCACATGCCGTGTGGTCCCCAAGTGGCACGCAGACAACTGGGGAGGGGTCGGCCGGCGGAGGACCCTGTCCCCGGTGCTGCTGTCCAGGCGGCACAGCTGGCCTGGGATCAGCAGCCCCCCACGCCGGGCGCACAGAGGACAGAGCCCGGAGGCACAGCAATGGAGACAGGTGCAGCATGATCAGAACCAGGGGTGCAAGGGGCCGGCTGGGACGTGGGCGCCAGGCAGGGAAGGCATCCTGCCCTGGAGGCTTGTGCAGTGTGCACACTGACCGACTGACTTCTCGCTTATGTGATCTTACACATCACAGCACAGCCGAGAGGGGCTGGGTTTACCTCTGTCCTTTACAAAGAAGCAAAGCCCTAAGCAACGTCATTTGTAAGATCATAAGGACGTATTAAACCAACAGGAAAAAAACATGTTTTGGATCACTTTGCCCAAAAGCTCACGAAAGCCGGGACCAGAAGACAGAATTAACACAAACAGTCCCAGCAACTTGGGATCACTCTGAACTTGATCAGCTCTTATCAAACACTCGCTGTTGACAAGGTGGCCCCTTCATGCTCGTGGGGTTGCAGGGACCCCCCTTGACTTCTGGGATAGCAGGAGAGCTCTGGGCAAAGGCACAGGGCAGGCCCTGACAGCCCACGGCCATGTGGTGGGCTGGCAGGGTGGGCAATGTGGTGGCAGCAGCCGGTCCGCTCGCTCCAGAAGATTCCCTTACGGGGGGGGGGGGGCACATACTGTGTCTCAGGCAGGGTCCCCACCTTCCCTGTGGACTGCTGAGACTTGGGACCATTTGACCCTCTCGGATCCCAGAGCCCCAGGCATCATGGTGAGCGGTGGGACACGGAAGCCTGGCCAGTGCCTTCCAAAGGCCGGCATTTTCTCCCCATCTATTCAGCAGAGACTTTTGACCTCATGTCTAAGCGATGGCCGCTTGTGCAAGCCCAAATGGGGCCGAAAGCTGTCCCTCCACGGACTGTCACGGGGGCCCGTCCGCTGCTGTCCCTCCACGGACTGTCACGGGGGCCCGTCAGCTCTGTGAGGGGCAGGACTAGGCAGGCTTCCTCCCTGTATCCCAAGCATCCAACATGGCTCCAGGAAGGATAGGGGTGGGGGCAGGGGAGGGGGGAGGGGAGGGAGAGCCCCGACGCTGTGCCCCAGCTGCCCATGCAGGGGCGAGGGGACGGCAGAACTGAGCCTCCCAGGCCTCGCGCTAGGGCCCGTCCCCAACCCTGATGTGGTCGGCTTGGCGGGCTGGCATCACCTCTGTGGCATGAGGGACGCCCCAACCCCGTGGCGGGGGGCTCGTCCCAGGCCCACTGGTTTCTCCACTGGGCACGTCCCCCCGCAATTCAACCGTGTGCCATTTACGTATTTAAAACAATCCAGAGAACAACTGCTTTCAGGAAAATTGAGACTGATGCAGTGCCGTTACCATAAACAGCTACCAGCACGTAATGTCTCCCATCGCGAAATCGGCCGAAAGTGCCCACGGAAAAAATGCGGGCTTGGTCAAACCAATTTTCCGTTTCTGGGCTCGCTTCTGCCGAGCAAATGAAGACTGCCGCAGCTCACGATGCTAGCTGGTGCCGGGCCGGCCGTCCGCGTTCTTTGTTTACACACGGAATCTATTAAAACGTCCAGCTATTACTGTGGTGATACATAGCAGTGATTCAAGGAACACAAAATGGATTGCAGACAGGGATCAGAGTAATGACTCGGTATTTTTCATTGTTTGTGCGGCAGAAAGAATTAGCTGGGTGCGGGCACTGACTTGCTCGGGGGAGTTCTGCCCTCCGCTCGGCCTCGCTGGACGCTAATCCTAGAAACCTGACAAAAGCCCTTTGTCCTGGCAGGACGTCGTCGTATTTGCTGAGATGCTCCCAGAGGGCAGATGAGAGGGGCTGGCTGGGAGTCCTCCCGCGTCTCTGCCCTCCTCCCCTCCGCTCCCCTGGGCGGCCACGCCCCATCCTGAGCCCAGATGCCTCCCTCCAGGCAGGGCACACCCGGGCCACGCTCTGTGCGCTGCCTGGGCTCCAGCGGACCCGCCATAAACACCATTCCATCCGATTCCACATGCCTGCGGGAGGGGCCGCTCAGCCCCAGACCTCACGGCACGGCTGGCCCTCTGTCCCCTGATCCTTGCAGGCGGCAGGGGAGGCCCTGAGCCACGGGCCACCGTGCGCGGGTTCTCAGCCAAAGCTCCGCCCGGCATCCGCCGCGGGAGAGGAGAGCCCTGAACAGACGCCAGAAAGCACATCTGTTCCAGGCGTCTTCCCAGGAGCCCATGCGCCCTGCACCCCGGGCTGCTCTCAGGGTTCCTAGGGTGTATTTCTCTGAAACAGAGGCCGGCCTGGGGCAATGTGTGCAGGAGGGAGCCCTGTCTACACGGACGGGTGCCCTGGGAGGGGAACGTGGCAAATGAGCTTGCCTGCAGAGGCTGGGCACGCCGGGAAGGGCCTCGACTCACAGAGCCGGGGGCACTCGGCTGGGGGCCTGGGACACCTGCCGGGGGGACTGATGGAAACCCCCGCAGATCCGCAGGGACCACTGTCTCCCTCCCCCCAAAGCAGACAAGGAAATACCTGCCACAAGCCAGCCAGTTGTGGCCTCCGGCCAATAAAGCCCCGCGCTGCCTCGCTCGGGGCCCGGAGTCATTTTTCTTTTATTGGTTTTCAGAATGAGCAGCAGAACGGCAGCTGAGACCCTGCTCTGTAATAAAAGCTTCTAATTGCTGGGATGGCTCATTCAAGATCAGAGACAAACCAGAGGCCCCCAAACACCTCCACGAGGCGCTGAGCTCCTGGAAGCTGTCAGGATGATCCCATCTGTAGGGGCTCACGGCTGGCAGGCACGTCTGGAGAGCCCTGAAGGCCCGGGGCCCACGAAAGGGACCAGCAGCGCGTCCCCTCCCGGTGGGGCCAGAACCTGCAGTTTCCACGCGCAGCACAGGCTGGCCCGGACCGGGCACTAGGAGTGCTCAGGACATGCCGGCCGGTGCGGCGGGTGGACGGCCAGACGGGCGAGCGGGCCTTTAGCGGCCGGGAGAGCCAGGCTGGGGGCACAGAGATTGCAGGAAGTGACAGACTGCGTCCACGTTCCCGGAAGTCCTGGAACTCAGGAGCGAAGGAGCCCCGGGTCGCCCTGAGCACGGAGGGACGGAAGGAGGCCTCACAGGGGACAGAAAGCTGGGCGCACACAACCCCCAAGGTCGGCAAGGCTGCAGGAATTCCTACTGACCCGTGGGCCTGGGGGGGGCTGGGAGGGACCAGGGGACCCCTCGCAGAGACGGGGGAGCAGACGCACCACACACAGGTCGGCCGCTCTGTGGTGGACGCCTCTGGGCTTCCCTCCACGACCGTGCCCGCCACCCTCCCCGCTGGGGGCCTCCAACCCCCCCCCACCCCAGCCACGGACCCCAGGGGCTGCCACACTGACTTCGGACGGCCTAGCGCCTAGCGTGTGGGCCGGGGGGTGGTCCTGGATGCCTACAGGAGTCACCAGGCCGGAAACACGAGTCCATCCTGACCCCTGCCCCTCCCCACCCCTCCCTGCGCCACAACGGCTGCCGCCGTGTCCCCTCTCTGACACCGCAGACCCAGTGGGTCCCCTCCTCTGCAGCTGGGACCACAGAGTCTCATCTGCAACCCTCTCCCTGACAGAGTGACCTCGAGCCCGTGGCCCCAGCCGGCCTCACAAAGACAAAGCCCTCCTGAAGTTGTCCCTGTGCTCCCGGCACATGCAGAAGGGACTCTCTCCGGCATCTTCCATATCCCCTGGGGCCCTGCCTCACCCTTGGAGACGACTGGGCCCCCCCAGCTCCTAAGAAGCCAGGCTGTCTTGGGAGCAGGCCGCAGGTGCCTGTGTGGACCGCTCTCCTCCAACTGTCTCCTCCCACTTCAGACAGCCGTCGCTTCCCCGGGGAGTCACCTGAGGACCCTCCTGGGGCTCCGTGGGGGCAGGGCTCGTGCCCACCGGGACTTCCCGGACCCGCAGTGCCTCACAAATAACGGGCTCATAGATACATAATAAAGAAAGCTCTCCCGTGGGGGAGAAACGCGAGACCGGCCCAAAGCTTGGGGGCCCCACGGCTGCAGCGGGCTGGGCCGGGGCTCCCCCGGGGCTCGTCCTGCTCGGTCCTCCTCTTCACGGATGGAGGACTTTATTCCCACCACAGGGGGTGCACGGAGGGGCCCCGCCGGCTGGAGGCGCTCTCTCCCGCACCCAGGAACATTCCTCCAGTCCCGGAACCCCAGGTCGGGAGCTGCGTCCTGGAAATCGGGAAGACGTGTGCTGCTCAGGTCTGGCTTCGAGCGACTGGGCAGGACAGCAGCGGTCGCATCCGAGTCCGTACGTGACCCTTTCCCCTCCGGCTTTGGGCCGGCCCACGGCCCCGCGCTGACTCACCCCTCCCTCCGCAACCTGCACCTCTGAGCTCTGGGGATTTCTTTTCTTACACATTTCTTTGATAAGCTTCTCTCCTCCGTTTCTCTCCGTTTTTGGACGCTGTGTTCTTCGGACCTCCTGAACTGGTCTCTGTGTTTCCTACTTCTCGTCAACAGTCGACGCTACGACTTTCTGGGGCTCCGTCCTTCCACCAGCGGGCTAACAGAATCTGCTCTGCACACACACACTCGTGCAGGTGTATGTGCACACAAATGCACACGCGTGTGTAACCACAGGTGCACGTGTGCTCACGTGTGCATTTTATACATATTTTAAACTTCCGTCCTCATAAAAATTATACACGTAATCCCCCCCAAAATGCCTTTTATCTCCCTGGTGTCCAACTCAGCGTCTTAACTCCACCGTGACTCTTGTCACAAATCTGGGGCGCGAGGGCATGGGGGTGACAGCTCACCCCCGTGTCGAGAGAGGTCGGCGGGGGCCCCTCACAGGGGAGCACGGTGGATGTGGGGCCATCGCACACCCCCCCCCCGCCCGGAGGCTCAGGGACCCCACCTGGGGGAGGAAGGGAAGAGGTCGGGGACGTGTGGCCCCACTGGCGTGCCCTCCTCCTGCCGCCTTCCCACCCCCAGCTCCCGCGGGCCCCCCCCACCGCCAGCTTCTCTATGCGGCCGCTGGTTCCACGGCCTTCCGGGCGCCTGTGCCTCCGGCCTGTGGTTTGCGTCCTCTGTGCTCCCGGCTCGAGCACTGGCCCTTTGCTTTCCCCCACGTCCTCCAGCGTGGCCTGCGGACCCAACGGGCAGAGGCTGGGCTTCCCAGAAGGGTCCTCGGGCCCCACACCACGGCGACCCACCTTGGGCTTGTTTAAGTTAGTGGATGGGATGGGATGGGACCCTCGTCCCACCCAAAATTCATGCCCACTGAACCTCGGAAAGTGACATTTTTGGAAACGGACTCATCTTAGATGTAATAAATAAAGCTCGCGAGACAGAATCATCCTTAACCTGGGACGGGCCTGGACGTGACGGCCGAGTGTTCTCGAGGGAACCACTAGCTCCCGCAGGCACACGGCCACGTGACGGTGGAGCCCCAGACCCGGCCTGAGGCCGACGGACCCTCCCTCCTCTCCTCTGTTGGAGCCTCGCCTCAACATCTGACCTCCGGCCCCCAGAGCCCAGTGAGAATGAGCTGTGGCCGCGGTCACTTGGGGGGGCCGCAGGGGACTCACGTGGAGGGGTCCTCCAGAGAGACAGCGCTCCGGGAGCTGAGGGGGCCTGTGCTTCTCAGGACCTGGGTCTTCAGGAAGCTCCCCGACCTGGAGACGCGCCAGACACGGGCCCCGCTCTGGCACGAACCCCCTGGGGCCGTCTGCCGTGGGGCCAGGCGGGAGGGCCTGCCTGCACGGTGCCTCCTGCCGTCTCCTCTCCTTCCCCCTGCGCCTTTCTCCTTCTCTTGTCCCTGTCACTTTATACGGGTGTCCAGATGGCAAACATGAGCAGCACGTGTGTTTTTGTTTGTTTGTTTGTTTTTTTAACGGGGGGCCCAGAACATTTGCTAGGTTCTTGGTCGTTGTAAGATTCTCAGTGCAAGTGTTGTGGAGAGTGTGTGGGGGTCCAGTGTGTGGGGTCCAGGGTGTGGGGGTCTAAGGTGTGGGGTCCAGTGTGAGGGGGTTCAGTGTGTGGGGGTCCAGGGTATAGGGGCTTAGGGCATGGGGGTCTAGGGTGTGAGATCTAGGATGTGGGGGTCCAGGGTGGGGGTGTCTAGGGTGTGGGGGTCCAGGGTGCGGGGGTCCAGGGTGCGGGGTTAGGGTGCGGGGTCCAGGGTGGGGCGTGTCTAAGGTGTGGGGGTCCAGGGTGGGAGTGTCTAGGGTGTGGGGGTCCAGGGTGCGGGGGTCAAGGGTGGGGTGTTAGGGTGTGGGGGTACAGGGTGGGGGGGGCCAGGGTGGGAGGGTCTAGGGTGTGGGGCCCCAAGCTTGCAGGAGGCTGAGGCGGGAGCTCCGGGCCAAGCGGGCTATCTGGACAACACATCATCCTCAGGACTGTGAAGATGGGCAGTGGAAGGGACAGTGGCCCCTACCCTGTCCCATGCTGGCTTTCTCGGCCCAGACAAGGGCTCTGTGGAAAGACACTCAGCACCTCGGGGGGTGTTAACAGGCAGGACCCAACAGGAATCAACGACAGCCAACCCCACCCCCGCCCTGGCGCTCGTCTGCCGTGTGAATCGGTCCGTAGTGAGCGCTGAGCTCCGGGACCGGTCGGCAGGCCAGGCCGGGCCGCCGGGCATCCCCTCCCAGGGTCTAGCCCAGATGCCAGGACACCGTGACCCCCTGACTGCCTGAAGTCCCGAACAGCCGGGCAGGATGTCCACCTCTGGGCACGGACGAGCTCAGGCTGTGGCCGCCGGGCCTCGTCTCAGAGCCGGCTCTCGGGAAGTGTGCTTTGGGGGAAGCGGGTTTCCACGAAGTCCCAGTTCCTGAGCAAAACGGGACAGACACTCCCCCCAACCGGGCGCTCGCTCCGCACAGAACTCAAGCGTGGCGCCTAATGGCTGACTGGGAACGTGGGTCTCTATCTGGTTTGGGGGACGGAGCACCAGTGCGCGGACGAGCACCTGGTGACACATGCAGGTCACGGCCTCAGCGCCGGACACCGGGGAGGGCGCGTCCTCCCGGGTCACGTTCCTGGTGCAGGCCGACGTCCACGGGCCAGCGGAGCGAGAAGCGGAGCCTGGGGCCACACAGACGCGGGAGCGCCCCGAGGCCGCCGGGCCACCACACCTCGCCGTGTCCTGCCGTGACGACCCCATCTCCCTGGTGACCCCGTGCGTGGGCCTTTCGCTACACGGCATTCACCCTCACGACGCGGGACTCTCTCGTTTTACTCTATTTCTTCTAACTTCTTTTAAATGCTGGTCATGATCCAGGAAATTAATTTCATGACCCACTAATGGGGAGCAAGCTGCCCTCTGAGGAGCCACGCTCTAGGACACGCAAACACCAGCACGCTCCCGGGGTCTCTCCCCAGGAGCTGGAGTCATTAACGTATCGCACCCACGTGCGGGGGCCCCGCGTGAGGGCCACTCACAGGTGGGTGGGCACAGAGAAGGGAACACGGAGGCGTGAGGTGAGACGTGGTGGGGCTGGGGGGAGGGGCACCGCTCCAGACGCGCTCTAGCCACTGAGTTGGAATTGGCTGTCACCTGGCCAAGCCATCACGAGGTCCCTCAGGGCCCATCTCACGGGAAAACCGTCGTGATGGGAGGGGAGACCCCATAGCGCTGAGCATCTATAAGAGAATCGAGACGCGACCTTGAAACCCGGACTACGCCTCCAATTATACGGTGTTTGGGTCAAGAGCTCAAGTAAACTTTTCGGAAAGCTTTGCAAACGGGTCACCACAGCCCAGCCTTGCCGTGAGAGCCGGAGCTCTGTCTGGAGACACCTGGGAAGACCCCCGCCCTCCAGCTTTATCACACTGACCCCTCGGTCCCCACCGATGGAGGACAGCGGCTCTGGCCAGCGAGGGTCTGCGTGTCCCCAGGTCTCCCCCGTTTGGGAACGGCACACAGACGAGGACCCTAGAATAATGAGCCCCTGGAGGTGGCGGCCACACGTCAGAAGCTCCCCCGGGCTCCCTCGGAGCCGCCAGGCAGGTGGCAGGTCCCTGCACAGCTGATGGGCATGAGGACAGGGTGGCCATTCCCGTGTTCATCACGGGTGAACAAGTGACTGTCTCAGCTGAGGGCCGCATGTGGCCGGTGCCCCCCGCCCAGCCCACGCTGCCACCAGGGGAGAACTGCCTAACTCCCACCAACGGGCAGCCGCTGCTCAGACCGTGCCCCCGAGGGGCCTGCAGCATAGGGGCTCCACCCAGAGGCCGCGGGTTTTCCTCTGGCCCAGCTCCTGAGGGCTGCAGCCCCCACAGCAATCCCGGGAGGAGGCCCAGACCCCCGTGGGGCTTTCTAGATGCTTCCCCAGGGACCCCAGACCTCCCTGACTCAAAGTTCCCGTGGCGGGAGTCACGGCCAGATCACAACCTACTCCAGTCCTCAGTTTCTAGGTGGAGCTTACAAGGAAGGGCGGGATTGGGGTGAGAATGGGCCAGCAGGCAGCAGAGGTCATTGCCGTGTGGGCCTCGGCCTGCGGAGCCCCAGGGCCAGAACCAGAGGACACGGGCGCCGACTCCCGTGGCCTGGGCCGTCGCCGCACGGGCCTCGAGGAACTTACCTTTGGAAAAGGGACCTCAGCGAGCAGTCCCAGGACCCCCTCCCCTTCCCTCCCGCCCCCTCCCACCCCCACCCCCAAGGAACAGCAGCCACGGGGACAGGGCTGGTCGCAGCGCCTGGAAAGGAGGGTCCGCGGTGTGCCCCCTCAGCGGACAGGGGTGTGCTGGGGAAGGACAGGGGGCACCTCGGGGTTTGTCGGGGCCTCTGCCGAGTGGCCACTCTGCGGTGCCCAGGGCGGGAACAGACATTCAGGTCACCACCCCTCCTCAGTCAATCCTGCTCTTTCAAGAGCCTTCGCCCCCCTCTGGGGGGCCCCAACCCCTTCTCCTGGAGCTTCGAGCATGCCCCTGCCCCAGAAAGGAGACAACACCACCAGCCACCGGTTGTGCGTGGGCCCTGAGCTACCTCCTGAGTGGTTCTGTCACGCTCTCCGTGACGGCCCGAGGGGGCGGGGACAGCCCAGGGACCGACTGATTGGAGCCCAGAGAACGAGGCGGGCATGGAGGCAGGCGTGGCCCCTCCACACCAGGAAGCCGACTGCCCCTGCCATCGCCGGTGTGGGGCCGCCTCCCCTCGAGCACCCAGTGCCCAGGGCCCGCCGCCCTCCCTGCGTCCCAGAACGAGCAGGGCCGAGTACGCACCGTGGTGGTCTTTATCCGCCCTCCAGGCTGCGTGCACGTCCAGCCTGACCGGTTGATCAGCAGGTCACAGCCTTCACCCTCCAGACACGGGAGCATGTCGCACCACTGCTTTGTCTTGATGATCCGAGCTGTGGGAGACAGGAGGGCGGTCAGCATGGCTCAGCTGGGGCAGCGCCCGCACCCTGACCCCACCCTGGGCGCCGGCCACGGGGGCCGAAGGCCTGGTGGGTGGCGCCCGGGTCACGCGGGGCGGCCGGCCACTGTTGCCCCGGACCCCGTTCGGTGCTGCTCCCCAGGCCCGGCCCTGCCCCCAGCCCCCAACCCCCAGCCCCCAGTAAGTGGTAACGGGGTGTTGAGGACAGTTTCAGGGAGCAGCCACGGCCTCGTCCTGGAGTGGACAAGTCTCTTCTCTCCTTAAAAGCAGCACCGGATGTCCTTCCGGTGTGGCACACGCGGGCCGGGTGAAGGATGGGGACGCAGGGGCCGGGGGTCGGCGCTACGAGCGGGGTCCTCAGGAGGTGGGCCAGTGCTGCCATCGGACCGATCCATGGCGGGTCTCGCAGTGACCACGGCCCCTCCCTGGTCCTCCTCCAAAAGCGGGGGGCTGACCTGAGCCCCTGTCATCACCTGGGGTGCAGGCAAGCGACAGGGTGGGTAGACCCCAGGTGGCCGCTGAGCCCGGAGTGACGCGGCAGCCATAAAGCCCGAACCAACCGCTTCCAGGCAGAAAAGAGCCACGTTTCTCCCTTGCTGGAGGCACCCCATCATTTTGTGGCTGCGGGCCCGTGGCTGCTTTCCGAGTTAGGACACAGTGCGCGTCCTTCCGGAGGCACGTACGGCCGGCTGACCGCACTTCTACAGGAAGGGCATCCGTGCAAATCGGAGGGTCCCCCGTGCAGAGTCTGAGCGTTCAGACCGGATGCCCCCAGCGGGCCAGACGCACGCTTCCAACCACAGCCTCGGCCTCAGCTCCCGCCCCCCTGCCGGAGGACGCACACAGGGGTCCAGGTCGAGCGAGCACAGGCGCGTGTTCGTGCATCTGCCCTGTGCCGGTGTGCCTGTCCCCTCGGGGGCGGTGGGAGGAGGCCAGCGGGGCCAGGAGACAGCCTGGGGGCGGGACCTGGGGCCGTCCAGAGGATGCACTAGGTGGTCACCCTGAGACCCGCTCCTTTCCAGGCCAGGCCACGGACGGGACTGCACCCCGCTAAGTCGCAAGGTGAAGCCCTGACCCTCTAACCCCCAGCGTGTGGGCCCTCGGGCACTGTGCTCTTACGGAAGTCAGGTGACACGAGGTCACGAGGGTGGGGTCCCGGTCCCATAGGACTGGTGTCCGTGTGAGAGCAGACACCGAGTCCCCGCTGTCCCTCAGCACCGAGCCCACGAGGACACGTGAGAAGCCAGAGGAGGCCTCTTGCTGGAACCTGAGCCACCGGTGCCCTTGCCTCAAATCCAGGCCCCCAAACATTTGCTGCTGAAGCTGCCCTGGGGGTGGCATTTTGTCCCAGCAGCCTGTGACACGAGGGACACTCACCCCTCAGACACACTTCTCATTCAGCTGGAAAGTCAGCACGGAAGGACACTGCAGCTGAGAACCAGTGTGGCTCCCCAGGGCAGGGTGGGGACGTGCAGGACTCCATTCGCAGCGTCCCCAGAAATGTCTCTGCAATGAGCGGCCGCCGTCCTGGGCCGGACCCTTGGGGGAGACGCTAGGTGCGGGCGGGAGCCCCTCTCGGGCCCGGCCACGCGGAGGCCGGCGCTTTGCCCAGCGCACCCCCGCCCCCCCCAGGCCTCCTCCTCCTCCGCTCATCATTCCTGCCAGGGCCCCACCACGACGTCCTGTCCCGGATGCACTATTTTGTCACGGTAAAAGATGGCCCCAAAGCCCTGTTGGAAGCCAGGAGACGGACACCCTAAGCCCACGGAGCGGCTACAGGATTGAGGCACACGCCCGGCCCAATCCCCGGAAATCCTCTGCGTGGCGTCTGGGCGAGGATCCCGACAAGTGTCGGGGAAGCTTCTCTGGGATCAGCAGTGAGGATCGGCGAGGAAGGGGCTTAAGTGTGGATCAAAGGGAATCCGCATCTGCGCTCCCCGTCTGTCTCCCTGAGCCGCACCCAGGGAACGCGGTCACCGAGGCTCCGCCACCGGGGAGGCCTGGGCCGCCCCAACGCTTGACCGAGGGTCTGAGAGCAAGAACAAGGTGTCTCGGGGACGACGTCCCCTTCGGCGGCAAGAGGATGACGAGGTTCTGCAGGCAAGAAGGCCACGCAGGCGGGGGACCGCGTCATCCACGAGGGGGCTGCACAGACAGTGCTGAGGGCCGGTCCCGGCTGGGGCTGTGCCGCCCAGGGTGCGGGACACCCCGGGACACGGCCAGACGCCCGAGCTGGCGGGGCCGGCAGAAGGGCCTGGGTTCCATGCTGCACCGCTGTGTGCCGGCCGCGGGGCCTCAGCAGCAGCGTTCGTCCACCCTCGGGCCCGGTCCTCCCAGGGGAGCACGGTGCCGGGAGGAGGAGCAGGTGTCCACACGGGGCTCAGCCTGTCGGCGCTCACGGACACGCATCCCTCACGGTCGGGGCCCCTGCGGCCACTGGGTCTGGCGGCCGTGGACAGACGCGGGGCAGACGGCCCCAGCCTCGCGTGCACCCTGAGGACCTCGGGACGCTCCCGTTAGCCTCACAGCAGCTCCCCCTCCCTTGCCAGGCCCTCAGCCGAGGCCACGTCACCGCAGTGCGACCCCGGGCTCCGCCTGGGCTCCGTTCACCTTTCTGGAAGCAGGCTGGAGGCTGCGGACCCCACCCCTCCACTCCTTCCCGCCACACACGCAGCTCTGAAAGCGGGGAACACGCGGCCCCCCTCGCCGTGTCCACACGGCCGATCACACACGTCCCTGCTTGCTCCCATGTGCTCCTGTTCACACGCACGGGAAACGCACACAGACTCTTAAACGCACGAACACAGGCAAACAGCACGCACCCGTCCGTGCGTCCACGAGTGCGTGCGCACACACACGAGCGGACGCATCGAGCGGCTGACGGCCAGCCATCCCCCACGCGGCGTGGTGGCCCGGACGTGGCAGGGGCCGGCCCCGAGGAGGGCACTGGCCGGCTGCTGCTGAGCACACGCCTTCTGTTCGCTGCAGACCTCAGCTCAGCCGGCCCGAGCCCACTTCCTGCTGGAGGCGGTGGCAGGCACAGTGCTGGCCACCGCGTCCCAGGGACACAGGGACCTTTCGTGCCACACGTCACGGTGTCGGTAACGCTGAGGCAGCTCTGGTGCCGGGGAGGGCACCCGCCAGGGGCTGACGGTGCCCCCAGTGGCTGACAGTCAGGGGCCTCAGCCGCGTGGGCAGCTGGGCCCCCCGCTCATCAGGCGTCATCGGCACGTCCCCCGGCCTGTCCCCGGGCCCGGGAGTGCAGGCTTGTCCAGACTGGGGCTGGGGTCCAAAATGGAGCCTCTGTTGGGGCGCCTGCTCGGCCGTGGGGGGTGCCATTGCCCCTCCCTCGGCCCACCCCCACCTCGCATGGGTCCCCAGAGACACCCCCAGGCGCCCAGCACTCGCACCTCCTCTCGCCAGCCGGTCTCGCTCCCCGTGAACACGCTTGCACCTGCCCACTCGCACCCCGGGGCGGCTCTGTGCACCTGCTGCTGGCGGGCGCCTCCCCCTCCCCCAGCAGTGAGCGCTGGGAGCCTCAGGCTGGGGCCCCGAGTGGCTCCCGGCCCCGCTCCAGACTGCCCTCCACGCGGACATCCCAGGGACGCGGGCTCTGCCTCAGGCCCCTGCTGCTTCAGCCCGCTGCAGCCGTGGGCAGCGTGAGGCAGGCCGCTCGGGACACAGCTGGACGGGCATCAGAGGGCCAGAGGGGCAGCGAGGCGATGGTGGGGCGGGTGGCCCTGGTCCGGGGAGAGAGGCCGGGCACTGGGGGGAAAGGCCACAGCGTAGGGCCCGCAGGCGGGGGCCACAGCGCTACAGGCGGGGAATTTGCCGGAAGGTCAATTTGCCCAGACAGCGTTCGGGCCGATGGTGAATGGAGCTGAAGACGGGTCAGGACAGCCACAGAGTGACGGGGCCGGACAGGGGGCAGCGGGGACACTTCTGAGAAGAGACGAGGGAGAGACTATCTTCCGGGGAAAGGACAGCCCTTCAGAAACACAGCGGGACGGCAGCGGGATCGGAGGAGGGGTCCCTACGCAGCCCCCCAGCAACACGGCCTCACCGGCCCTGGGAACACACCCGGCACACGGGCACACGGGCCCCGGAGAAGCCCCTCCTTCCTCGAAGAGACGCGCGAGCGGCCCGGCACCGGGTCCGGGTCAGGCAGCGGGGGACCGTGGACACAGCCGGGAGCTCCTCCCGCCGGCCCCCGACCCCAGCCCGAGCCAGGAAGGGGCGGCTCAGGGGGCTCCCCGCCTGCGGCAGGGCTGGGCGGGGGGACGGGGAATGTCAGGGTGGAGGGTCCGAGCTCACCGAGCTGCACGGCTTCGTGACTGAAGGGCAATCTTCTCGCCCCGGGAACACTTTACTCTCCCGGAGCAGCCGGAAGCTTCCATCCAGGGCAGAGCCTGGGCTCGTCCGGCGGCTTTGCGAGCGCACCCTGCGGGCCACGGGGTCCCTGGCCCCGTGTGGGGGTGCACTGAGGACCCTTGCTCTCTCCCCTCAGACAGGGACTCCCGCACAAGGGCGTGAAGGCACGGAGCCCTCCCGCCACGCTCCCCGGGTCCCCCACACCGTCCACTGGGCCACCCTCGGGGACCCCCTGCCAGAGACGCAGGGCTGAGCCGTCCTCTCTGAGCACGGTCCCCCAGGGAGGCAGAGCCCGGCAGGGTCCACTGGAGACGACCACGGCGGCCGTCCCGGCTGGTGTTGGGGCCCCGTGAACGTCTCCTAGTGGAATCCCAGACTTTGGGCCCTCGGTGAGGACACGTGCCTCCACCCAGCTACCCTTTTACATCAGGACGATGACGGTCAGGCAAGCCGTGCTCCTTCCAAAGACTCTTCTAGAAAACACTGGGGACCTGCGCCCGCGGGTGCAGCCTGGCCGTCCTGGAGTGCGCTCTGTGCCTACAAGTGTGCCCCCACTTGCTCTGCAGCCTTTGCACAGGGAGAGGGGGTGGCGCTAAGGCCACACGGTGGGGGGGGGGCACAGCGCCCGGGGCCACGGCACCCTGCTGGCTTCCTGCCCCAATGCCCCTCCGGGAGCAGTTCACCAGGAGAGAGCGTGGCAGGACACGGGCACGGCTCGGTCCCCTGCCCCTGTCACGACCGGGTCACGCCCATTTAAGGCAGTGCTGGAAGGAGACAGCCTGGGACAGGCGCCGGGAGCCCCTCCCACCAGTGCCCCGGGACAGCTCTGGGGGAAATACGGAGGCTCTGCCGTTACCAGTGGGGTTTCAGACAACATGTGGGCAGTGTCCCCAACTCCAGAGCCTCCGGGCAAAGGCAGAAGAAAGCGTAAACGTGGAGCAAACCGGCGGGTGCCACGCCCGAGGATCTCCCCCGAACATCTGCCCTAGAAAAACGCTGCCGATTTAAATTTTATCGGTTCTGCAGTTTTGTTTGTGTTTAATCTGTAAGTGGGTTCAGTCTTTTTCCAGTTTATAGTCTGGTGAGGACGCCCGGCTTGGTGTTTGTTCATATCCCGGCAACATTATAATAGAAACCATTTAGGTCAGTCGCGAGGGGCCCAGGGAAGGAGCTTTCCCTTCGAAGGAGTTTTCAAGTGATTTAAGTCTGGGCAACACCCGCTGCCCACCCGCGGTGAGCTGGGCAGAGAAGGAGGCAGAGCCGGGGTGGGAGACTGACGCACGGACCCTCCGGGACCAGACTGGGGCCGCAGAAGGGAGCCCAGAAGGTTCCGGTCCCGTAGCCCTCACCACCCTCGCCCCAGCCAGAGGGGCTTGGATCTCCTGTGACAGCCCCCTCTGGGGTCTCCCTGCCGTGGCCCCAGCCTAGAGACGGAGGGACCTGGAGGCGGGCGTGTGCTGCGAGCATGGGCTGTGGGGTAGCCTTTCTTTGCCCCTGTCCCTCCGGCCCCTCCATGGGGGAAGCGTCTCCCCTGAGATTCTCATAGATCCCACATTTGTTGTGGTCGTTCGGGTAACGGAACATCTTAAGTCGCTCGCAGCGTCACGCCGAAATCAGGGCCAGCCCCAAACTCGATTAAGCACTGATCGATCCCTGCCCGCCGCGGGGCCCACCCCTCCCCGGGGCCCGGTCAGCCGCTCCTTTCTCCTTCCTCCCAAATGACCTGTGAAGGGCGGGGTGGAGACTGGCACCAACTGATGTTGGCTCACGGCGGGGCCAGGCCGTGCCTGGAGGATGCTCAGTCCCGATTCTCCTTCTCTGGAGCACATTCCAGAAGCCTCAAAGGCCCAGGAGTCTGGCTGCAAAGTCTTCTCTGCTGCACTACCCCTACTCAGCAGATCTAGCTCCCTCTGGCTCAACAGGCCTCCTCACCACCACCAGCATCCCCATCAGCAACCATCAGCAGCTCCTGGACTGGGCTCTTGTCGTACTGGGCACACTGGCCCCTTCACTCCAACCGCACTTCTTAGCGGAGGCTCTCCGGAACCTCTTTCAGAACGTGCGGGTTCTGAGGGTTCCCGGGACAAGGAACTGTGAGAAGCTGGGGTTCATGCCCAGTGGCCAACCCGTAAGCGCCCTCTCGTGGCCTCTGTGACTCCAGGACAGACCCCCTTCTTTTCAGAGGCCCCCCGTGTCCCAGTCTGATTCCTCCCCGCTTGTGCCCACGGTGCGGCATGAGCGGAGACTGGTGAGGAATCTCAACCCCGTCGCTGCCTACATCTCATTCTTCACAGCCTCCAGCCTCCCTGGAGGACAGCTGATGCGGGAAGGCTGCGGAGCTGTGTCGGCACAAACCCACCCGGCTTCCTCCCGTCCGTGGAAAACCCCGCTGGAGGCAGAGATGGTTATGCAGCTGCAGAGGGGGGGCCCAGCCAGCACCCCCAGGCCCCGCAGTGGAGCCTGCGGGATGGGGGGCAGCCAGCCAGGGCCTCCTGCCCGCCCTGACTCAGCCGGCCAGGGCCGTGTGTCCTCCCCAGCCTGGGGGGCCTCAGGGCTCGTGGTGGGTGGGGAGCAGGACTGGGAGGCAGGAGGCCCGGGTTCGAGTCTCAGCCCTGCCACCACCTGGACTCCTCGAGCCTTTCGATTCAGCTCCTAGTCAGTTTCTCCAAATCGATCGACAGAGAACACGCCGGGCCTGACGCCTGATGCTCTGGAGGGACGTCCAGGTCCTGGCCAGGGCCTGACGCTCCCGCCTCGTGTGTCCCAATGGCAACAGAAGGGAAGCCTGTGTCCTCACCGTACAGACCGACCGCATCCCCAGGGCCTGACCCTGCAGCCGGCGGGAGGCACTGATGTCCCAGCTCACCCAGACGCCTTGCAAACGCTGGGCCAACAGCTGTGGCCCCTGACGTGCCAGCGAGCAGCTTAAATGGGGAGCAGCAAGGAAGCGTCTGGGCCAGCACGGGGCCCCCGCTGTGTCACGTGTGTTCCATCGGACAACTGGTCTCGCCCAGAGGCAGGTGGGCGCGGGGGTGGGGTGCGCACGAGCACCTGTGCGTGCCCACCCGAGCAGGTGCTCAGCAAACACTGAGGAAATGCCCAGACACACAGAAGAGCGAGCCGTCACAAAACCCGACTTCTGACGTGTTGGCTGCTGGTTCGAGCGTCCCCAGTAACTCCAGGTGACCCCAAGATCGAAGCGCAGACTTGCCTCCTTGGCCCATAAAGCCCGTGAACGTCCAGCACCCCGCTGCCTGAATCCTGGCCTCCTTATCTCTGTCCTGCCTCCAGAACCTTCTGCCCTGGGCCTGATCACACGTCCCCTCCACCTCCCAGGCCACCCTCTCTCCTGGCTCCCGAGTCCAGGCCAGCATCTGGCCTGCCAGGCTGCCCTCGACGCCCTCACACCCCACATGCAGCCGGCACTGGGGCCCGGAGCCCACCCCTCTGGGGGTCCCTGTGCACCCCGGAGCTCACAGAGCGCCCCCCTCACTTCCACCCCTCCCGCGGAGTCCTCGATCAGAACGTTCGCGTTACAGGGAGGAATCAGCACGAGACTTCTCGCCCCAGGAAGACAAGTGGGCACAGCCCGCCAGCAGGGGTCTCGGCTGCCCCCGCCTGGGGACCCCCCCCCCCCCCGTGAAGATCCGCCACGGCGGCTGGGCTGGGAGCTGAGGTCCCAGGTGATCAGGCTCAAAGCTCCCTTGGACCTAATAACAAGCAGGATGCCGGGCCATTTGCTGAGTTCATTTACAATCCGGGAGGGTAATGGTGCCTTACACGAGTAATTTCTCACGGATCCTCAACAGAGCCACGGACTTCGTCTCCTGAAGCGCGTTCTTCTTGGGAAGGCCCAGGAGGCTTTTGTTTACTCAGTAAGGCTCCCCGAGCACTTGCTCTGTGAGAGCGGGGCGTCCGCACCAGCTCCTGGGCCGCGGCCCCACCGGGAGCAGGAACACCCCCCTCCGGGCCACGACTCTGAACCTGGGAAGACGACCGCGAGACACGGGGGACACGCTCACGGACCGGGACAAACCACACACGCTGCAGGCCACAGAGAGCCCGAGCCACCCGCTTCAAAGGCGACCACCTGGCTCTCTGGCCAACGACTTCTCTAGAAGCGGCATCGTCTGGACAAGCACGTAAGGTGAGGCCCCGTGAGGAGCAGGAGACGAGGAAACGCCATCATGGACCCCTCGCTAACGAGGGAAAACTCGGATTTATGACCTCATTAAGCCTCAGAACCCTCCTTCAGGAGGGAGCATGGGCCCCTTTCACAGACAGGAATACTGAGGCCTGGGAGTTCCCCTCTCCTTCTCCCCCCTCTGCTACCAGGTGCGCGCCATCCTCCGAAGGCGCCCCCACCCCACTATGAAGCCCCCCAGGGGCCAGGGTGAGGGGCGCTGCAGGTACCCAGGCCCAGACTCTTCTGGGCCCCATCCCCATCCCTCCCCCCATGCTCAGGCAGTGTAAGTCCTACCCGTGTTTCCCCTGATGTCCTGCAGCCCTGCCTCTCCTGCCCCCCAGGTCTCCCTCCATCTCCACAGCCACCCCTTCTCCTGGGAACCCTTCTCCGCCACCCCTCCGCCTTCCGCCTCTCCCCCCGGGACGGCCCGGCCGCTCCCTGCTGTCCCTGTGGTGGGCCGTGGGAGGGCTTCTGATGACCCCAGACCCGGGACTGTGCGGGACCCCTCAGTGCTCTGCTGAGGTCCCCGGGGGGCGAGGGGACAAGGGACGGAGGGATGAAGACACAGGACCGGAAGGCGCCCGGCCCACCTGGCCCAGGTGGTCACAGATGCTCAGAGACATAGAGTCTGGGCAGGCGTGGACCCTGTGTGGCAACCCTGTGCCCGCTCGCCTCGCCTCCCTGGCGACACCGGCCCGGGACTGGGTTATACACGCAGATGTCACTCCTTACTGCCTTCATTCCTACCCATCAGGGGTCCTCAGGAGGCGGGGCTGAGGGTCAGAGTGGACCCCAGTGGAACCTCCTCACCAGAGCCACGGCACTTCCTATGGCGGTCAAGCTGCTGACCACGTGTGCACAGGTGAGTTGAGCCGTGCAGCCGTGCATTTGTGTGTGCTCACAAGGGTGTGATGTGCACATGTGTGTGCATGTGTGTGTGCGTCTGTCTGTGGGGTCTGAACGTTCTGGTCCAGGACCTGAGCCGCATGTGACGAGGGAAGTCCGGGGCCAGCGACACCCCGCCCGGCGGGAAGGACGCGGAGGCTCCCTCCTCGTTTTCTGGCACCAATATGCTTCGGCTCAATCCCCGTGAACGACAGCAGCCCCGCCAGGCCCCTCGCCCACCCCCGAACCAGAAGAGACAAAGATATGACCCCGAGGGACCCGAGTCTGGCCGACGGTGGCAGGTGTGGACAGCAGGCCCTGCGGCGAGCACGCTCCCGGTCTGGCCTGGACAGATGGACGGGGACAGACGTGCTAATTTGCCAGGGGACCGTGGAGACCGCACTGCCGCGCTCAACGCCAGGCTCTTCTCTGCTCACAAACCGCACGGCTCCCTTTAGAATAAACAGTTTCTTCGTTCCCATTAACATATGAATCTGCTTACTTTACTCGACAGCTTGGAAAAATGAATCATCCAGAACAAAGCCAGTGGGGCTGCAGGAGAGCTCAGGCCACATCCTCCGACGAGATCCCCGACAGACCCTGTCCGACCGAGGTGGGGGGGGCGACCCTCCCCGGCAGGTCTGACCCAGAAGGGTACACCCGCCTTGTCCCGCTGGGGTCAGATCACACACTGGAAAGGGGCAGCTGACGCTTAATGCACAGGCACACGTACTGGTTAAAGGTACACACACACACTGACCCACAGGAGCCAAACATAAGTGGGACATCCCAGGGTTCCAGAAAAATCTACCGTAGGGAGAGCTGATGTAGACCGTGAGGTCTTAACTGAGACAGGATCCCTGTAGCGAATGTTCTGGAAGGGGAGGAGTGCCCTGGGCTCCCCACTGCTCTGCTCCACAGGGCGGTGCATTAAGGCCCCTCCTGGCAGGGAGGCCCATGGGGCTGGAAGGTCAGAGGGTGCCCTGGGTGGCTTAAGGCCCGCCCCCAAAAGCCCACCTTCAGCCGGCCCTCCCTGGGCAGCCTGGTGCCAGGGGCAGAGGAGTCAGGTGAGCACTGCCCTGAAGGACAGGGCAAGGGTGGTATAAAGACGGGGGACTGGACACGGGGACATGCGTGCAGGGTCTGGGGGGCACAGCGAGGTGCAGCCTGGCCCGTGGAGGGCCGGGGGCCTTGTGGAGAGGAGTCTGTACGTCCAGACCCCCCTGGTGGGCTCCAGGTCTCCTGCCCGCGCCCCCTGCGGGGTCAGCCACACGGGGCTCAGGATGATACGAACAAGCAGAGTATCCTCAGAGATGCCCCCGAGCTTAAGGGAGAAACCCATTTGCTCTCAGCCCCAGAAGCACCTTCTGTGCTCCAGAAATTCTGCTTTGAAACGTCAGTGCCCGAACACATCAGGTGAGCACGCAGCGGGGGAAGGAGCGGGGCCACCCGGCCCTTGGGGAGCCCCACCACCGGCTGCTGGGGACAGGCATGAGGCCCAAGGACACGGGGATGCCTCGCGGGTCCTCACGGGGACGTCCGTGCACGGTGAGTGTTACAACCGCTGGGATCACCCCCAGGAAGGCCCGACTCCCTCATCCTTACATCACAGAGGGGAACACGGAAGCTCAGGGCAGGGGGGTCAGGAAACCTGCCAGGGTCCCACGGCTGCCAAGTGACCCCGCGGGGAGCTGGGCTGGGGCAGCCTGAGCAGAGCCCCGTGCTCTCTGGATCCGTGTGGCCCTTGGGCAGGAGCCTGGAGGCAAGGGCACGGCGGGAGGAGGAAGGGAGGCTTGTCCGAGAAGGACCGCGTCTGGGGCAGTCCCGCGGGCCTGTGTCCAGTGGGGCCGCCACAGCGGGGCTCCCTTGCCACCTGCCAGACGGACGTCTGCACAGCAAGGTGGAGTCGGGGACGGTGAGCGGGTGGAGGTGGAGAAAACGGAACCGGGCAGAGTGGATGCCAGCAAGGGACAGCCCGGCCCAGCCGGGGGCAGGGCACAGGCCTCAGGAAGAGACCAGGCTCTTGGCCCCCGGGTCTCACGCCGCGTCTCTCTCCCCTCCCCTGCACCGGACGCAGTCATAGCTCCCGGCCGCTCCGCCGTCCCCCTCCTCTGCCCAACGCGGCCGCGGGTCAGCACCCCATTCCGATGGCACCTCGGCCGCTGGTGCCTCCAGCTTAACGCTGCTCCAACACACCCGTCTTCCCTTCTTTCGAATTATCTTCTCAAGACAAATTTCTAGGAGTGGAATTATGGGATCGAGGGTCTGGGCATTTCCATGGCCCCGGATGCATCCCGCCAGGCTGCTCACGGAATGGATTCCGCCCTGAACGCGGCCCCTGCACAGCTCTGAGGACGCCTGTCTTTCCCACGGGAGCTCCGGCCCGGAGTCACGTCCTGCGCTCGGCGTGCGAGTGTAGACGGGAGTGGGGTCCCAGGGCAGCCTGAAGAAACACGTCCCACCAATAAGCCGACCTGGGGTGGAAGTTCGTGCGGCGTAAGCGCACAGGAGCGGACGCCGTTCTGAGAGTCACAGGCGAGAGACGGCGGCCCCTGCCCCCTGTGGACCCAGGGCTACGAGGGGCCAGAGACTCTGGGAGGCAGAGGGCGTGTGCCTCCCTCCCACCCTATCAGCACCCAGGCTGCACGGCCTGAGTGGCGCCTTGTCCCAGCCCTGTGCCGTCCCCACGGCAGGAAGCATCTGGCGGGGGTTGCGAATGAGGGTCTGGGGCCCCGGGTCTCCCACTGTGGTGGGTCACAGTGGGAGCGTCTGACCCCCGAGGGAGCTTCAGGCCGCACCGTGGGCTGAGGGTGGCTCCTGATCCCCACCTGCCTGGGAACTGCTCCCCCCCAGACACCTGCAGACCCTCACAATGGTCTCCACCAGGGAAGCCGGTGAAGAGGGAGATACACCCAGGGGCACCGGGGTGGCACAGGCAGTGAAGCATCCAGCGTCGGCTCAGGTCATGATCTCACGGTCCGTGGGTTTGAGCCCCGCGTCGGGCCCTGTGCTGACAGCTCGGAGCCTGGAGCCTGCTTGGGATCCTCTCTCTCCCTCTCTCTGCCCCTCCCCCACTTGTGTTTTCTCAATTTCTCAAAATGGATAAATGAACTTAAAAAAAGGAGACATCCACATCTATCCACCTGTTACCTATCATCCATCCTACCTATTCTGTCCATCAAGTATCTATCGATCAACCCATCTATTTACCTCGACTTACCTGTCTACCGATCTGTCTATGGGTCAACTTACGTGCCTATCTATCTATTGATGGGCTGGTCTACCCGTCTGTCTGTCCGCCTGTCGATCCGTCTGTCCATCACCAAAGCCCCCATGTGCTCATCGGCCCCCCTCAGCGTCCAGCCGTCGCAACAGCCGCACGTCTGCGGTGCTGGTTTGCAGTGAGCCAGGCCGATGCCACCACAACGGAGAGGATTAATTTCGCCCCCTGGCCTCTGCCCCAGTGTCAGGCTGCGGCTGAGGGGGGACAAGGGGCGCGGGAGGGAGGCGAGCCTCCAAGCTGTGCCCAGGTCCAGAGCCCATCCCTGGTCCAGCTCCCAATGCGAGGCCCACCTGGCAGCATGTGGGCTCCAGCCCGGCCCAGGGCAGAGAGGCACGGGGCCCGGCGTCCCATGGGCCCCACAGGGGAGGTCTTGCTGGGTTGAGTCAGAGTAGGGACAGGGGACGTGGCCACACCCAGCAATCCTAAGTCCTTTACAGAGTGCCCTGTCCAGGTGACGGCCGATGGGCTCACTGTGGCACACGGGCAGTGCATGGATGGGGGTCCACGTGGTGCTGGGTGACGGGAGCTGGCTGTCACCATCACACAGAACCGAGCCAGCAGAAGGGCGGCCACCACGCCAGGGGACAAGGGAGAAAATCGGGAGGTGCCAGAAGGGGTCAGGGAGGGACCATGCACAAACTCTCACGCAGAGCCTTGCTCTCCCTCTCTTAGCCTTCTAGAATCTTCTGTGACCTCTGCAGTCACACTCCTGGTCTGGGATTCGTGCCCTCGCCAGTGTGCCCATCATTTACATCGAGGGGGCTGACAGCAAGTGAGTCTGTATGAGTCGCCTGCCCGTGTGCCCTCACTGCTGCACCAGCCCCCACCCCCCACCCCTCACTCAAGATGGGCACAAACCTCCATCAACTAGTTTGCAAAGGTGTCCCACAGACCCTGTCCCGCTGGATCCTCAAGGGGCCACAACAGGAAGCACGCTCCCTGCTGACAAAGGCGAAGCCGGCCCCAGCGCTAACTCACGAGCCAGCAGGAGCTGGACCGCCATGGCCTGGGGGTCCCGGCATCCGTGTGGCCGGGGAGCCGACACTCAGGGTTCTGCCTCGTCTGGGGAGTGGGGCCTGGCCTGAGTCCCTGACCTGCTCTGGGTCATCTTGGTTACAGGAGGGAGACGGAGAGCTCGCAGCCAGCGCCCCTGCAAAACATCCGTGACGCCCGGCCTCGTCACTCACAGGCAGGTGCTGCTGGCCGTTCCCCGGGCTCCTCAGACGAGGCGAAGGCCCATGGGCTCCGGCCTCAGATAAACCCATCGGGAGCAAGTGGGATAGCAGTGGGCGCAGCTCGGCCTCCGGGACCCCTGAGCTCAAGCGGGGGCTCTGCCTTCTGGGCAAAGAGGGCCACGAACGCTCACTCAGGCTGAACCCAGTGTCTCCTGCCTCAGGGACGTGGGCCTGTCCTTAGGAGCATAGAGCCAATAGTCTAAGAACATCCTACACCAGAGAAAGCGCTGGCCATGGGGTGTCCACAGGGCAGTGGGGGCTCAGAGGAGGCCCTGGGCCAGCCGGGAGGGCTTCCTGGAAGAGGTGAGATTAAAGGAGTGAATTGGCCACAGCGAAGAGGGAGAGAGGGCGCTACAGGCAGAGAAAGGGGCCCTGAAGCCCCGGGGCAGGTGTGTGGTCACTGCTGTGAGCTTGAAGCATCGCAGAGACACAGGAAGCTCCGTGTACTCAGGCGGCTACAGAGGCCAGGGGGGCAGAGGCCGGCACTGGGGCGGGGGCAGTACACTGGGTGACCAGGCCCCCGGGGCAGGTCCCGCCAGTGTCTTAGAAGGGCCATGGTCCTCCAGGCCATGCAGGGAGCTGAGCAAGGGCCTGAGGGCTCAGAGTCCATTAGCCAGGTCCCCCCGAGGCTTGCCGAACCCCACCCGGACCCTCAGGCGGCACTTTCTGGAATGTGGTGCCTATTCTAGGTGGGCTCTCCTGGGGTTATGGCACGTTCAGCCAGCACCTGGTCAGGGAGTCAGCCTGCCCAGGCCCGTTTCCTGAACAGGAGGGGGTGGAGAGGAGGGAGGGCCACACCCTGCAGCCCTGGCTAGGAGCCCCCACCTTGTCAGAGAGAGGGGGGCTTGTTCCGGCAGCTTCCCTGGCCCGCCAGCCGGAGGGCAGGAGCTGGGATGTATCCACGGTGCCATGAGGAGGGCAGGGGAGGGACAGCTCTCCACCCGCCAACCCCAGCTCCCCAGCAGGTGAGCCCCGGCCAGGAGATGCGGAGAAGGCAGCATCTAGCTGCAGGCAGAGTGTGGGCGAAATTCCCGTGCTTTGGGGAGGCTCCCCTTCTGACGGCACATCATCAGGAGCGTCTGATTCCCCACGAGCATCCCTGCGCCCCGGCCCACCTCCTGGAGAACCCGCATCCCAGGGCAGAGAGCACCCTGCCAGCGGCCAAGGGAAGCGTCTAGCTAGAGGCTTGGAGGTGCTGGGATTGGAACAGAGGGAGGCGCGGAGCAGGCAGGAAGGACAGTGGCCCCCAGTCAGACCAAAGCAGCCTGGGTGCCCGGGGGGAGTCCCGGTGAGTGGCCGGGACGGGACGGGCGTCCGCATTTCTAAAGCCCCGCCCGGGAGACTCCGACGTAGCCCTCGGGGCCGCAGGGGTGACCTGGGTTCCAAAGCAAGAGCCAGTGCATTGAACCAGCTCGGCCTTCGTTGAGCAAAGCAACCCAGACGCAAAGCCAACTGACAGAGCAACACGCACACCGTCACGTTACCGTCGAGTCTCTGTGCGGACGACTTGCTCGCGTTTTCGTAAAAGTCATCGGGGGCTTGGCCCTCTCCACTGGGCTAACTGAACTCTCCTGAACCCTGAGACCCTGAGGGTGCAGGAGGGCAGGCGGGCCAAGCAGGCCTGGCCAGGCAGGGTCGCCCCAACCCTGGACCAGGAGGGCAATGCGCTAACGCCCCCCCCCAGCCAGAGGCGGACAGAGGTGGAGAGCGTCCCCCGCGAGTCCCCCAGCCTTGTGCCTCCCGTCTGCAGTTGAGCGCCTGTGAGCGCCAGGTCGCGGGAGGGATGCTGGGGACGGGGGCGGGAAGGGCCCACAGCAGCCAGTGCACGGTGCTGGGGCGCGTCCACACCCGCTTCGGACACCAGGATGCACTGTTTCCTAGGAGCAGGCGAGGTCGAGAATCTCCCTTTAACCCCATGTGCTAAGAAGGCAGGCCGGGGGCTACCCCGCCCCACAGCCGGGGGTGGAGTGGGCTTGCTCACGGCCACGGTCTGCGAGGGAAGCAGGGCCCGGACCCGCCTGAGGCTGGCCCTCCACAGCCCGAGGCCCAGAAGGCAGGAAGCAAAGGGCACGTGCCCCCCCCTGCCCCCCAGGGCTGCCCGGCACGGGCCCCTTCCATCGCTCGGGGGAAGAAAAATTCGGCAAACCCGAGATCACATCTTAAAATTAGACAAAATTTTCTTTCTACGACTTCGAGACAGCATAATCTAGCGCGAACGGTCTCAATAATTATTTTTTCTTTAAATAGTTACAGGAGAATGTATTAATTTTCAAGATGGTCCTCTGATTAGCGTGATTCATTAGCTGTCTAGGACTATTCTGCGGCACAGGAACGGGAAGGCTCGCTTTGTGATGTGCACTGAGCCACACCAGTGGAAGACACTCCAAATGTGGGTAATCAAATTAGATTGAGGGGCAGAAGGAGGGAAAGAAACACAGTTGTCACGTGCTAGCTGCTTCATTATTTCATTAGGATTAAGAAATGTAAGTAGAGGGGAAAAAAAAGGCCACTGCAATCATTTTTTTCTTGGGCAAATTCCCACAAGTTGACAGGAGCTACTTAACGGGCAGCAGGACAAGAGAGGCAGCTGGGTTTTAATTTCAGGGTGTGGAGAGGAAAGCGTCTCCCTCTGGCTCCGGGAAGCAGAAGGGATCCTGTTGGGGGAGCTGAACCACGAGGGGACAGCCCCCTTCCTTCCTTCAGGGCTGGGACATCCCTTCACTTAGGCCAGCGGGCGGCTGCATGTGCTGTGGGTGTCAGGCTCTGGGGAACAAGCAGAGGCGGAAACAACGCGGAGGTGGGTCCTGCCTGAACAGGGGAGACGGGGGTCACGGCAGGGAGGGACTGAGGACAACGCTGCTTCCTTGGGGAAGCAAGTGCCCTGCCAGGACTCAGACTCAGCCCTATTCACAGAGGTCTCATTCACTGTGGAGCCCACAGAATATTCAGGAAGGCATCCTCTGTCTACCCCTCCACCTACATATCCATCTATCCACCCACCCATCTATCCATGCACCCACCCATCCATCTTTCCACCCAGCCATCCATCCATCCATCCACTCACCCATCCGCCATCCAAATATGCAACTACCCATCCATCTACCCATCTATTCACCTACCTACCCACCCACCTAGCCCCTCATGCATGCATCCATCCATCCATCCATCCATCCATCATCCATTAATCTATCCATCCATCCATTGGTCCATCCACCTACCATCCATCTTTCCACCCATCCATCCATCCATCCATCCACCCACCCATCTATCCATGCACCCACCCATCCATCTTTCCACCCATCCGTCCATCCATCCATCCACTCACCCATCTGCCATCCAAATATGCAACTGCCCATCCATCTATGCATCTATTCACCTACCTACCCACCCACCTAGCCCCTCATGCATCCATCCATCCATCCATCCATCCATTAATCTATCCATCCACCCATTGGTCCATTCACCTACCATCCATCTTTCCACCCATCCATCCATCCATCCATCCACCCACCCATCTATCCATGCACCCACCCATCCATCTTTCCACCCATCCGTCCATCCATCCATCCACTCACCCATCTGCCATCCAAATATGCAACTGCCCATCCATCTATGCATCTATTCACCTACCTACCCACCCACCTAGCCCCTCATGCATCCATCCATCCATCCATCCATCCGTTAATCTATCCATCCATCCATTGGTCCATCCACCTACCATCTATCTATCCACCCACCCATCCATCCATCCACCCACCCACCAATCCATCCATCATCCACCCACCTGTCCGTCTGTCCACCCCAACCTTTGGTGTGCTGAATGCTGTGAACCCCTGAACTTGCTTTCCTTCCTCCCAGTGGTCAGAGATGGGTCCTTAGACAGGATCATGCCTGCTGGTAAGGGCCAATGAATCCACCCCTCAGGGACGCCTCCCTCCTGTCCTCTGCTGACTCCACAGCATGCACAGCCTGGGTGCGGTCAAGACCAGGGCTCTAGACTTCCAGCCCCTCCCCCCCTCTGACCTCGTCCTGCGCTCCACGAGGAAGGTCGGCGGGTGGTGATGGAGGGCATGGGGCATTCTGTCTGTGGCCCTTTCTGGCTGGGAGCAGAACTGTAAGGCAGCAGCCTGTGGGCATCTGTGGAGGTGCAGATGTGGACTGCAGGGACTTGGGGTCCCCACTGTAATGGGGGGAACCACCACATGTCCATGAAACCAAGGACCCCAGTGGTTCCTGGAGAGTTTTCTCCAGACCCAGCATCTCTGTCTTCCAGCGGCTCTGCCCTCTCCTACTTGGTGTGGCCCATGTGGGGCTGGTGGGGGTGGGGGGCGGTGCTGTGGACCCTCACTCAGGACCCTCACTGTGCCCACAGGAAGGAGGCCAGGCTGGCAGGTCCTGGACACTCTGGAGCCATGGCTGGTCCCCTCTCGGCACAGCAAACTTGCTCCCCCGGGGAGCCCTCGGCACCCAGAGCTCTGAGCCGGGCAAGGGGTCACATCTCTGGACTGGACTTAAGTCACATGATGGAACAAGGGCCCTTCACGGAACTGTTACCGGAAGGTTCCCAGAAGCCCGTCCCGCTCACCCTTCCCAGGAAGGCAGGCAACAGGCTTCTCTGGCGGACACCTGTTTCTGGGCTCAGGGCCGCCTGTCTCTGTGTCCCCCTGAACCCTGCTGCCCTGCCCTCGGGAAGCTCCACGAGTCACTGTCCCACAGGCCCCCGCGGCCCCCACAGGGGCCTGGAAGGGGCCACGTCTTGTCCCCGTCCCAGGAAAGCAAGTGCTGCCTTGCTGTCACGTCACGCAAGGAGGTCCAAGGGTCACGGCCCCTGGAAAACGAGAAACTCGAGCAAAAGACTGACGGTTCTTTCAGAAGCGGCTGTGACACGAAGGCTCGGACGCAGCAGGCTGGCCGGCCTGCAGGTGGGGGCCCAGGGCAAGGCGCCCCGGTGCTGGCTGCGGGACGTGACCCAGAGCCCCAGGCACGCGTGGGGTCGTGGGCCTGGGCCTCGGTCAGGGCCCTGCAAACGCAGCCCCGTGGCCTCGCCTGGAAGGGGGACACGTGGCTCCCGCTGGAAGAAGCGTGCAGGCACGAGCCCCTGTGCGGGTCGGCCACCCGGTCTCCACCGCCAGCCTGGCTCACGTCCACACCCGTCCGAGGTCGCCGGTTCGCCAGGAGGGTCGGGTCCGTGATTCGGCCGCTGGCAGCTGGGGCTGCCGCTGTGTAACTGAAGTTCCGTCAGTCAGAGACCCCAAGGGAAGGAGGCTGGTGCTCCCACAACCACCAGCTGCAGGGAGCAGTGAATCCCTACGGAAGGAACCCGCCGTGGCTTCGGGCGTGGACGGGGCAGCCGTGAGCTGTTGCTGAGAACGTGAGCTGGGCCCCGACACTCGACAGAGCCCAGTGGGGGCACGGACGCACGGACCACGCCCGAAGCAGAGTCGTCCCCCCTCTGTGGTGGTTGCCCTGAGCCCTGGCCGGGTCGTCATGGGTGACAGGCGGTCCTGACAGAGCGTGCAGTCTCCGAGGGACACGGGACGTGGAACACACACCAAGGACAGCGCTGCCAGACCCAGGCACCCCCAGCGCAGAGACGCAGCGGCTCCCAGGGCCACCCACCCTCCCGCCAGCGCCCTCCCAGCTGCGTCGGGGCCGGGACTCTTCACAAACGGCTCGCTGCAGCCCTAAGGGGCAGGTGCAGTGACAGGCACCCGAGAGGTGAAGCCCCTGGGCTGGGAGGTCACGTCTGTCATCCCGACAGGGGCAGAGCTGGGCTCCCGCGGGCCGTGGTGTCGGGAAGTCAGGCTGCTGGACACGTCAGGAGGACAGCACTGAGCGTGTGACATCTGCTGTCCCCAGACAGGGACCAAGGGAAACCGAGGACTGCTCTGGGAGCCACGGTCACGTCCTGGAAGGTCCGAGGGATGCTCACAGCCATCTCCATCCAGGGGCGTGGGGCGGGGGGGCCGGCCTGGTGCTGGGCCTCGTCCCCTCGAGTCCAGACACAGACCAGGTCTGAGGTCAGGACGAGGAGAGACAGGAGAGGGAACAACGTCCGATTCCCCGAGGAGGAAGCGGGTACACGGCGGCCTTAGGTGAGCGCTCAGCGGGAACGCCCGGGAGGCCATCTGCAAGAGGATGCACGAAGCCGGCCCTCACTCCCTGGTGGCACTGAAGAGAGACGCGGGAGGGCGTCGAGAGGTGGGAAGGGGACGCCATCGGAATGCTGCGTGCAGGCCCCGGGGCCCAGGCGCCGAGGGGCGCCTCCAGCAGTGGTGACGTGGGGCCCTCGGAGGGGCCAGAGCCAGGGCTGAGGCGGGGGGGCTGACTCGCGGCCCAGGTGCCCTGTGTGCGGAGCCAGGGGAGCAGGTGGGGCCAGGGCACCTCCAGGGACGGGCTTCGTGCGGCCAGGGTCCCGGGGCCGCTGTGACAGCACCGCACGAGGGCGGCCCAGAGCAACAGGAACTTAGCGCCCACGGTTCTGCAGCGGGAAGTCTGGGACCACGGTGTGGGCAGGGCCGTGCTCCCTCTGAGGCTCCGGGGGAGGGTCCTCTTCCAGCTCCCGGTGGGGGTGCCACCCCCGGCCTTGCCGGTCTCCGAGACCGTCCCTCTGATGTCTCTCCAGCTGTCCCCTGCGCGGCCTCTTCCATCCGTGCCTCTGTCTTCCTGAGATGCCTCCCTCTTCTCACAGAGATTTAGGGCCCAGGCTAAGGAGCGCATCCTGACCCGTTTCCCCGCACGGCCACGTGAACAGGTCCCGGGGCTCAGAACACAGAGTGTGGTGCGGGCCACATGCCACGCTGTGCCTCCCATCCAGAGAAAGGCCCCTCGGCTGTGGGACAGTAGCCCGACCTGTGTGCTCAGCTGCCCGGAATCCGAGATCGGTGAGCTCAGCCCCCGACCCCGGGCGAGGATGCTGCTGTTTGACCAGGTGCGTGTGTTTGACCAGGCTGTGTTTGGACAACATGCCCGGATCCGCTATGTTTGCAAAACCCATAGGTGACTCCAAACTCAACTCAAGCAACTTTACGCGCATGTCTTATCCTGGAATCTGAGATAGGCGTCTGTATCGGAAGCTGTTTGTCTGGGTTTTAAACGTTTCAAAGCTGCGTGGGGGGAAGGAAGGATGCCCTGATCACATGTCTGTTTGCTCACCGGTGTGATCCCTCCAGGTCCCGACAGGCTCCAAACTGGGGACGAACTGGGTTCTGAATGTGGAACGTGGCTTCCTTGCTTCTGGCCTCACCGAAACTCTGCACCCAGGTCGGCCCAGAGCAGGGCCACTGTGTCCGAGGACCCTGGGCTGAGGTGTCTGTCTGCACAGCTCTACCAATGTCCCGAGCGCGGGGCACGTCGGCAACCAAGGGCCCAGAGAACCGGAAAAGTGCTCCCGACTTAGGAAACGCATCTGCGGTTTCCACGGAACCTCGGGCCATCTGCTTTCGGGTCGGAGCCCATCTGGAGGCACCCGGTGGCCTGCCCCCCGCCCCCTGCCCTGCACTCTGACCGGGGGGGACGGCTGACATGCTCTGCGGGACCTCAGGGACTTGTACGGCTGCCACAGCTGGAGGCAGTGTGAGGAGTCCAGGGTCCCCGAGTCCCCCCCAGCTGGACGGGGTCCCTGCAAGGCGGGGGCACATCTGGTGGATGAGGGTTCCAAATAGTGGCTGTATCTGAACTACCTGAAGCCATCAGGCCCAAGTTTCCAGGCCCTTGTTCACCATCTCACAAGCACAGACGTTCAGCCCGAGGACCACAGGCAAGAACCCAGGAACCCTTCCTAATTGTCAGTCACCGGGTGCCAGCTTTCCTCCCCGATGCCTGACACCCAGCCTGCTCCCCGGAGGCGGTCTGGCCGGCCGAGCCTGGCGTCGTCCCCCATTTAGGGGGGCAGCCCGCTGCAGAAGCAGGACCCCGAGCCACCGCCTGCTCCACAGCCGAGCGCCCGTGTCGGGAGAGCAGAGGCAGCGGGCCAGCCTGGCAGGGAAGCCGCAGCAGGGGGAGCAGGGGAGCGGCCATCGGAGAACAGACCCCCGGGAAGCAGAGACGAGGGGCAGAGGCACGGGCAGAGACCCAGAGCAGGTCACGGGGGTGCAGTACACGTAAAGCAAGAGGGTCTCTGTGCCACCTGCCCTTTGCACCGTGGTGTCTGTGACCCTTACGAAGGCCCCGGGAGCGCTCCCGGGCATCCAGGTCTGCGCCCCACTGAGAGCTGAGCCACCCGCGTGTTCTCTGTCCAGAGTGCCCCCCGGGGGTCCACACCTAGTAAACCCACTGATGCCTCTGAACCTGAGGTTCGCCAGGAAATCTGCAAACACTCTGGGGCGCCGTGGGGGAGGGCGCACAGGGCGTGGGGGCCAGTGGCTCAGCGACCAGCGGTCACCTGGCACCAGACGCTGTGGCGGGGGACCGAGACGGCTGCATGAGCCACAGTTGCAAACCGCCCAAGGCAAACAGGCTGGAGCCGCGACCGTGCATCCGGCCCGAGCTCCCGGCAGCACTCACGGACGCTGGGCGTCCCCTCCGTCGCCCGTGCGCCTTCCACTCCCGATGGCTCCAACGGAACAGAGTACTCGCAGAAGAGGCAACCGCAGTTTTCTTTGGGTTCGAAAAAAATACTCCCAACCTGCTCCTCTCGCTACATGGCTCCCTACTGCCCGCACTACCTGCTGTAAGCGTGGTATTTCATGCTGGTTTTAAAGATCAGGATTACAGCGAAGTCGCTGAGGCTACGGCATCCGCCGCAGGCACACGCGGGGAAGAACCAGGACGGGAGCTGAGGCCCGGGAGCCGGAGGCTGAAAACCCGGCAGAGAACAAGGCAAGTCGGCAGTCAGGGCGCCGGGGGTGCGGTCTGGGGGCCGAGATCGGTCGGTTCAGTGTCATAACATGTCCCACTCGGCCACGTCGCCTCACTCTACCCGCTTCTCGGAAGAGAGGACAGCTCAGAGCGGTCGAGGGGTCGCTCTAAGACGCACAGCCACCCGCTAACCCCCCGCCAGGCTCACGGAACCCCGGGCCACACGCGGCGCATGCTGGGCTCGCCCCGCGGCAGCGGCTGTCATGTGCGTCCTGGAAAGAGGCCCTCCGACTGTCTCACGGGTGAGACACGCTCCCGGGGGAGCACCAGGAGGCGGCGGTCTGCCCTCCGCCTCGCTGCCGGCTGGGGGCGCACGCGGCCAGCACGGAGGTCACGGCTCTCCCGTGCTTCTGCAGAACACGAATGTCAAACGCGTGATTTAGGAAGCGTGTCCGAGCAGCCGCGTGGTCCTCCCGGGCTCGCCATGTCCTGTAATACAAAAGACCCTCTGGCAGTTCCCAATAAATACCTGCGGGCGACGTTTCCCTCCGGCCTCCTCGTTTACGGGTAATGAGCAGTGACAGTTTGACTCAACAAGCTTTAGGATTTTCATTCAAACAGATAAGTTAGTACCAACTGTCCCAGTCTTTGGAGACGGTGTTTCCCTGCCGTATTTATGACACAGGATACAGTCACCAGAGGCCCGTAAAGCCTGCCCGAGAGAAGCTGCCATTCATCACGGTCCCCAGCACGGAAGCGCGGCCCCGTCCGACACAGGAGGGGCTCCCGGGCCGCCAGGGCTGCGACAAAATGCCTCCACCCAGCGACTTCCTACGGACGGCACATTTGCGGGGCGGCCGCCCAGGAGCTGCAAGATCTGGTCCGTGCCGCCGGGAGCTTTGACCTTGGGCTCCACTCTGCCCGCCCGCCTCGGCCCCCCGGGCTCCGCGTGGGGTCAGGCCGGAGTGCGAGCTGGCCGCAGCTAACGGGACGTGCCTGCTGAGTGCCACCAGACACGGCTCCAGCGCCTCCGGCGGCCCGTCCCCCGAGCGTCCCTCCAGCAAGGCCCTTCCCTGACAGCGTTCCTCCCTACACCACATCGCAGTGGCCTCGTCAGAGGAAAAACGCCCCCGATAAAGGCGCTGTAATAGACACTACACTTATTTACTGCAAAAGCCACAATTAAGGAGGGCCGTCCCACCAAGTGCACGAGCCATTAGTGGCCAATTACAGGATTACGGGCAGCAGGCGCCTGCCCCTGGAGCACGGCTCCGTCACAGAGCGTGGCCAGGGATGCCGAGCCGCCCCCTCCGGGGGACGGGGACCTGCAGCCCAAGGCCTGAGCCCACGCGCCCTGCCGCCCGTGCCGACCTCAGGGCTTTGGTGATTCGCGCGGGTCGGACGGCAGGCTGGGCACGCTGCCAGGCGCGAGTGCCCTGAGCACAGGCCAGGGGCCGCGTCTTTCCGTTCCCGGCTAACTGAACAGAGACGCGGGAGGCAGCCAGGCCTCGGGGTCTGCGCCACCTGAGTCCGAGCCGAGCTCTGCAACCTCCCGGGTCTGATGCTGACAAGACCCTTCCTCAGGGTTCCTCTGCAGGGAACCTGCCACACGCAGCCTTGGGAACCCCGGGGGCACAGGCAGTTCAAGGCAGACTCTTCTCCAGGCGGCCTGAGGCCACGGGCAGCGGTGACTTCAGGTCAGGTGAGGGCGGCTCCCTCTCCCCATAGGCGGCAGCTGGCGGGACGGCCTGCCGTCCTTCCAGAACAATGTTCACTTGGGGCATGTGACCGGACTTGGAGCGGGGGCCCGGGGACCTACAGCCTGACTGGGTCTTGGGTTCCGTGTAGACGAGGCCATGTGTGCTGAAGCGTGGGCCCCGCCCTTCCTCGGGGGTGGGGGTGGGGGGTTCTGGACAGGGATCACGTCCCGTTCCGAGCACCCGGTCTCCGCCCTCGTCGCGGTTCATCCAAGAAGTCTGACGCCCCAACCTCCCGCCGGCCTCGCTGGGCCCGAAGGGCGCGAGTGAGGGTAGCAGGTGCCGCAAAGGGACACGGAGGGGGAGCACGGCAGTGTGCCCTCTCACCCGGGCACCGCGCACGGCCCTCGGCGGGAGCTCCACGGCCTTGGCGGCCGGAAGCCGATTGCTTCTGTCAGCAGTCAGAATATAAGAGAAATTGAATTAAACGGGCGGCAAGTTATAATGCAGTGTGGGCGTTCTGAGGAGCATCAACATTCAAGCAAAGCCCGCGAGATAAATAAACATCAAGGGGAGAGCGCCAGCTCGGGAGCCGGGCGCGGTATTGATGTGGAAGATGCTTGCTAATATGCAATACCCACGTCGGAGCCAATAAGGCCACAGACACATCAAGATCACAGTACGGCTATTTCAGGAAATGTGATTTCATTACCCGTCTTCAATCCTTCCCCAGCCCGCCTCCTGCCTCGGAGCGACCGTCCCTTCCCTGCAGCACGCACACCCTCACCCGGGGCCCAAGACGGAGCAGTGGGCCCGGACCCCAGCGCGCCAGCCCATGGGACAGGGTGCCGGCTCTGAGCTCCTTCCAGGCGCGGGAGCCTCCCCTCCGCCGAGCTGAAACACGGGGACCTGCCCGGGATGCCCCGGGCCAAGGTGGGCAGGAAGCAGGGATCGTGCCCCGCCTGCCCTCTGCGCCCCGACCCTCTGGGGTCCCCGTCTGGGCTTCCCCGACAGGGCTGCCGACGAGGACGGCTACCCCAGGCACCTCTGCGGCCGGACTGGACTGCCGTGGGGAGAGGGCGCAAGGCTCCCAGGTCCCATCTTCGGGGCTCAGCCTCGTCCTGGGTGAATGGCAGTCAGGCTGCAGGGTCTCTGGAAACTCTAGGTGCACGGACGTCCGGCACCAGCTCCGGCCGGGCCATGGCACGCGTCCAGACCCCCCACCAAGGCTGCCTGGAATCAGCAACCCTCCCCCCCACGCCGGCTCCTGCATGGGGGGCGGGGGTCTGGGAGGGTGGCCTGCCCTCGGGGGGTGAGCACTCAGGCCAGCTCCTTGCCCCCACCTCCCCGCCCGCCTGGCTCCCTGGTGTCGAGGGGAAGACGTCGGAACCCAGGCAAGAGTCAGGCTTAGTGCAGCCTCCCCGGTGACCTCGAGGACAAAGGGTGCCCGTGGGGCCTCGCCAGGGGGCAGACATAAACCCAGGCCCAGCAACCCTTCATCTGCCACAGGCACCCTCCCCGGGGAACGGCCCCCAGCGTGTTTGTGAGGCCCCCGCCTGCTCGGACCATGGGTCTGGGACAACTGTCCTCTGAGATACTGACATTGGTGGGCCGGTGATTTACGATCCACACAGCAGGGTCCGAACCCAACGTCCACTGTGGGATTCAGTTAACAATGGTGCGGCCACGGCGGGCCCTCCATACAACCCATGCGAGGTGCTAGCAATCAGGGCCACGGCGTGGGGGGACACTCTCTACTCTCTACTCCGTTTTTCTCTAAACGTAATACTTGTCTAAAAACAAAGACGTCAATCCAAAACAAACAAAAACTAACTGATCCAGCCAGACATTATGAATCCAGACTTGGGGCCCGTTTCTCTGCAGGGATAACAGATCAGCACATATCCCTCTGTGGGGAGCAGGGCCCCGGGGTTCTCTGCCCGGCTGCCGGACGAAACTGGACAGAGAACCCCCGACTGTCGGTCTACGGGTGCAGCCTGGGAGTCGTGAGCGGGCCGACGGCCCTGGACGGAGGAGCAGGCTGCACCTCTCCTCTGCCCGTCTGCCCTGCCCTCACGGCGGCGAGGGTCCGGCCGCTGGAGGGGGTGCCAGGAAGGCCACCCCTCAAGGCAACCAGTGACCCGCCCCATGGGAGGGCCACAGGCTGAGTCAGGGTGTCCTGGGAGCACTCCTTCTGTTCCCCCCAGTAACCTCGCCCCTGAGAGGTCCGACAAGGTGGAGGAGGGACAGGGAAACGGAAAGCCCGCACTCGGTATCTGCGGGGGAGGGCGTAAGTACAGGCAGGACCCTGGTCTCGCTCTAGTGTCAGCGGAGGAGACGGGAAGGGATGACTCATTTCCATTCTGCCTCAAAAACGTGTTTCAGCGCTTTACGTAAGAGCCAACCGTAGCGAGTGAGAAAGGCCCGAACTTCTGGCTACGCGGTGCGGGTCTCTCGGATATCCACGTGCAGAGGAGACGGCGAAATGGGAAACTGATCTCAGACCCAGGCTTGCCAACGGCACAAGCACCATGGCTCCCCCAGGAGGACGGCCACGTCAGAAGCGCCGACAGCAGCAGGTGTTGGCAAGGGCACAGGGCGAGCGGGCCTGCAGGCCCGGCCCCGACCCGCGTGCCGGCCGCTCCCGGTGGCGCGTCCAGGATGAACGAGCGCCTCCGTCTACCAAGAGACGGGCACACGCGCGTCCACGCTGCAGCCGTAACGGTCAAACGTCACAAGGACCTCAACACCGCTGTCTTCCGGTGAACAGACAGATGAACCCAGGTGCCATCACACAATGGAATCCCACAAAAATTCTATACAAGTACCAGAGTACCGCTGCCCACGTAGACGGGTCTCACAAAGGCAGACGTACACCGTCCGATTCCGTTTATGCGAATTCCCAGAACAGACAAACGTGCAGTGACAGAGGCCAGGACTCTAGGGACCCGAGGGGGCGGGGCCGGGGCGCCCAGGCTGCCCGTACGTGTGTGTGCGCGAGCCTGCGTGCGCGAGCACTGGATCTCAGTTAAAGTACCTCAGTTCAGGTCTTTAAAAAGAACACGGAAGCCTGGGCGGGGTGGGGGGGGGCTCAGTAGGTGAAGCGCCCCACTCCTGGTTTCGGCTCAGGCCACGATCTCAGGGTTCACGAGTTCGAGCCCCATGTTGGGCTCTGAGCCAACAGCGCGGAGCCTGCTTGGGATTCTCTCTCCTTCTCTCTCTACTGCTCCCCTGCTCTCACTCTCCCTCTCAAAATACTCTCAAAATAAATGAACTACAAAAAAAAAAGAAAGAGAAAGCCTTCACAGAGAACCGACACGTGTTCTGCACCTCTCGGTCCTCCGCAGGGTCGTGTACTGCCTCCTGAGCGTGTCCGACGTGCAGCTGTGCATTCACAGGGTCACCGAGGTCCCCGGCGCCGGAGGGAAGCCCCCCTCGTGAGACGCGGCTGCGCGTGCGTCGCCGTGGGGTTACAGCATTTCCTGGGCGTATTCCGCCCCCGGAGGCAGCGGAGGGGCCACGCGTCTGTGGGTCACAGGCCTGCAGTGCGGGCTCACCGCGGCCAGGAGGTCGAGCCCGCGTCGCCTGTAGGAAAACGCTAAACCGCCCGGTGCTGGCTTCTGTATTCCTTCCCACGGTCCTGTCCCATTAGTGTCACAGACCGATGTTCCCGGATCCCTGGAGCCCGTGAGACAGGGTGCAGGGTGCGAAGGTGACCAGTGCAGGTCACTTGGGCAGCGAGGCCCAGGGGTTACGAATCCCCGCCACGGCGCCCTCAGCCTGCAGCCCCCGCCTGGCCTTCAGGAGCAGCACCCCGTTCACGGGTTTATGGACGTGGACGTGGAACGTGAATGCCGCAGCCTTCCCGACAATACAATCTTCCTTCAACCCACCGGCTCGACCAGGAGCCAAGGACACTTAGAATGACAAAAGTAAGAGCCAGACAGAACACCGCTGAGGCACAGGCAGGGACCCTCTGGCTGATTCTGAGTGCCACCCTCAGCCCGCAGCCCTGAGTCCTGCCAGCCTCCCGCCCTTGGCCGCTCGGGCTCTGGCCACCAGCTCGGCCGGGTTCCTGCTCTCCCATCAGTCAGGTGTCGCTCCTGTGCGAGCCGAGGCCGCCGGGACCCTGCCAGGCATCCTGAATAATTAACGGAGCCCTTTATCGGCCTCTCAGCTCCTTCCTTCCACGGCCCCAGCCACCGAGGACAGGGAAGGGAAGGCACTGACATCTCCACGCTGCGTCAGGCTCAGCAGCGGTCACATCCTGGAGCACGGCCACCCTGGCACACAGCTGTGTCCTGAGCGGCCTGCTTGCCCCTCCCTGCCGACCTGCTCACCTCCACACCCAGCCAGGTGCATCGTCCGGCCGCCCTGGGCACCTGCCGGGGAGGGGCAGAGCGCCACAGACAACCTGTCCGTGTCCCTTGTGCAGCCCATAGCCCCCGGTGGGGCGCAGGTTCGTCCTGCACAGCTTCCCGTGCCCCTACCTGGGCCTCCCACACCGGCTGTCCCCCGTCACCACCATCACCAGGCGGATCTCTCCCAGCATCCACTCCTGCGGCTCGAAACTTACTGTCTGGGGGCAGGGAGGGATTTCTTCCAGAAGGCCGTCAGCCAGCACTCCGCTCCCAGCACGCGGGAATCAGTCCCTGCCCTGCAGGCCTTGTTGTCTGATCACAGACACCTGCCCTCCTCCCTCCACCTCGCAGCCTCCCTGGAAGGGGGCGCCAGGCCTGGGGAGCACGGAGACGGGAGATGCGTCCAGGGGGCCTGGATGGGACCAGGGGCTGCCGCTCCCCCACAGGCATGCTCCCGTCACCCCGATATCCCGTGATCAAAGCATCTCCCGAGATCAAAATAAAATTGTCTCATCTAAAATTTCCCTGGCTTTGATTTGTTTCTCATCACACGGTTTAATTGAGTCGGAAATCTCCAGTAACATCAAAGACAGCGGGAAGGCTCCGTGCTCATCAAAGGAGGTCCCACCCTGGGGGTGGGGGGGGGGTGCAGGTGCCGGCTGGGTGGTCCCGCGGCCCCCTGCCTTCAGCAAAGCCCCTGCCACACGTCCAGGGGAGGACACAGCCCCACACCAGGGTAGGGCGGTCACAGGGAGGGGAGAATGAGGGCAACGGGCACCAGTGCCCCACCCAGCTTGGTGCCTCGACCCGCAGGGGCCCCCACCCCGCCCCTGGCCTCTGCCCAGGCCCCACAATGTGACTGAGTCTGTCTGCTCTCCTAAGCTGGCCTCCCCAAGAAGGGGCCCTGGGTGCACGGACAGGCACTGCACCCACGGTGGCCAGCCTCCCTGTGTCTGTCTCTCTCGGGCTCAGCCTGGAAGTGGCCGGGTGGCCGGTACGGCTGTGTGGACTCCTCCCCTCCACAAGGTCACCCTGTAGACCAGGATGGGGGGGGCACGGTAGCTGGTGTATGCCTCTCCGCTGGCCCGCAGCCCAGAGAGGGACCGAGGCCAAGGGCAGCACCAGCCACAATGCTGAGCACTGGGGCGTGCCTATGCGTGGCGTGAGTGCTTCGGGGGTGGTGGTGCAGGAGACAAGGGCGGCCGCCTGCGTCCCTCCTCTGCAGCTGCCACGACCAGGAAGACTGGGGGACCCTCAGGCCTGGCCCACAGCTGCACCTGCTCGTGACCGCCACGGTCCCATCATGGGCGCAAGGGTCACCTCCTCCAGGAAGCCTTCCGTGGATGCCGCAGCCTGAATCTGCACTCTTGTTTCATGCTTCTCCCGTCCCCCATGCAGATCAGCTCCAGAGCTGGGCACCCTTGTGCCCTCCTTCCTGGAGGCAACACAGCCTCGGCAACGTCAGGAGGGAGCTGCCTGCGTCAGCCTGGGTGGAGCCCAGTGACACCGGATCTCGCTGTCCTGCAACAGGGAGTATCTGCGACGTCCCCGAGCTGAACGCGGGACAGGGTGGAGCGTCTGGTGATCCGTGTGGACCCCCTGCATCGTTCCCCGGTTAACGTCACGAGCATCCCTGATAATGGTCCCAATCGGAGCAAGCTCCCGGTTTCCTGGAGAGAATTTCCTCAAAGAGGGTTCAAAGACATTTCTCCTTACACATGCTGATTATTCTCAAATGCTGATTAAAATGTATAAGATGAGGGAAGTGACATTATTAGCACAGCCCTGTTTTATAGCTTTCGGGGCAGGAGTCTGGCACTTGCTATGTCTATTTTTGACTCTTTGGGTTTTTTTTCTTTTTTTTGACATTATTGTAAATGGAATTGTCTTCCTGAGATCGTTTTCACGTTGTTCACCACCACTGCAGAGAAATTCAATTTTGTATATTGATCTTATATCCTGCAACCTGGCTGAAGCCTTTAGGAGTCCAAGCGTGCATGTAGATTCCTTAAGATTTTATTTACAAACGATCACATCACCCGTGAACCGATGGCCTTACTTCTTTCTCCCGCCCACCTTCCCGGGCGACAGCCTCCAGGACGATGCTGAATAGAAGTCACGAGAGCAGACGCCCTGGTCTTGTCCTTGAAATCGGGGCAAAAGCGTCCGTTCTCCCTCCTCCGAGGATGCTGTCTGTCCGCGTTTCCTAGATGCTCTTGGTCGCGTTGAAAACCTCTCTTTGTCCTAGTTTGTTGAACGTTGTTACACGATATGGCGTCAGATTGTGCGAACGCCTTTGTTGCCACCGTGGGGACGATCGTAGGATTTTTGTTCTCGATTCTGTTCCTACGGCATTCTACGCTCACGGGCTCCCAGAACCGGACTCACACCCACCCGTGACGTGAGTCCCACCTGGTCACGGCGTGTGACCCTCTCGGCGTGCCCCTGGGGGAAGCCGGCTAGTCCCCTGCTGGGGATTTCTGCGTCTACACTCGGAAGGTCTGTGTTTTCTTTCCCATGTCTTTGCCCGATGCTTCCGGTGTGAGGGTCACGCCAATTAGAAGGGTCTCTTCTCTGATATATTTTTTATGTTTGATTATTTATTTTGAGAGAGAGAGAGAGAGAATATCCCCACTGTCAGCACAGAGCACAGTGACGGCTCGAACACGTGAACCGTGAGATCATGGCCTGAGCTGAAATCAAGAGTCAGACGCTCAAGCGACTGAGCCCCCAGGCGCCCTGTTTTCCTTGTTTTTTCTATTCCAATCCTATGTTACTTTCTTCCTTCTACTTAAGTTTAGCTGCCTCTTCTTTTTCTTCTGTCTCAAAATGGGTACCTTTGTTTTTAACGTAATTTACTCACAGGTATACTTACGGGACTTAATTTTTAATACCGGCTGATGCTAACAGTCAGCTCACGAAACCCCCGGACACAGAACACGGCTCTCCCAAGCTGTCCTGAGTCTGCTCCTGCACCCCGCAGGGGGCGGGTCTCCCAAGCAGTGCCACCAAGGAGAGAGGACGTCACCGCAGGGCGCAGGAAGCCGGGCCGGGCTGCGTCTCTGCCTGAGCTCGCAGACTCTAGGTGACCTGCCAGAGGCCACCCGGCTGCGCAAAGTACACACACGCGTTTCTAAATACACGTGAACACTTCCGTCCGTTTTTCTAAGTACTGAAGCACATAAAAGCTTTTCCCCAAAAGGACGGAGGCCAGCTGTCCCCTCTGTATCCCGTCCGCCCCTTCAGAGGCTGTTTCCTCTCAGTGAGCAGGGTTGGAGGGTCCGGACAGCGCTGGACGTGGACGTGGACGTGGACGTGGGGCGGCCTCGCGCCCACTCGTGCCTGCAGCCAGGGGCCCCCAGGCACCTAGGGCACCACCGGGCATGTGGGTGTGGCTACCTCCCCGGACACAGTGCTCGGCTCCCCCGGAAAGCCTTCCGGAACTTTTGCTGCTGCCTCTGCCCGGCTCAGCCCTGCGCCTGTGGCCCCACGGGGTTTGTGCTGCCCTATGTGCCTCCCCCATCTCACGCTTCTGTCTCTGACCCCACCCCCACCCCCAGCGCTCCCGGGGGCTGCAGGGACACGCGGTGAGGCCGGCTGGCCCAGCATCTCTGTCCGCCCCCGAGGCTGCACAGCCCGGTGCCAGAGTATCTGAACACTGCTCCCCGCTCCCTCCACACCAGGCTGTCAGCGGGTTCAACTCAAGTCCCGTCCTGCTCAGAGACTGCAGCCACCTAGAAAAAATACCGAATTCTGCTGTGAGGCACAAGGACGGGAGAGCTTGGGCTGTGGGGGCCTGCATAGCAGGAGGGCAGACAGACCCGGACCCTCTGGGCAGCCAAGCCAGGGCCACAGCAAGGGGACACAGCCAGGGTCACAGCAGAGGCCACAGCCAGGGTGACAACAGGGGGCCACAGCCAGGGCCACAGCAGGGGGTCACAGCCAGGGTCACAGCTGGGGCCACAGCAGGGATCACAGCAGGGGGCCACAGCCAGGGCCACAGCAGGGGGTCACAGCCAGGGTCACAGCTGGGGCCACAGCAGGGATCACAGCAGGGGGCCACAGCCAGGGCCACAGCAGGGGGTCACAGCCAGGGTCACAGCTGGGGCCACAGCAGGGATCACAGCAGGGGGCCACTCTCTCCCTCACTCAGACCCGTGTGTGGCTGGGGCTCCAGGGGAGTCTGGGCTGAGATAAGAGCACCCGATGGTGACAGGCCGGTGCTCTGATCTCTCTGCACGAACATGAAATGGCCACGCGGCCGGCCACCGTGTGGTCGTCCACGATCAAAGGCAGTTAAGTTAGATATCCCAGCGAGAAGGTGCCAGAGAAGGATGGTTTTCTCCCTTCGGATGAAAGTGAACTCACGAAGCGACAGGCCGGCCGTAAGAGGCTATTACAGCCCGTGGGTGCAGCCAGCCGGGGCTGGGCCCCAAGCTCCTTCCTGACCCCGGATCCCTCCAGAGCTCCCCTCCAGGCCCGGGCCCGCAGCACAGCCTCACGCACCCCTCCCTGGCAGGGCTGCTGGGTGCACAGACCTGGTGCCGCTCACGGTCCCTGCCAGGCTTTCTGCACGCACACCCCGCCCTCCTCCCCCGAGAAATCGCGGCTCGGGGCCTCGTCAGAGGGCACCTCAGAGTCCCCCTGGTCCTGGACAAGCAGCTGGAATGGGGGTGGCCTCAGGAGGGCGGGTGGTGGCATCTGGGGAGTCTCCGGGACTCCGTAACCATCACCCCTTCCCCAGAGCTTGTCCAGCAAGAAGCTGGACTCCAGCGACAGCAGAATGGCGGGGGACTGAGCGTTACAACGGCCCTGTCGTCATCGGAACGCGTGGTCAGGCTGCAGACGCACCGGCCACACTCTGTCCTCTCCCCCGCCCACCACACTGGCCCCTGGGGTGCCCCGCACTCTGCAGAGCTGGGGCCCCAAGCCCAGGTTCCCAGGGGCTGGCCTGTCCCGGCCGCAGCCTCAAGAAGCTTCCAGAAAGCCGGGAACTTCCTGAGCTAGAACAAAGATGAGAACACAGACGTGTAGGCAGCCCACGTCTGCTGAGGGGCCGCACGCGCCCTGCGTGTCTCAGGAGCACACGGGAAGGTGCCTCAGGGCCTGCCCGGGCCACAGGGCACACCGGCTTACTTCCAGGGACAGGACACTATGACGGTCCCCACCCCACGCAGGACCGAAGATGGGGGCGTAACCCCCACCCCCCACCCCCCCGTCCTCCTCTGAACCCACCCCCCACCCCCTCCTGAGAACCGCCAGCCAGAGTGGTCCCCCCCACCCACTGGGCCGCCCCACCCCCCTCCGCCGGCGCCCAGATGGCCTCAGGGTGCTTCCCCTTTGCTTCCGCTTCTGGGCACCAGGCCTCCCTCCTGCTACACGGGTCAGGCACGTGCCGATCGAGCTGTGGCCGCAGGGCCTCGGGCCTGACACCCGCCGCCCTCGCCCAGCGGCGTCCACGGAGCCCAGCAAACACAGAGTTCTGCCCGAGGGCCTCCTGGAGGCGCGTTTGTGCAGTTACTCGTTTTCACCGCATCCTACGTCCCAAATACCGGCCCTTCCCCACCAAGCGTCTACACCAGCCTCTCCTGGCCGCCCGTCCGTCACCAGTCGGAACGCCCACCCGGCGGGGCTGCGGGACCGCCCACGTCCTACCCCTGGTCCCCGCCACGAAAGCGGACTGGCCAGCGCCGGCTCCGGCCGCACGCGAGGCCCCGCGCCCCTTCCGGCCGCCTTCCTCCCCCCCCGCCCCGTGATTCACCCACGGGAAGCACAGCATCCGCAGCTTTCAGGGTTTTCGCAGAGCTGCGCCCCCGCCCAGTCCGTTTTAGAACACTTTCACGGCCTGAGAAGAACCCTGAGCTGCTGATCACCCCCCCCCGCCCCGCTCGCTCCTTGCCCTCTCGCTCCGGAGACTTGCCCGCCCCGGACACTCGTGGACACGGACTCACACAGTCCCCGTCCTCCGCGCCCGGCATCTCTCACTCACGGCTCACGCGTGTTGTGGGGCGTCCCTCCTTTTCACGGGTCGGTAACGTTCCGTTCCGTGGACGTACCGCACCGTTCACCCCCTGGCGGACCCGTGGGTCGTTTCCGCTCTTTGTCCGCCCTCGTGAACACGCGGGTGCGTGTGTGCGTGGACGCGTGTCCTCACTTCCCCTCGGCCCACGCCCAGGACCCCGCGGGGGGTGGAGCCACGGCTCCTAAGACAGCGGTACGTTGAGCCAGACCAGCTCCCGGGGCAGCCACACCTGCACGCCCGCAGCCGCGGGGGGGCTCTGACCGTCCACCTCCCCGCCAACACACGTGACGGTCCGACTCCGCGGAGCTCCCACACGGCCCCGTGTGCCTCTCCCTGGTGGCTGAGGACCGAGCATCTTTCCACGACTCCGCGGAGCTCCCACACGGCCCCGTGTGCCTCTCCCTGGTGGCTGAGGACCGAGCATCTTTCCACGTGTTCCCTGGCTGTTTGCACAAATACCTTCTTTGAAAATACACCTGTTCAAACCCTCTGCCGCTTTCTCAACTGGGCTGTTCGTCTTTTCATCATCTAGTCGTAGGAGTTCTTTGTATGTTCTGCAGACAAGTCCGTGATCGTTATTTGCAAATATTTGCTCCCACTTGGTGGACTGTCTTTTCACTTCCTCGACCGTGTCCTCGGAAGCACCAGAGTGTTCAGTTTTGGTGAAGTCGCGTTTACCTTCTCTTCTCTTCTCTCTTTTTGCTCGTGCCTTTGGTGTCAGATCTAAGAATCCTTTGCCAAGTCCAGATCGCGAAGGTTCACCCCCATCTTCTTCTAAGCCGTCTACGGGTTCAGCCTCTGATCTGGGTCACGTTAACTTCTGCACACGGCAGGTCCCGCTCCACGGCCGTGCACGCGGCTTCCAGGGGTCACGGCGCCACGTGTTGAGAAGACGAAGCTTTCCCCGCCGAATGGTCTGGAAACACTTGTCAACGACCAGTGGACAGAATATGGGAGGCTTCATTCCCGGACCTTCACCTCCTCCCGGACGGAGGACCCCGTCCTCATCCGGAACCTCAGCAGCCGTCCGCAAGCAAACGCGCCCAGATGCCTGTCCCTGCTCTGTGCTTCCTCGGCGGAGGCCCTCAAGGCCGCGTCCGGGACCCGGGGATCACCTGCTGCTGGACACAGTGTAAAGGGGGAGGGGCGGTGGGTCCCTAAGTTGGGGGGAGCAGGTAGCAGCTTAGGGAGCCGTTTGCACGCCGTATCTCACGTGCAGAGCCTGCCGATGTCCAGTCTGTGGATGAAGGCGGGGGCCCAGCCCACCGGCGCCCGACGCTGAGGGCACAGGGAATCGCCGACCAGACGTCTCCACTCCGCACCTGGGGCTTCCGGCGTCCCAGGCTCCCGTGGACAGGAGAGCGTGTTACAAGTTCCGAACTTCACGTGCAGGCACGTGACGTGGTGCATTCCCTGCTCGGGACTGAAGGGCCAGGTCACCTAGAAGGCAGGTGGGCTCCCAGCGGTGCCACCGGTGAACTGTGTCACCACCAGGGTCACCCCAGGGCCCCGGGAGAGCCCGGCCGACCATGCGCTGAAGGGAGCCGTGACTCCCCAAAGCCTCTCCAGACATCCCGACAGCCCAGGTCACCCTCCCCCTCCTCCGGCGGGCCCCGGGCCTCACTACAGACGCTGCCCTGCCTCCTCCCCCAGACGCCCAGGGGCCCCTCTCCTTCTGCCCCCCTGGCTGCGGGCAGGGCTGCTTTAGAAACAGCCCTCTCTGCTCCGACCGCCTGCACCCGGCCCCGGCATCACCTGCTTTCTTTACTTCGATTCCTTTCCAAGGCGTTTCTGGAGAAGTCAGCTGAGGGGAGGCAGGGCCTCCACTTACAAAGCAAGACCCTGCCTCAGTGGGAAGGACCGCGGTCCTCACGGCAGCCCTGCAGAGGCACCCGGCCCGCATGTGTCCACTGAGGGGCACAGGGGAGCTCGTGGCTTCCCAGAGCCGCGACCGCGGCATCCACGACCGGGGGTGGCCCCTGAGGCGAGCCGCATCCCCTGTATTTGTGCGTGAGAACGTGCCCCTGCAGACACGGCCAGGAGTCGCCCCTCCTGCCACAAGCACCCTCCTTTTGGGAAGAAAAGCTTCCCTGGCGAGCCCCTCTTCATCCCTCAATACCCTACTCAAATGCCCCCTTGTGGAAGTAACTTTGCCAAGGTCCCGGACATGAAGGGACGGCTGTGCTCTGAGGTCCCGCAGCCCCTGCCCCACAGTCTGGACCCCAGCCCCACAGCACTGTATGTTCTAGGTATTAGGTATCCTGAGCGTCAATCACTCAAGAGCACAGCCCGTATCTGAACGTACGAGAGCGTGAACGAATGAATGAATGAATGAATGAACAGGTGGACAGACGCGGGGGTGCTCCAGGACTGCAGGCTCCCTGCCGACCACACAGCAGGGTCAGCACAGACCACCCCACTGACCCTGCTCGTGCCGGATCGCACCCACCGAGAAGGCTCAAGGTTTCTCTGCAGCAGCCACAACGCACACGTGAGGAAACTTATTATGCACCCAGAGCAGGGAAATAGAAAAGCAAAAATTAAATTAGACGGCAGCGGAGAAAATGCCCACTGTGCAGAACCAGAACGCCAACGAATTTGTCTGTCCTCCCCTGGAAGCGGCCAGGTTTTAATTCGGGTCTCTGGGACACGGCCCCTGAGGCGCGGGAAGGCTCGCGGGAGAGGGGAGAGAACGTGGTTTCAGATGAGCAGACCCGGATTCGATTAGGAAGAACCTCGGACCCCAACTCTCCCTGCAGGCTCGCGGGGCTAGCAAGGAGGGGGCCCATCGCCCCGCGCCCCGCGCCCCGCGCCCCACGCCCCACGCTCAGCCCTGGGAAGGATCGATGAGCGTCAGGAAGAAGGTGTGCGTCACTGGGAGTCTGATCCGGTTTCGGGAGCCGGGGGCAGAGGGGGAGGGGTTGCTAGGGTACAAATGCAGCTCCCTGGGAGTCAGGGAGGCCGCCCCGGCCCGAATTCACCGAGCACCTGAGCTGGGCTGCACCGAGTTCCGGAACGGACACTGCCACCCCCAGGGGGCAGGTACCCCCCTGCTCGCTCAATCGCACGCCTTTTATGGGACGCCCACCGACAGCAGACGACGGTTCTTAAAAACAAACCCAGCTCCCGCGACGAGCCCCTCTGAGCACCAGGTCCTCGAGATGCCCCCACTTGCCTCCAGCCCCCCACGGGCAGGGTCAGCCCCTCTGCCACCTTCTCCCAAGTGCCCCCCGTGTTCCCAAGGAGCCCCTCAGGGCTGGCGGCACACGGCCACGGGGGCCAGAGACAGTCAAATGGGCCCTGGGGTGGGGTCAGCCAGGAGCCCCGCCGGGCCTCCAGGGACCTCGTACCGCGGGCCCCCCGGGCCAGGCCCAAGCAGCCCGCTCAGCCCCAAAGGGGGACCAGGCGTGGGTGGGCCGGGCCTGCAGCTCCCGAGCCGACTCACTGCCCCACCACGCCCCAGACAGGCCGGGGACAGGCTCACCGGTGACACCAGGGGCAGAGGTCCCCACCTGATCAGTCTCCATCCCCCAAGGTGGCCTCATGGCTCTGCTGACCCCTTCCTGGTGCCTTGTGGCTCCGGGGGCCCCCCTGGGGCCGCCGGCCCGTCCAAAAGCCCACCCCTGGGGATGCTAACATCCCTACTCCCGAGGGCCCAACCCCCCGCCAGTGAACTTCCGAGCTCAGGTGCTCCAACTGTCCCGGCCCCAGGCTCCCACGGCCATCCTTCCTCAGGTGACCGTCCCGAGCACCGAGGGCAGTGGGGGTGGTCATTACCGCAGTATCCTGGTTGGGCAGGAAGCGGGCTCCCACACAGAAGCCGCTGATCCGAACCGGGGAGGAGGTGCCCAGAGCCCCGTGCAGAGGCTGTCGGGGAAGGAAGGGCACGGCTGAGCCCTGGGACCCCACCACCTTGTCAGGCTGTGACCACACCTCCTGCAGCCCCCCCAGAACACCCTGCATGGGGTCCCCCCACCCCAAGCAGCTCCGACACACGAGGCCGCCATTGGCCTGGCCACAGGAGCACCCCCTAGGCCGCCTGCTCCGGTCACGGGGCTCCGGCCCGGCCCCGATGCTGGCCTGCCCGCGGATGCCGGGTCTCACCCCGGACCGCACACAGAGGCCCATCTACCAAGGTGACGGGCATTGCAAGGGCTCCCCTCTGCTTCTAAGAGTATTTGCGATTCTGTTTCAAAGACCATCCCCGAAGATACCGCCTAACACAAGGTGCCTGGGCCCTCGTCCAGCGAGGATGTTAATGTGGCACATCTCAGAGGCCAGACAGCCCGCTGGCCGTGGGGAGGCCTCACCACCTCCCCGCTCTCGGAGCCCGAGGGGGATGGGGTCCTGACGCGGGTCACTGAGCGGGTGGCCTCCCCCAGAAACCACATGTGAGGGATATAACGGCATCCAGGGCTGCCGGCCTGCACCCCCTCCGCCCGCAGCGACACTGAGGGGCCACGGTCCCCGCCTGGGCCTGTGACTCTCTGCCCCCCGCAGCACCCCAAACTCCACACACGCAGAGACACCAACACCGTCCGGGCACCGAGCGCCCCATCAGGGCCGTCCTGCCTGAGGCCAGGCCCAGACAGCCGGCGGCCTCCACAGGCGTTCCCAGTGGTGGGGGCCGGGCTGTGTCCGCTGGACCCCAGCCGCCCGGGCCTTCGAGGGGGTCGCGACCGAGGGCTCTTACCGTCCACGCAGGCGGGCCGGGCTCTCGTGGTGCCCGCGATCTGCCCCTTTCTGCAGGCACAGCGAGCCGTCTGCCGGGCGATCGTCCTCCTGGGCTGGCTGCTGTCGCGGTCCAGGGTCACAATCTCACAGGTGCCGGCGGCCAGCTGACCTGCAAGAGAGGCACGGGTGTGGGCTGAACGGCCGAGGCAGGGGGCCGAGCGTCCCAGCCCTCCCACCCACGGAGGGGCCCCGGCAGCCGCGGGAGGCAGGCTGCCCGCCCGGAGTGCCCGTCTCAAACTCGCGAAAGGACGCTGTCAGAAACACGCCGTATGGGGCCGGCACTGGGTCAGCCCAGCCACCTCTGCTCTGCACGGGGACGCTCGAGGGCCTGCCCGGGCAGACAGGAAATTAACTGTGGCCCCGTCCGTCACGCCGGAGATGAAGGGGCCGAGCCTCGCTGTCGGGCCTCTGATGGAAGCAGCCAGACCGCCCAGAGCGCAGAGATCCGAGCCCACGCCGGCCCCTGGGTCTCCGCTGGCCAAGACGCATTCCCAGCTGTGTTAACGGCTGCGCGCCCGCCACATCGCAGGGGAGCCTCCCCCCGTCAGCACGGGGCTGAGAGCAGGCACGCTGCACAAGGACGCAGCCAGGTGCACGCACAGACACAGACACGCCCGCACACGCCCGGAAGGTGGGCACGGAACGCACCTCACACGGGTTCACGCGAGCCGGACTCAGGTGTGAAGGTGCCAAGGCCAGGAGCCACACGGGCGGGTACGGGGAGACGCCCACACAGCACACGTGTGACCCATCGACGCCCGCCTAGGTACACAGACGGCGCTCATACGTTGCACACGTGTCCCGTGCAGACACGCACACACAGGTACACACAGGTTACCTGGATGCCCCCCTCACTCCTGCCTTCCCACGTGGACACTGCCCTGATCCCTAAATACTGGCCACCCCAGGGCACGGGGCTGTCCTTGGTCCACCCCTGGGCCAGCAGTGTCCAGAGAAGGGACAGGTTTCCTTCGAAGGCGACAACCAGTTGGGGTGGCTTCCTCCTCCTCTGTGGTCCCCGAGTCACGGAAAGGGTGCCTGTGCCGCCAACGTCCCAGCAGAGGGGAACCTGCCTTCTGCAGGCTGTCACTTCTGTGAAACCTGGCACGGCCCCCCCCCCGACCCCCCGAGAACGTTCGCCGGGACGGTGTCGGCTCTGCACAGAGGGCCGTCCTGCCAGAGACCGGCCACCTCACCCCGTGCCGACCGGAGGCCGTCCCCAGCTCGGCCGGTGCAGCACCGGTGCGTCCCTGGGCTGGGCCCCCGCTGCCCCTCCACCCCGGCCACCCAGCCGCAGCCTCCACCCGCGTGTCCACTCTGGAGAACCACCGGAGGCTCTGCGCACTCACGTTCTCGCTCTCCCGGTCCCTCGGCAAATAGTAAGCACCTACTGAATGCCGTTGGTGTCGCTGGGCCCCGCAACCATGCTGTGAGCAAAGCAGACCGCACAGCGCCCTGGGGAGCCAGGAGGACCAGCTCCTACAGACACGCGTCACGCGGGGCCCGGCCGGGAGACGGGACAGCGTGGGGACGGGGCCTGCATGCTGGATCACAGGATAAGGGAACCGCAAAGAAGCGACCGCCAGGAGACGGGCCGGTGGGGCAGGTGGGGTGGGGGTGGCTCCCACCCTGCAGGGGAAAGCAGGGGGGATCCCGGGGGCTCCTGGGTGGCACTTCTCAGCCCTGCTGTCCTTCACTGTCCACGTGCCTGCTGTCACCTCGGGCCCCTCCTCCAGGCAGTCCCCCGGGCCCTCCAGGCAGCTCACTGCACAACATCGCTCCTGCCTTTTTGTCACCTATAGGTCCGTAGCCAAGCCCGAGCCAGGTGCAAAGCAGGAAGCACACCCTCGAGCCGGGGGGTGCCGTGTGTGCGTGAGAACCGGGAGGCACCAGACGCGCCAGCCGCGGACTCAGAGGGCTGCGTGCAGTGACCCCAGGCCTGCTACCCAGAGCCTGTCGGACGACACACGAGGTTTCCTGGGGGGGCCGCACGGGTGCGGGGAGAAGGACCCCTGGACACCGTGAGTCCCGCCTGCGAAGCGAGGCGCCAGCCAGCCACGCGACTCCTCACCTAAGGCGTTAACCGGCCCGTGTTCCAGCACGAGCACCGGGGCCACGAGAGACGCTGCCGGGCACATCGGGACTCGGGGCCACAGCGAGGGGGCCGACGGGGTCTCTGCGACCCAGAGCGCCCGTCACCCCGACGGCCCAGCAATCAGCGGCGGTCAGGCCGGCACGGTGGCCCCCACGTGCCACAGCTGCGGCCCACGCCCCGGGCACGGGTGGTGCCGGCAGATGACGAGACTGCCAGGGCCCCCCAGGCGGACACGCTTCCACACCGACACGCAGCCCACGGCAGGTGCCTCTGATGGCGGGTCAGCATCCGGGGCCGCCCTGGGAAGGAACCGGAGACGGGAGGGAGGCCCGAACCGCAGCCTGTCACTCGCCCCTGTGTGCAGGCCGCACGTCTGACACGCAGGTGTGGGCAGGGGGCCCCCGAGGGCTGCCGGGGACGGTCCTTCCTGCCTCTCCCGGCGTCCGGGGTGGCGGGTCCTGGTGGCAGCCGCGTCGGGCCGGCCTCCGCCTCCTTCCTCACCAGGCAGCGCTCCGTGCCTCTGCTCTTACGAGTCACCTGCCACCTGGACAGAAACCCGCTCGCATGACCTCATCATCACGTGAGCACAGCTGCAGAGACCCCACTGCCCGACGAGGCCACACTCACAGGAGGTGAGGACCCGAGTGTAGCTCTTGGGGACCCCATCCGACCTACGAAAGGAAGGAAACAAAGCTCCCCCTCTGAGAACCCAGAAATGCCCGGCTTGCCACGATCTGGGGGTGCGTACCCTTCACGGCTGGCTGTCTTCCGGAGAGGGGTGCCCCCGGCTCGTTAACTTATCGCCAGCTGACCAGACTCGGGGTTCCCCTGCAGCGCCCAGACCGGTGCCTCTCCGTGCGTCCACCCCCTTCCCTCGGCTGTCCTGGCCGCCCCTCTTCCAGGTCCCCCATCTTACTTTCCATCCCCCAATTTGGGCTGACACACAGACGTCAACCCTGGCCAGCCCCCGTCGCCTGGGGCTCCACCTCGCCGTGCACGGACCCAGACCTGGGCCCCGGCACCCCGTGTCGACAGCTGCAAACAGCCTCACAAGGGGCCGGAAGGGGCCGGTCCAGGGGCACAGGGTCCCAGCGCGTCGGCAGACGGGCCCCGAACGGAGGCGCAGAGAGACGTGACGTGCTTTGCGGCTCAGCGGGGACAGCGTCCTGCCACTCCCGATGCCACTCGTACCCCACGCGCCGATGTCGCCAGCAGCTCACACGGCTGAGTACGGAGATCAGGTGTCAAAGGAGTGGCCACTGCACGTGGCGAGGACGCTCAGTGTCGCGGAGAATAATCAGCCCGGCCTGGGCGGCAGCCGGCCCTCCACTCGGCCCTGCCTGTCTGTTTTGGGGGTCAGCCACGGAATTGAGGCCGCGACCCGAACGTGTGGGCACGGACCCACCGCCCGCCAGGACTCAGGCGCGGCCATCTGCCGCTGAGCCCCAGGAACCCACCGCGGACGCACCGAAGCTATCACTCAACAAGCTTGTCGGGCCCGCCCATCCGCACCTGCCGGGGGGAGCGGAGTCCCACCCAGCCTGGCGGGAACCCACAGCATCTCGTCCAAGCTGTGCCCACGCTCGGGGCAGGGGTCAGAGGGCAGGCAGGCAGCTGGCCCCGCCCGCGGTGGCCACACCGGCCATTTGGAGCTCAGATATCGTCTGTGGCACACCTGGGTCCCCTCTGGCAGCCAGCTCCTGGCAGACGCACTTCAGAGCTCCGAGGTCACTCTGTTCCACTCAGGGTTCTAGTTTGTGGTCGGGACCCCACTGCCCTCCCATAGGGCAGTAAGCGTCGAGCCAGCAAGCGCACGGCCGGCCCAGATCCGGTGTCTATCTCAGCCCACCCGGCTCCCGGGGCCCCCAGGCCTACACCCTCCCCAGGCCCTGCCGACCCTCCCAGCACCCTGGCTCCTGAGGCTCTGAGGGCAGCAGGGGGGCCCGCCCCGGCCGACGGGGCCGCACGTCCCGCTCAGAGCAGGTGGATACACGTGGAACGAAGTTCAAGGAGACTTGCCCCCGCCTGTGGGTTCAGACACCTCGAGACTCGCAGGGCAGGGACAGAGAAGAAGGTGGGAGCCATCCTGCCCGGCGTGCCCTGGCCGGTGGGCTCTGAGCCCCGGGAAAGGGAGCCTTGGGAGCGGCCCCCACTGCAGGGCTTACTGAGGTAAACCAGCCCCGGTTGTAAGTGAGCCCAAGCCGCTTGTCCCACCAGGTGTGCAGGGGACCAGGGCACTGGCGGGCCTCACTGCCCGCTCGGGCCAGCTCTGACCTCCGGCTGGGCATAAACACCTGCTGGTGGCCGAGTGAGACCTGCCGCCAAGGACCGATGTGCAGGGACCCCACCAGGGACCGGAGGCTCCCAGGGCCCAGGACAGCAACAGTCAGGGAGGAAACCACAAGAAGACCAGGGACGGGTTTCCTCTTGCCACCAAAGCTCTCTCGTGTCCAGAACGTCAGGAGCCCCCGTGGGTCCTTCAGAGCAGGGCCTCGGAGGGCGTGCCAGCACCGAGGAGGCCAGGACTGTGCCTGGAAACAGTGTCCCAGCTCCGGCACTGGGGGCCACGGCTAAGCTCAACTCCGGGCCTCTCTGCTGCACTGGCCGAGGGCTGGAGCCCTGCCAGGCGGCTGCACGTGGCCCCAGGGGAAGGGGCTGGGGACGCCTACCGGACCCCAGAGGCTAAGAGCCCACTATGGGTCCCACTCACTGCCATGGTCACCTGAGGTGCCGGCTCTGGGCTGGACTGGACCCCAACAACTCCCCACAAGGTGAGCATTCTGACCGGATTTTACAGAAACAGCCCGCGGACATTCGTCACACGCCGGCGGACCGTGACCGGGGGCCCTGGCACTCAGGGCAGGGACGTGCCAGGAAGCACCAGCGGGACACATCTTGTGCTTGGCCCCTGGGGGCCTCCTGGGTGTCCGGGGCCCTGGCCAGCGCGGGCAGAGGCCCCCTGAGCCAGAGCCCCCGTGTCCTGGGCTGTCAAGTCTCACGTGTGCCCGGAGTCAGACCTGGCTGGACAGCAGCCCCTCCAGGTCCCCAGCACGGTCCCAGTGGAGGGCCGCCACCACCCAGCCCCCGAGCCTGGTCCCTGAAGGACCGCGAGAGCATCCTGAAGACGAGCTGTGCCAGAGCCTACCTCGGGGTCACTGCGCTGTTACACGTACATCTCTTTCATCGAGACTTACGGTCCGAGACCTTGTAACCCACTGGCCCAATGACTCCTCCTGCTGCGGGAGTCAGTCCTGCAGGGCCCAGCCTGACCAGGTGCGGCCACTTGCCGCTCCCAGCACCTGGAGGGCCACCTGCCAGGGACTGGAGCCCGAGACCCAGTCCAGGAGCAGAGCGGCCGGCACCGTGGGGGCCTGATCTCGGCCGCTGGACACTGTGGTGTGGGGGCACCGCCTGCCCCGGGCAGACAGTGCCGGCTGTGGTGCAAGATTCCAACGCAGACGTGGGCACCCAGGCACCGTGTTCTAAGGATGCCAATGGAGTCTGCAGCCTGATCATCATAGCAGGTGCCACTCCACCCGGGCCCCTGGTCAGGCATCCTGGGACCCAGGTCCCCAAATCTGCGACTCTGTGCTTGGCTCAAAGTGCTTCTCAGTGAGAAAACAGCACATGCCCAGCGCCCGAGTGGGGGGCGTCCACTTGGCCTGGGTGGGGGTGGGGGCCGAGTTCGCTCCTGCCCACGCTTCAGCACGCACGGAGGTCCCCTGGCAGGTTACGACGACGTTAGACAAGGTGGGATGAGGTGGGGAGGCGGGCTCAGCGCACGGCCCAGGGCTGAGCCGAGCCTGGCCCAGCACAGCCCCTCGGGGCCCCTGCCCCCATCTCCTCCCAATACGTCCAGGCAGACGGAGAAGAGAAGGCGATGGAGACCCAAATCTGCTCTGGACTCCATGGTCAGACCCTGCAGGCAGCGATCTTCCCCTCCTGCCCCCGCAGCCAAGGATGCCCACCTCCCCCCAGCCAAGGGTCCCCAAGTTCACAACTGGCTTCACTCCCAACGCGGGTGAGCTGTCCCCCCGGGTGCCGAGGTGCCCTCTCCCACCGTCCGAGGACGAGGGTGCGGACGCCCACTTGGCCACAGGGCATCCTGGGCCCACGCTGGTGCCGTCCCCAAACCGCAGACTCCTGTGAGCGTTGGGGTGCGGCCCGACCGGACAGGAGGCATGTGGAGGACAGAGCCCTGGGCGTCCCTCCTGTGCACCTGCCTCTCCCGTTACCACCACGGACGGCACTGCCAATGTCCCACCGCGGAGAGCCCGCCAGAGGCTGCACCAGCGGGGACCGATGTGCAGCTTTGTCCCGGGCACACGTTAAGTAGGATGAAAATACACGGAAAAAGGTATAAAACCCAATGGGAGTATGACAGCCTCTGTGTTTGAGCTACAGCAGTCACAGTCCCACTGTCCGCGGTTTGTCACCCGCACGACGTCCACCTTGGCGGAAAGCCCCTGCTCCCCCGCCCCCCGCAGTGTGGGAGGGCCAGGTCAGCGCCTCCTCCCTCAAGGGGCAGGTCACTGGCTCCCATGGCAGGAGAGGGGGGGAGGGGCCGCGGGACATCCGGTGACTTTCACTAAGTGCACCTGCCGTAACCGTCCTCCTTCACGACCAGTCACCGTTGTCCACCTCCTACTGTGCCTGCCTCATGACTTCGCCCAGTCACAAGGCTCGCTCGGTGCTACCACCGTGTGCGCCCCCCCAAACCCGCACCTTGTCCGACAGCCACCTCCCCCCACCCAGCTTGGGTCCTGCCCCCCGCGGGGAAGGGGGCTCCCGAGCACTGAAGCCGGCATCCAGTCCTCTATCACAGGAGCCAGGTAAATGCGTGCCGCGGATCACCCAGGACAGCCCTCTGCTCACGGGCACGGGGACCAGCCTGCGAGACGGTGAGTGAAACCGGGACCTTACGGAGGAGGGGACATCTGTGGCCGCGCACGGGTGGCCAGCCCCAGCCGCTCCGCAGCTCCGGCCCCTGGTGCCAGGAGGCACCTGCTCAGAAGACAGTGTGACAGAGGCCCCAGCGCACGGGCGAGGGGACGCTGGTGCAGAGCAGGGGGCAGGGCCACCAGGCTCCCGAGACCAAGAGCCAGAGCAGCTCCAGAGCGCCCGCAGGGTCCCTGGGGGCCCGGGGAGCCCAGGTGCGGGCCACAAAGCCGCTGCTCCCTCGGGGCATGTGCGCTCACGGCCCAGATGCACACACACGCGGGCACGCACACCAGGCTTTCCCAAGGAGCCCCCGTAGGGGCCGTGCGCTCCCTCCCACGGGACTCAGCAGCTGGAAGCAAGTCCGCTCGGACCGCCCACAGAGCCTCAAGGGGTCTCTCCACGGCCCTGTTTCCTTTCCAGCCACACCTCCCAGGATGGCCACGCACCCGCACGGCCCCTGCAGACCCTCAGCTGTGTGCCTCCATCTCCAAAGGGACAGTCCCCTCCACCTCTGCACTGGGGGCGATGTCGCCCCTCTGCCTGGACGCCTCCATGCGGCCTGTGCTCAGGCCTTGGCACGCCCCAGTCCGCGGAGACGGCCGCTGATAACGGCCTAGCGGGGAGTTAGGGGCCCTCGGCCCTGGCTGGCCCTTTCGTCCTCACAGCCAGTCCAGCGCTGGGTGAGACCAGAGGCGGGACGGGAAAGCCAGACTGTGCATGAACTCAGGAGACCGAGTGGCCTGGCCCGACGCTGCCTGCCTCTTCCTGGCTCTGGCTTAGCTTTGCAGGGAACGTGTCAGGAAGGTCAATGGCGGGGGCGTGGACTTGGGAGACGGGGGCAGGATGCGTCTGCATGGACGGGTTGTCCTGGTGCCTGTCACAGCTGGAGACCTGCTCCTTCCCCATCCTAAAGAGGAGCCCTTGGCTCGCCCCTGCTCTGCAGATCGGCCCCAGTGTCCCCTGGCTGTCCCCGCTAACACAACTGTGAAATATAATTATGTCTTTTCCAGCAAAGTCAAACATCTCGCGGAAGCCTCCCGGAGCCGGCCGACCTTGTCCCAGCCTGCTCCCGTCACGTACTGCCTGCCCTCTACCACCTGGGCCGTCCCCCCACCACCTCCCCGAGCTGCGTCCCCTGCCCAAGCCCAGAAGCCGGACGGGTTGGGACAAGAGGGGCAGACGGCAGCCCCCTCCCACAGCCAGATGCACCCTTCCAGAAAGTTCTGCCGGCTCACCCCTGCCCAGTGCCTGACCTGTCCCTCGGCCACCTGTCAAGTTTGAAAACACGGGAAGGGTCCCTCCGTGGGGAGCAGGCAGGCTGTACCAGGAGGGAGGGACGAGCCCCCTCACCATTCCCCGGCTCAGAGAGGAGGGTCCGCTCAAGGACGCCAGCGCCCGCAGGCTCTTCTAAGCGCTGCTGGGGCTGGGCTCTCTAAGAGCTGGGCTTTTCATCTGGGTAAGAGCAGATGGAGGGACCATAATAAAAAAGAAAAGAGAATAATACCTTGATTACAGCTACGAGGCAGGCTTTTCAGGCCTCCAGAAGGGAGATCAAAGCCTCTCTAGTCAAGTTCCCTCCGGTGGCTCCACAGCGGGCCTTAAATCAAATCAGTGCCTCGCCGCCCCTGCCCGCTCCCCCCGCCCAGGCCTGAGGGGTCTGCACCTGCCGACACGGGCCGGGGGAGGGCCAGGCTGGGCCGTCCTGTGCGAGCCAGGGGCAGCCACCATGTGGGTGTTGGGGACCTGCCCGCTGTCACCGCCAATGCTGTCAACCCTGCCGAGGACAGGGCGGTGCCCGGAGGCAGTGGCTGGTCCTTGAGACGCGGGATTTCAGAGCCAGCCGCCGCCTGGGCTGGGCTGGTGGCTTCAACAGGGACATGCCCCCGATGTGCCCTCTGCAGCCCGTGTGCTGTGCTCAGTAATGCCGACGGGGCGTGTGCAGGGCCTGCACGGGGTCACTGGCCTTCACAGTTAAGGCCTGACCCCCTCCCACCCCCTGGAGCCGACCCAGGCCTCCAGGAACCCAGTCAGACTCCAGCCACGCCCACCTCTGCCCGGGGCCACCGGGGACATCACCCCGGAGGCTGTGTTCTCCCTGCCGTGACAGCTGCTGCCGACCCCACGCCAGCCATCCAGCCAGGGCGCCCGGGCTCTGCCCATGCCAAGCCCGGGGGCAGGACTCCAGAGCAGGAATCACCCCACACCTCTGGATACAACCACAGCCCCACACAGCCTTTCGCCTTGAGAGAGACCAGACAAGCAGCAGGGGCAGCCTCAGTCTCCCCATCTGTGAAGTGAGCCAGCGGGACAAGGCAGCGTTCTTCCCCGTCTGGACTGAGCCACCACCGTGGAGACCAGATGCCACGGGGAGAAGGGCGTGGACGGCGGAGGGAAGGTCCTCGTCCACCACGAGCCAGCCGGTGGAGGGCAGCGGGCCCAGAACCTCCCTCCGAAGGGCACAGCCGTCAGCGGGCTCCAGGGAGAGAAGGCAGGACTCACACCACAGACAGACCTAGAAACAAGCCTCACGCAGCAGGTGGAAAGCGGTGGAGTGATGTGCACCTCCCAAGCCCTGGAACGTGTCAGGTGGCCCCCTCGCCCACAAAAGGGTGACTATCTCCCACGTGGTATGGGCGTAAGTTAGGGAGCTCGAATGTGGATGATCCCAGTGGCCCGTGTCACCCCAGGTCCCCGTAAGAGGGAGATGCAGGGGATCTGACCACAGAGGAAGGACCCAGTGACCCCACACAGAGGCTGGATCAGCCAGAGCAAAAGGGCCTCAAAGGTGCTGTGAAGGGCATGGGGGGGTGTGGGAGGACCACGTGGGGGGTCCTGGGCCCCAGCCAACAGCACAGGGCTGCAGAAGGGGGAACCACAACCCCAGTGCCTTCCGGCCACACCATAGAGAGGGTCCCCGCTGGCCCTCCTTCCTCGTGCTTCCTGACGAGACTGTCCCCCGAGATCAGGGCTGCCCCACAAGCCGGGAACCGAAGCTCACGGCCAACACCTGTGCTCCAGTCATGCGACCCTGCAGCTGGGGGGGAGACCTCGGCGTAAACACGGCTGGACCAGGGCTCAGAGGATTCAGGTCCACGTTTCAAGTTAAATATTAATTACTGGTGAAAATAGAGTTGGAACATGTGCCCGGCACCGAGCCCTACCCGGGGCAGGAGGCTGGCGGGTCCCCCAACCCCCCAGGGCTGGGAGTGGAGCCCAGAGCCTGCACCCACACTCAGAGCATCAGCCACCACATGGGGACCCCTGCTCTCCTCATAGACTTCATCACAGACTAAATCGCGTCATCTCCAACACACTTTGGAAAACCCTGAAGGCGTGAGGCTGTCCTCAGGTCCTCTCAATGTGAGAGCAGAGAGGAGGCTTGGTTGAAGCAAAAGGGACCACGACCTAGGTCGTTCCTGCTTGGGAGCCCAGGCCCTTTGCTGTGGAATGACCTGGGCTCAAGCCCCTCTCGGGGCTTGGTAACGAGGCCACAGGGGGCCCTGACCCAAAGCGTTTGGTGAGGACGCCTCCCGGGGATGGGCTGCCCACCAGGAACCACACACCGGGGCCCCTACGGGGGGAGCCCGAGCTCGCCTCTTCCCCTTGGCCTGGCCGGCACAAAGGCCGGGACCCCAGCGGTCGTCACGGGCTCCACAGCTGGTCCCCAGACCTCGTCCCCAGCAGCTGGGCTCACCCTGCCCTTTGGGAGGGGCTGAGGCTCCGGGAGCCCCCGATCCGACCTCTAACCTGGACTGGCAGGTACTGTGTGGGTGGGGGACTGCGCCCAGAAGGCTGACCGGGGACAGACCCTCCCCAGAAAGTTCCTGAAGGAGAGCACGCCAGCTTGCATTCCAAAGCAAGGCTCCCCTGTCCGCTCCGACCCTACGTCTCCCACCCCGGGAACGAGCACGTGGCCGGCGTCCCCCCCGCTGGCTGCCCCACGTGCCCAGTTATGTCGGCGGCTGCCCGGGTTTAGGCAAGGGCACAAAAGGAGCCGAGGGCCCAGGCCCAGCTGACCGAGGCACTCCCTGCTTCCTTCCCTGGGGCTGGATTCTTCCCGAACCGATCCCGGGCCCTGGGGATGGCCCGACAGCCCGGCTCCTCTGACGTGCAGGCGTGTTATGGAAGAGGGCAGTAAAGGAGGCACTTTCGTTGTTCTCCTTGAGGCTGCGAACGCCGCCCCGAGACGTCCATCATCAAGCACCTCGCCGCTGTCCAGCTGGCTCCCAGTCAATTATCCCCGTTAATGTGCCTATTAATGAGGCGACGCCCGGCCTGGCAGGTCCGCGCGCGGCCCCAGGGCCCGTCCCGAGCCGGGCTGGAACACTGCTGGCACAACATCGTAAACACTGGGTAATTACGCCGCAGTTTATGACTTCGCAAAGGTCAATAAAGGCACGCGGCACCGCTCTCCAGAAGGGAGCACCGTGTGGCGGGCGGGGGACCACGGTGGAGCCAGATCCGCCCGGAGAACAAGGGGGCCCCTCCGCACGGGCTGGACCTTGTCCACGGCTGCTCCACGAGGCCCCTGCGCTCCGAGCCTAGAGTCCCGTGAGCCTCCATCCGGGCAGCTACCCGGGCTTCGCCGAGTTAGCGACAAGGGCGGGGGCTGGTGGCCTCCTGGCTCCCGCCCGCACCCCCACCCCAACCAGCCTCTTCCCGGCAAGGGGGCCCTCAGCCCAGGCCGGGTGGGGCTTCTCCCGGCCGCCCCCTCCATGGCAGACGGGATGGGCTTGGGATCCCCAGGCACCTGCATCCCCAAGGAACCACCAGGGTGACGGTAGGGGACTCCTGGCCAAAGGGGCTTGGTGTCCAGGTGCGGAGCGTAGGTCATCACCCACTCCTGGCTGGGGCCACCCCCACCCCCCACACTCCCAGTCCCTTACTCTGGTACCCAGTCCTCACTCTGCAACCCAGTGTCGCCGTTAGCAGCGGCCTCCTTGAGGGCCAAAAGAGCCCCTGATGGGCTGACAGGTGAGGCTGCCCGGACCATGGGGCCTCCCAGACAGCCACCTGCCCTCTGCCACAGGTGGCTGTGACCCAGGCCTTCTCCCGGAGGTCCCGTGGACGTCCCAGCAGATCCTTCTCTGGGGCTGGGGTGCCCTACGCACCTCAGGGTGTTCAGCACCACCCCGGGCTTCCCCACTCTGAAGACTGCACGTATCTCCGGATGGTGCCAGATCCCCCAGAGGCCCAGAACCTGCCCTTGACTGAGAACCTGGCTGAGTCACCAAACCTGTGAGCCCTGCTATTTAAAAACATGTTTCCGCTTCAACCTGACGTGGATTCACGTGGCTCTCAGACCATCTCTGGACATACGGGTTCGCTGCAACCAGCAGAAGAAGGGCCAGGGCCTGGGTGGGCTGGGAGGTCGTAGGAGATTGAGGAAGGTCACGGGACATCACGGGAAGGGGTGGGTGGGGAGGGACCGGCACCCGGCTCTCCTGTGTGCTGTGAGTGGCAGGGGCAGGAGGGGCCCGGCTTGTCCAGCTGTCTGTCCCACCTGAGCTGGAGGACGATGGCGGGACGCCCTCCTGCAGCTCCCAGGTGACCTGAGAAGTGCTCACTCCCTGCTCTGCTGTCTTTCAGGATGTGCTTGAAATGACCCAACGTGCACGAACATCACAGAGCCAACGTGATTTCCGTGCACGGGTCACCCCAAAGGCCTGGGCACCCCGGGAGGGCCGGGGTCCTCGGGTGGCAGTCGGGCAAGCTGGGGAGCCTGCCGTCATCCCGGAGGGAAGGAGGGGCCCGGCGGGGGCCATGGAGGTCAGGGCGGAACCAGCAGGCCAGCCCGCACGCCGCGGCCGAAGCGACTCCCTTCTCCCCCCAAGGGCGCGTCCTCCTCCGGATGGGGCCCCCCGCAGGCCCGGAAGCCTGGCTTTCTCTGCAGACCCTGGTCTCACGGGAGGAGCTGCTAGGGAGCACCGGCATTCAGCCAGGCACGCGCAGCCCTGCGCTCGTCCGAATATCCTCCCCCGCCCCTCCCCGCATGATGGCACCCACGAGACAGGAAGCAGGTGTCCCTGAGCAGTCCCGGAAGTGCGGGCTACGGCAGAGCTGTTTCCGGCACTGGCCGTCTATCTTAGGAAGAAGCAGCCTTGGAGGGACCAGTGTGTCCCTGCCTTGGGCTCCAGGAGGACAGAGGTGGCCGCAGGGACGGCTGCTGGTCCCCCGTGACATCACGTAAGGGTGTGCTCTGCGTCCAGTGGCCCAGCCTCCACGACAGGTGGCCCGGGGGTTTGTCCCCCACCCTGCCCGGCTCCCACAGAGGACCTGGGGGCGGCACGTGGGGACAGGGCACCTGGGGACAAGCCTGTCTCCTCCATCGGCAGGAGCTGTGTGGAGGCTTCCTGCTGGCAGAAGGGCGGGACGCTGCCCTCTCTCCCAGATGACCTGGCGGGGAGACAACCGTGCGGGAGGTACCTGGAGGGAGGCAGGTGTGCAGGTGATGGTGGCCCTGAGCGAGACGCACGGAGGGAGGGAGAGGGGCGCGTTCTGGAGGCCAAGGGGACAAAGATCCAGAGACCGGAGGGTGAGCACAGGGAGGGGCTCCAAGGACACCCCAGCACACCGGCCTCCCCTCGTCCCTGGGCGGGCACATAAGCGGAACGTGGTAACCTGCGCTGACAGATGCCCCCTCAGCCCTCCTCCTGGCTGACCTTGACCACGCAGACCCCTCCGCAGCCTTCAGGCCAGACCAGGCGGGGGGCACCGCTCCCTGCCCCCGTGTGGATCCCGACCTGCGGTGGATGCATCCTCCTTCCCTGAGTCTCTGTCCTCCGTCCCTGCCTGGGCAGCAGGGGTACCGGGGCTAGGACCGCTCGGCGAAGAGCCTCTGCGCCCCGTGCCCGGGGCCGTGGCCCTCAGACACCGGGTACCTGCAGGCTCCCCGTTAAAGCCGAGGGAGGCAGCGGAGGACCTGGGAAGGAGACCACCCGCCGGGCAGCCGCGCGAGCCCTCGAGGGGAACCACCAGCAGCAGCTCGGAGACACGTAACGCCGGGGGAGTGTGCGAGCTCAGGGCACCGGGGACGGTGCAGAGATGGATCTTTGGCAAGCGCATCTGGCCTCTCCGGTGGGCTTTCTTTAGACGGCACGGGTGATGTTCCTGCCAAGTTGCCGATTGGAAAACCACGTTTCCCAGCCTTGGTGAGCATCTCCTGGATCACAGGAAGCAACGGGATCTGAGGGCTCATTACCTGGCCGGGGGGCGGGGGGCAGTGCAGTCTACACCGAGGGCGCCCACCCCCAAGCCTCAGGACAGCGACGGAATCCACATGGGGCCGGCTGGTCTCTCTGACAAAGCAGCGAAGGCAACTCCACGGAGGAGGAAAGATCGCTGTCCAGCGGAAGATGCCGGAATGATTAGGAGTCAGAGATGCCAAAAATGAGCCCAGACTCAGGCCTTACACCGATCACAAAAAATCAACTCACAGTGGGGATCTAAATAAAAAAACCACAATAATCTAAAGCTTCCAGACGAAAACGTAGGAGAGAATCTGCGTGACCTTCAGTTTGGTAAAATGAGCCGTTAGACAAACCACCAGAAACACGATCCACGAGAAAGAAAAAGATAAACTGAGCGTCACCAACATTAAGCACTTCTGTTCTCAGAAGATGCCGTTAAGAGCGCAAAAGACAAGGCAGAGGCACGGAGAAAATGCCACACGCGTCCGGCAAGGCACTTGCGTCCAGAAGGTGCACGAACCCTCAACACTCCACCGGAAGAGAATAACCCGACTAAGAAACGGGCACCAGATCCCAACAGACACCTCCCCCTCAAATGGCAGAACGGGCACACGGAAACATATTCAACAGTATTTGTCACCAGAAAGTTCCAAACCGAAACAAGGACGTACCAGCACACGTGCATTCGAACAGCTAACACACGAAAATCTGAAAATCTCCACCTGCCGGAGAGGACGCACGGAGACCAAGAACGGCTCCCTCGCCGCGGGAGGGCAGGCGGCACGGGGCGGCTGCTGCGGAAGGCGACTGGGCCGTTTCTTGTGAACGGACACGCTCCCGCCGGCCACTGCGCCTTCTCGACCCGGCGAGCCGCTCCTGCGATGGGACTGGCCCTCACTGACGTTCACGCCTACGTGCTCACAAAAGACTGCTTGCACCTTTTTGCTCACACCTGGACACAAGCCAGGGGTCCTTCCGCAGCTGGACGGACACACGAGCCGTGGCCCATCCGGACCACGGGACGGTCCTCCGCGCGGCCGAGAGGTGAGCTATCAGGCCACGAAAAAGACGGGGAAGAACCTTAAGCGCTCATCCCTCAGCCGGAGAAGCCAATCTGAAGAGGCTACGTCTTCTGTGAGTCCAACTCTACGACGTTCTGGGAAAAACAAAGCGACAGCGAAGATAAAAAACTTAGCGGCTGCCGGTTTGCGAGGAAGGAAGCGGGGGAGACGGAGAGGAAGGGAGAGGAGGAGAGGGACGTTTCAGTCCAGGGAAACCAGCCTGGGTGACCCCAACGGGGCCACGCGGCATCATCCGCCGGAAGCCGTGTTACTTCACGACTCAGCGAGTGGCCCGAACACACACACCCTTGCAGGATTCCTGTCGGGATCCCGGAGGGAGTTCACGTGCCGTCAGGAGCACCTCACCGTGTTGGAGGCGTGTGAGCTGCCTGCAGACGCGGGGCCACCGTGCCGCCCTGATGCGCGGACGCCGTAAGACGGAGGCGGTGGGAACCGCGCAGAAGCACTGTCTCTAGCGAATGAAGCGGGTTCCCAGGGGGATACAAGTGCCCCAATCTGACGCTGCTCTACGTCTGCACGTGACCAGTCAGGCAAGTGGAGGCGGCTGGTGGAGCCAGGCTTCACACGGTGGCGGTGGGAGGTCAGATCAGCAAGCGCGGGAGGCTGAACGATCCATCGGTCGGTGTGAGTTCCCGTCAGCTCCCAGGCTGCTGCACACGCGGACCTACCTCCGTGTTCGGTCCGCTTAGAGGATCCGGAAGCAACAGCAGCCCATTAGCAACAAGGACACCCGACGCCCGATTGTGGTCTCTAACACCACCTCCCCCCCCCCCCCCCCACCGACCAGGACTCCTCGGGGGAAATGGCTTATTTGAGGGTTGGGTAGGAAGTGTGGCATCTTGTGGAGACGAGAAGGAAGGAAGGACTCAAAAACCAAACAATATCATTGGGGGGGGAGGCTATGTCAAAGGCACACGGGAGTTCCCAGGGACTTAGGCTAAAACATTTGAGCAACCAGATAAACAAAGCAGCAGCAGAGCATCTCATTCAAAACACACGGTGCTCTCAGTCTGCGGCGATAACCATAAATGGCCGAAGCAACTCTCCGATGGGCAGAAGATTGCAAATCTCCAAGGCTGAAGAATCCCCACTGATTTCTGTAGACACCTGCCCTCAAGGAAGTGGAGCGTAACTCCCCACTCCCCAGCCGCGGGCTGCGCCCTATACGGTGACTTCCTTCCAAAGAGAACATCGCAGAAGGAGAGAAGAGAGGACCGTCGCTGAAGAAGAGCCTGACAGACCAGCTCAGCCAAGTGATGGAGGGCACGGTCCTCGGGGTACATCGCGTCCAAGGCATCTGCCCTGATACGATGGGGTGAGAAGGCACCCCCCCCCTCCGCGGTCTGCCTCCCGCAGACCCACGTCCCCAGCCTCCCCACGCGAGAAACATCGGACAAAACCCGACAGAGAGCCTTTCTACGAAACACCTGCCCGGTGTCCTCAACAGTGCCAAGGTCGTCACCAGCAAGCAGAGTCTGAGAGACCGTCCTGGCCACAAGAAGCCCAAGGAACCATGAGGACTGAATGTCTGGTGGTGCCCTGGACAGGACAGGCCTGCCTGGCACTTCACAGGACACCCTATGGAGCCAATCCTCGCCGCTTTCCCCCTGGGATCCAGCCCGCCTTCTGCCCACTCCTCGTATGGGGTCCCACACCCCGAGAAGCCCCTCCCCGCAGGCTTGGCCCCCAAAGCCCTATACCAAGCAAAACAGACAGGCTTTCTTGTGAGCTGCTCCATTTGCGTTCCTGGGCCGGCCTGCCTTGGGCCACGTTTGCTCACTGCCTGCCTGCATAGATCTGACACCACCACCAGGATGGACGGACGGAGGGACAAACGGAGGGACGGACGGACGGACAGATAAAGGGAGGGATGCAGGGATGGAGGGAGGGAGGGAACAGGGAAGGGGGCAGCTGACCACGGAGCTCTGAAGGTAGGGGCCACTCAGCAGTCACTTCTGCGTGTCCCGGGCCACGGGGCTGGACAGCGCGGATGCCTGGAGATGCCTCTGGGGGAACGGAGGCCCACCTCACAGATGCTGCCGGGACCCCCACGAGGACACACACGGGAAGGAGCTGAGGACCCCTTCCAGACAGTAGAGTGCTGGGCTTCGTGAGCTGTGTTTGGAGATCAAATGAATCCTCCTCTGGGGAAAAAGGAAGAAGGCGGGAGGATGAGGGACACGGTCCCCTCTCCGAGGTGGCAATTGTGTCAGAGAGCCTGAGTAGGAACTGCCTCCCAGAGGTACGAGCATCAGGAAAGTCCAGCCCACTGTGGGCAGGACCGGGACGGCCGTGGAGAGGTGGGTCACACGGGAGGGACAGGAGACGCGTCCCAGGGTCACAGACCCACCCAGAAGAGCCAGGCTGTGTGCAGGGTGGGAGGGCTGGACACACTCCGGACAGGCCACCGCTGAGGGTGGGGCAGGCGTCCTCCCCCGTCCCCCACCGGCCACTCACACAAGGCCCATGGCAGGCAGGGTCCACGGCCCTAGGGTGGCCGCGCTGGGGGCCAGCAGGGGAGCCCCGGGGGGGTCTGCCCTCGGCAGCGGCCACGATGTTGTCCCAGCAGCAGCCACAGAGCAGCGTCCACAGGTGTTTGGTAAATGACTGAGTGCACGTACTACGGCCCAGATGCCGACTCTCTTCTGGAAACTTCCTGGAACCATGGGGGCCGAGGTCCACGGGGGAGTCATCAGAACCTCCAGAAAGCCAGAAGGGGCGGCAACTCCTGGGGACAGCGTTGTCCAGGATTCCCTGAGGCAGGAGCGGGGGTGGCCCTTCAGGGAACCCGGGGGTTGAGGCAGGGAGTGCGGTGGGGCAGGGTGGGGGTGGATCTAGAAGGCCGGTCTGCGCAGATTAGTCAAAACCTTCCAGAACCTGGGCCCCAGGCTCAGGCCCTGGCATCCAGCTGTCAGGGAAGCCTGAGCAATGTGTCACAGGACAAGGTCAAGGCACGGGCAAATGGGGAGAGAAAGGTTCACAGGACAGCAAGGACCCTGGGATCGGGGACCAGAGGGGATGGGCGGAGGGCGGCCCTTTCTCCAGTCCCACGGCCTGGCTGCCTGAACTCAGGGTCGATTTGTTTCTTCTTCTTCTGCTCCCATGGGGTTTGACGGCTGGCATTTCCGTGGCGCCTGTGGCTTGTGGCCCCAAGTTAACCGAGGTCGGGGAGCGCAGCACTGGTGGCCCGGGGCTTGGGGGGCGTGCCGGTCAGAGTAGGAAGCAGGTTGAGACTGTGGGGGCAGAAGCTCTTCCCAGCACCGTGCGGTAAGGCTGATGCTGAGGCCCTGCGCCCAGCCCTCGGGGAGACCCCGGCCCCCGGGCCATGCTCCGTGTCCTAAAGTAGGCGTCTGCCTGGGTGCCCCAAAGCCCTCACCAACGGGGGCCCTCGGAGCCTGGAGTCTGGCCCACACCCCCAGGAGCACCCAGCCAGCAAGGGCGGGACAGAGCCCCCCCACAGCTCATTCGGCGCAAAAAAGGGAGAGCGCCACGGCTGGATTTCGAAGGGAGAAAAGACTGGAAATTCCGGCTGTTTTCTAAAAGTGAGGACACCGAGGCTGGTGGCAGATCACTATCTTGGGAAGTCAGACAGCTAATGTGTTTATCCATTCCATTAACTGCTCTCTCATTCCAGAACGAGTATGAAGGGCAACAAAGCAGTTAACTCGGGGAGGTCTAACCCCGCCGTCCTCGCGGTCAGGAAGTAGGGGGACGGGAGGGACACAGAGATGCTTGGAGAGCACAGGGGGGTAAGGCACCCACCTTGGCCATCGGAGGTTCTGGATCGGCCCCAGGAGCCCACCGCGCCCTGTGGGGCACCCACACCACCCAGGAGAGGCACAGGGACCCCACTCCTCCCCCCGCGATGGGGCCAAGCAGCCCGATTACAAACAACAACCGTTAGGCCCCACCAATCAGCCACCCGACACCAAGCGAACCGTCCAGGGTATCTTTACAAGCGAGTAAATCCCGAGTTTGTTCCAATGAAGTATTTATGAGGCCTCTTGTTTCAAAACTGCACGGATGGCCTTTTTCTAATCCGATATGTGCTGCGAGAGTAAATACAGAAACACCGGATGCAGGGCTCAGTACGGGAGCGCCGTGCACGCACGTGGAGTTGGCCCCCCAGGGCACACTTCAGGCCCGGAGGCGGGGGCCCCACCCTGAGGAGGTCAGAGGCTACCCGCTCCCACTCTGAAACAGCCTCCTGCATCAGGAATCAGAGTGTTTCCTGCCGTTATGTCCCGCTTCCATGCAGCCCTGAGCTCACGCGCAAAGACCACCCTCCCGGGGCCCACAGCCTGGCTCCGACACTGGCCAGCTTGCCTCAGTCTCCCTGTCTGACACCCGGGACGGCTGGCTGAGGTCATCACCGGCCAGGTGCTCAGGACAAAGTCCCCGCCCTGCATGCCGGGAGAGGTCACTGGAGATCCTGTCCAAGGAAGTGGTAGGGTCCCTGCGGGGCCGCTGCTGACCTGACCGGAGCCCTGAATCTGCTGGGCCGGAGCCACGGGCCTTTCAGGGGTTCCTGGGAGTCTGGCAGCCCCCTGCAGTCCCAGTCCAGGCGTGGGCAGGGCAGAAAGGGCAGTCCCAGTCCAGGCGTGGGCAGGGCCGGGCCCGGCAGGTGTGCCTCAGTGACGTCACTCCTGATTTCCAAGCCCAGGCGACCTTCACGGCCCTGCACCTGCACCGTGTGCTCCGAGCAGCGTGTCTGGGGGTCTCTCCCAAGCATCCTGCCTGCCGGAGATTTCCCTCACGACGCCAGAACCCGGCAGAACGCTCGTGGACGCTTTGCACAAGGCGGACAGCCCGGATGTTCTGGTTAATCAGGACTCAACCAGGGAACATCAGCATTTTAGAAAAACAGGATGCTCAGCGTTGGCAGAAAATTATAACGAATGAAATCGGCCCTCCCTTTTCGATGCCAGCAGACCTGTCCTCTAAGCTCTGCCTGGTTGCTCCCAGTGATGGGAGGCTCACTGCCTCTCAGAGCCCAACCCACACCTGAACACCTCTGTAGCTGCCGGGCCCCCATCCACAGTGACCCCGGGTCACTTTAGGTGGCCTAAAGCCTGTGGCCACCACTCCTGTTCCAGCCCCGTCTCAGGGCCCCCACGCTGCCAGATCTCACGGCGTCACACAAATTCTGGAACCACATTTTACAGATGGGAAAACTCCAAGTTATGACAGAACAAATGACAGGACGTCGATGCTGCTGGTAAAAATGGACCCGGGACCCCGGAGGCGGTAGCAACCCGGAGCACGCTCGTGAACACTCGTGGCACGGGAGGGGACGCGTGGCCAGCCTCGCGTGGAGTTCAGCCGCTCACATCAAACACTAAGGCGCACGACTGCAGAACAGCGAGCTCCCCTCCTCGGGGCATCCGGGGAAACACCTGCGGTGTTTCCATCAGCCCCAAACTTTCTAGAATCTGGTCGTTTGGAGAAGCTCCAAGGTTAAAATCTGAAAGCAAAGCAGGGATGCTCTCTAGGAGAGGCTGGGGTCCCCGGGGGGCTCTGCGGCCCGGCTCCAGCAGACCAAGCCGAGAGCCACCTTACAGATGGGTCAGGTGCCTCGGTCCCCCCACAGTGACCCAGAGCCCTGCGCTCTGCGGGCGCGTGCAGACCCAGAGGCTCGAGGGGACCTCTCCGTGAATGCTATCTGCTCTCTCATTTCGGAGCCACGGTGCCGGGGCAGGAGCCGTTCGCTAAAGGCCGCGTGCGTCGGGGCCGCGGAATCTCAGAGGGTTACCCAAAGCCGGGTTTCTAAACCGTGTGATCTCAACGGACACAGAAGTCCAGACGCAGGCTCCCGTCTGAGCTGGGGCTCTGCCCTCCCACCCAGGGCAGCAGGACGGGCGCCGAGTGGGGCAGCCACGTCCTCGCCAGGTCTGCCGGCTGCAGAGAGGGGTCCCCACCACCCGGCACCCCACAGGACACCCCCTTGTGACTCCCAAAGCATGAATTTAACCTGGACCCTGGCTGGTCCCTCGTGGGACAGTCGCGACGTGTGGATCAATAACACAAAGGACTATGGCTCACTGTCCTCGGGGCCGGAGAATGCCACTGTTGGGAGAGGCCGCCGGAAGATTCTGCCGGGCATCCGATGTCCACCGCGCCTCCAAATGCAGGAGCGAAATATTAAAGGTATATACAAATGAAGGTGACCAACTGTCCTGTTTCACCTGGGACCCGTGGGGACATGTGGGATACAGGATTTTCACTGTTGGAATCAGGAAATCTCAGGCCAACCACAGCCAATGGGGGTCCATGAACGAAGCGAACTTAGCAGAGAGTTAAGCCCGGAACTCACAGACGACGCACACAGCTGTGGGGGCACGTGACTGCTGCGCCGTTCTCCTGACCCTTCTGTACGTATGAGGGCTTTCGTACTGAAAGGGCATGTGACCGGTGGTCCTGAACTCCCCCAAACCCATGCCAGGGGGCGCAGGGGTGGACGTACAACCGAGCAGGTGGAGGTGACCTTTTGCACGGGGACAGCTGCCCTAGGATGCTGTGTATCGGCCGGGGGAGGGGCGCCTGGACCCCTGCCCGAGGTCACAGAGCGGGTCCCGGGTCTCTGCGCCTGGTCCCCGCCCACCTCCCCAGGCCTGGCCCTTGGGCTACAAACAGCCTCACTCTGGGCCTCAGATGGACGGACGCCGTGCCCGCGTGACTGAGTGACGTCCACGGGCAGTTCAAGTACCATCCGCAGACACACGAGGATCGACGCCTCAGGTCGGGGGTCGGCAAACGTCTTCCATAAAGGGCTAGCTGGTCAGCGTGTGGCTCTGCAGCCGAGATGTCCAGGGCAGCGGCTGGTGCTGTGGCTGTGGGGCAGCGGGAGCCACGGATGAGACTAGACAGCAGGCGTGGCCTGTTCCCGCACAGCTCGCTATGGAAGCGGCCGTCTGACTTTCACGAAACAGTCCTTTCAATTTTTTCAAAGACTTAGAGTTTTAAAACAATTCACGATTCGGGGCTGCACAAAACAGGCCAGGGCAGGACCTGGACAGGGGCTGTAGCTCCCCTTCGGGCCAGGGGGGCTTTGGGAGCATCAGGAACACCCCCAGTGCCAGGCACTGCCCGCCAGGTGGGCACAGAGGGTGAGGAAGGACAGATGCCCAAAAGGCACGACCACTGCCACGCAGCTGGACCCCGTGAGCCCCTGACGTGGCAGGTGCCGCAGGGGCTGGAGCGGCGCTCAGGGCGAGGAGGGGCGGCCCAGGGGAGGGGCCGGGTGACCAGTGATGAGCACGGCCCATACCAGCATCTCAGGGCACGGGGGGGGCCCGGACGCTCTCGGGCAGAGGTGTGGGTGCGACGTGCAGTCAGGGCGCGATGCCCTTCTCTCTCCGTGGCTCCCACGGCCCGTGTGCAGACAGGGAAGCTGAGGCCCGGCGAGCAGGGGGCCCTTCCGAGCTGACGCTAACGGTCCGGGACACATGGGTCTGCCTCCGGACCTCCACGGCGGCCTCGCGCTCTCACCGGAAATATCCGAAAAGCCAGACGGAGAACGGTCAGGCCACCACCTTGCTGGGGCCTCACCTGTGGGGCTGTGACGGCCACGGGGGTCAGGACCCCGTGTCCTCCCGATCCCCCACAGGCCCCCTGCCCGTGCAAACACCCACACGTACGTGTACACGCTCATGGCCAGACACTTACTCCTGTAAGTGTGCACTTACACACGTGCACACTCACATACTCACTGTCAGACACAAAGGGGCCCCAGAGGCCCTCGGCTGAACACAGGAGTCTCTGTCCCATCGTGTGCTAATCGCATCCAAGGTGCCCAGATAATTGCACTCAGGTCCACAAGGCATGTGAGGCTGGGCCCTGCCCTCGCTCTGGGGCCCAACCCCACGTGACCACGTGACCACGAGGGGGGCAGGGCCAGCCATGCAGATCCCCCCACCGCCCAGCCCCGACCCAGCACGGGTACCCGGTCAGCACGGAGATGCCCCTCTGGCCTGTGGCCACATCAGGTCTGGCTGCGCCGTGTGTATGAGAAGTGGCCTAATCCACCTATGAGTGGATTTTAGCGTCTCTTTGCTCCTAGAGTCAAGGCCTCCCTGTGGTGACTCTTTGCTAGGGACACGCTCACGGCACCCGGCACACCTGCCCTCATCCCCTTCTCCAGGGGACGGTGCACCACACACCGATGCGTGGACCTTGCTGAGGGCAGATGGTCTGGCTGACGGAGAGGGAGGGAGGCCCTGCCGGCCCAAGGCGGGCTCTGTGTTCCTGTCCCTCCGAAACGTGAGGCCAGGGGAGCTCTAGCAGGTGACGCCGGCCACAATGCCAAGGCCATCGATGGCGGTGGGTCCTCTGTCCTCGACCCAGGCTGCTCCCTGGCAGTCAGCCCTCCTGTCCGCCCAGGTCTCACGGGTCACGGCACAGGCGCCCGGCCCACCGGATAGTCAGGGCACCGCTGGGCAGTGTCTCAGGAGGCCTGGGGACACAGAAGGACCGACGGTCAACACAGACCCTCAGCATCACCGGGAACAGGTGCAGGAATGGGCTCCAGTGTGGCACATCACGTCGTCCGCAGACCCGGGTGCTCCGAACCCCAGAGCCTTCGCCCCGGCACCGCGAGTCCCAGACCCCAGAGGACAAACCCTGAGTTTACGAGAACGGAGATTTCTAGAAGCTGTCGTGCCTGTTGCTCAGTCAGAGCTGAAACAGAGCAGCTAACGAAGACTGAACGAACGAATACCAGGAAGTAATAATAACGAATAAAGCAGGCGTAAGAAACGCACCACAGGACCGCACCTGAAAGAAAAGACGGAAAAAGAGGAATCGGAGAATTCGGGTCTACGGGGGCAGCCGCCAGAGACGACAGATGTCGGTGCCGACCAGGCAGGAAGTGACAGCAAAACACAGCACCGGCCACGTTAGCACCCACAAACGGGACACGTGGTACAAACCTATCAGAACAGGGACGCGCTCTCTAGGCGGAAACCGCGGATCCCGACGAGCAAAGGCACTTAACGAGCAGAGACGCGGTCCACGTTCACAGGCCGGAGGCCTCAAGGCTGTCAAGACGTTGGTTCTTCCCACAACGTCTACAGACTCAGCACCGCCCCAAACAAAATCCCAGCGAGGTATTTCAGGGACGCCGGCCGGCTGATCGTAGCATTTCCGCGGAGACGCAAAGGCGCCAAAGACCCAACAGGACGCCAGGGGAGGACAGAGCCAGAGGACGGCCAGGCCACACGCCCAGGACCCACGGCAAACTACGTGCGATGCTGGGCGAGAGCCGGGCGGAAATGGGTCCAGGGCGCAGCGTGGAAGGTTCGGCTACAGACGTGCCAATGCGCCCCCCCCTCACCTCTGACCAAGGAACAAAGACGGTTTTCCAACAGAAGGTTCTGGAATGGCTGGAGGTCCACACACACACGAATCCGGACACAGACCTCACATCCTGCACGAGGATTAACTCAAACCGGGTTATAGACCTAATAGTCAAACACAAAACTGTAAAACCCCTGGAGGGTGACCTTGGGGATGATGGCAGTGGAGCGGAGACCATGGCTCTGTCCGTGGCCTGTGGCAGCCGTGTGCCATATTCCCTCCCCCTCTTCACAAAGCACTTGGCAATGACCACGTCCTGCCCGAGGGGCCACTGAGGCATCCGGCTGACAACAGTCCCTCCCTGGAAAACCAGTGTCCAAGCCTGGCCGCCAATTCAAGTCAAGCCCCTGCCTGGTCTCTGACCTGCCCTGCAAGCCAGGGCCCCCCATTCACTGTGTGCTGGGGACAGACGCCCTCCTCTCCCACGTGCTGGGGGCAGACCCCGTCTTCTCTCCCCTGTTCTGGGAAGAGACCCCCTGCTCTCTCCCCTGTACTGGGGGCAGGCCCTGAACCCTCCCCACCTTGTACTGGGGGCAGGCCCCTCCTCTCCCCTCTGTGCCTGGGACAGACCCTCTCCTCTCCCCCGCGCAGGGGACAAACCTCCACCCTGCCTCTGAGCACACGACAGCACTAATCTGTTTACGCTGAGGTTCATTCTGTGCCTGCGAGTGCTGCCTCCGTGGTACCTACTGACCTTTACCTGTACCCGTGCCGGCCACTCAGGGACGTGCTCGCAGCAAAGGAGGAGCGGGGAGCCGAGCCCCCGGAAGAAAAAGATCACGGGGCTTCGCGAACAAGCAGGAGCCACGCTGCGGAGAGGTCCCCTCCAGGAACCTTCCTTCCTCCCAGAGGCCTGGCCCCACTCTGGAAGGGCTCTCAACCCACCCCCGACCGGACCCCGTGAAGCGACCTCAGGGCCATCCCTCAGCCTCCACCCGAGGCCCCGCGAGGCCCCGCTCTGCCTGCCGTGAGGGGTGCAGAAGTCTGTCCACGTCCTAACCCCGCACCTGTGCGGCAGACCTCAGGCGGAAACGGATGTGATCACGGTCCGATGAAGTCACTGGGGTGGGTCGCAATCCAACGCGACCAGCAACCGTGTGAGGAGAGGCAGAGAGACGGACCCCCAAGGAGGCGGCCATGTGACGACGGACACACACACGGGAGAGTCGCAGCCACAAGCCCAGAAGGAAGGAGCACCTCTCGCGGATCCTCCCCCACGGCCCTCGGGAGGCCCCTCCGCCCGGACCCGCGGCCCCCGGCACTCGGAACGAAGGCACCTCCGTGGTCTAAGCCGCTCCCTTCTTGTTCCTCTGCTCCGGCAGCCTCGGGAAAGTCACGCAGCCGCCCTCGCATCGTGAGCGTCCCGGCCCCGGGGCGTCCTGGGCAGGAAAGGTGACACAGTCTGCCCACCGACCTCAGGAGCCAGCCGAGGCTGGGCACCCAGGGCGCGTCCCCCGGAGCCGGCCGCGCAGGCCCTCCACAGAGGGCAGCGGCCCAGGGACGGCGCCCAGCCGAGCGACGCGTCTTGTCCTTTGCAGTCAGTGTTACCACGGGGCTTGGGGGTCTTCCCTCAACCCGTCCCCGCCCTTCGGGCCTCAGGCAGGGAGGTGAGTGGCTGGGGGACGTGGGCATCACAGCGGCTGAGCATCCCCTCGGTACCCGCAGACTGCTCAGGCGCTCACCAGACGGACTGTGCCTGCGGGTGCCGGCCACGAACGGGGGAGCCTCCACCTGCCAGGGTCTCGGGACGGTTTCTGAGAGGTTCCGGAATGTGGACCTCAGGGCCTGAGGAGTTTATTAAGGGCTGTAACGTATATACCCCGAGTCTGCAACGTCTGCACCCGGGCACGGTGACCGGCCCCTCCCAGGGGCTCCCGCCTCCCCTGCCGCGCCCCCACTCCTCGGGGATGGCTCCTCGTGGGCCAGATGGCCGCCTGAGAGCGGGGCCAGCCCTCCACCCAGGCCCCTCCTCCATGACCAGGTTGGTCAACTAAGTCAGGGCAAACGTCAGAAAACAGCCCCACCTTCCCCAAGTGTCGCTGGGAGGGCCACTCACCCTGGGGGATCTGTGCCACGTGGCTGCTCAGAGGGTGGCCTGAGGCCCGTGGGCGTGGGCTCAGGACACGGGGAAGGCCCCGAGAGCCCCACCTCCCACCTGCCACCTGCCCTTCCCGGGGTGCCAGGCCAGCAACTCCTCCTGACACGCCGGGAGCCCAGCTCCCTTCTGGGCGGCTTCTGTCCCACGTACACGCCCTCACGCCGTTCTCCACTTTTAAGTGGCAAGTGCCACAGTGTCCGCTCTCCGTCCTCGTGGCCTCTCCACGAATGCTCCGCGGACTCGGCAGGAGGTACCGAGGGCACTTCTTCATTCCGGGCAGCGTGGGTTTGCAATTTTCCAATAACTGCACACGAAGCGTGGTCTGTACTACGGATCGAAGGCGGGTCACGGGCGTGTACCTTCCTGCGAGCCCAGGTGCGCACGCGATGCCTGGAGGACGGTCTTCCGCGGCCCCTCACATTCCGGTTCTTCGGGACCACGGGCGGGCTCGGGTTCACCCCTCGATGGAGCTACGCCCCCGAAGGGAAAGCTGCAGGGTCCGTCTGTACGGAAGTGACGCCCTCCTGACAGCAGCTAGATGTTTCTGCTTCCCTGCACTGACCCGCCCTGGTTTTCTACTCTTCCTTCGTCACGTGGCCAGAGCGTCCCTGGTATTAGAGGAGCCTTCCCTGGAGTGACAGTTTCCCAAGTCACAACAGCAAAGAGCAGAATGCTTCCTCAGAGGGACCTCCACGTCCTATCACCCAACATACACACGTGTGCGCACACACACACACACGGAAAAGTGAGGGAGGTGGCAGAGCCAGGGATGGGGAAGGAAGAGATGAACAGCAGGGGGCCTTGGAAGGATGTGCCAGGCCCGACCGGGGCACAGAAATGGGGCACCCTGTAGCCAGAAGGGTGGAGGGGGCAGAAGCTGCCCAGTGAGGCGTTGAGCTCACAGTGGGGGACAGCAGCAGGACGGGTGCTCCGGCCTTCGGGGCAGGCGGGTCCTGTGTGAACAGCCACTTATCACGGCCATCAAACCATCATCACTGTCACTATCATCACCGTCACCGCCATCGTCATCACCGCCTTCATCACCCCATCAACATCAACCACCATCATCATCACAACAGTCCCCTCCCCCCGAGAAGAAGATAAAGTGAAGACACCCCATAAACCAAGATTCCTTCCCAAGCGTGCTGCTTCCTGCTTGTACCCTCTGGAGGGACACTCGGCCTATTCCTCCCATCTCCCCGTAGCCCTGCTTCTAGGGGCCCAGCGGGGACAGGAAGGAGGAAATATCCAGGAGGCAACCACCATCCAGGGGCTCACTTTCCGTCAAGGAAATTCAGGATGACACAGGAGCAGGGCCTGCCACTCTCGGCTCACATTCCTGGCATGCTGTTGGCACAGAGGGGTGTAGGAAAGGAGGGAAAGAAGGGGGACTTTGTCCCAAAGCCACCTGTCCCCGGGCCACAAGAGGCGACAGCCAAATCCTCCGACGGCCTGGGACGCGGTCTCCGTGACAACCACAAGCAGCTGAGCCGCCAGCTAGGAGCGCCCCATCGGGGCGCCACACGGGTGTGCACAGGCCACTGGTGCCAGACAAGGTGCTCCTGGTGTCCTCTCCCCAGAGCGTCATCGTACAGCATCCCAGCACCCTCAGTGGAAAGACAGAGGGAAGGTGCCGGGGCCTTCTCGTGCCCCGATGGGATGCCCCGTGTGTGTGTCCACGCTGCGTCGTGACCCTGCGCGGAAGCGGGTCCCTCACTCTGCCCCATGTCTCCCGGGCTGGGTGAAACCGGGGCCTCTGTGACCCCTGGCAACTGAGAGGCGGAGGCAGGGAGGGGGGGCCTCGCCGGGGCAAGCAGGAAAGTCCCGGAGCTGCCCCACCCTGCAACGCATTGTCCCGAAAAGCCCGAAGTGCCCGCTTCCTGGCAAGCCCACCAATGAGCATCTCTGAGGCCGCACAGCTGGAGGCGCGACCGCCATCTGCCTGGGGACCTCCTCGCCCCACGTCTCCTGAGACGCGGGAACCGGGAGCGGGGACCTGCCCCCGCTCACACAGGCTGCCCGGCCCGGGAAGCGCAAGGCGGGACCGGAGCCAAGAGCGACGCCAGCGTCTATGACGCAAGGTCTTTTCTGGTAAATGAAACCTCCCACCCGGGAAAACGGAGGGCCCGGCACCTCCGAGAGCCGGTCTGCATCAGCCCCGTGTGCCCGTCCGCCGGGGCGCTCCCCGCTCCGTGCCGTGGGCGCCAGCGAAGGCACAGCCTTGCGGTGAGGTCGTACCCTCCCCGGAAGGTCCAGGCGGGTCCAGAAAGGCGACTGCTGGCCAATGCGCCCCTGAGCCCGTTCCTGAGGGACCGGCCCTGCCTCAAGCCATCACCCCGTTACCTCTCCAGGCCCCTGCAAGGCCTTCTCGTGCGGCAGGAGTCAGAGACGTGGGACCTGCCTGTCCGCAGAGACCCTGGACTGGGCACCTCCAGAGGCCGCTGGGCAGCCCGGCACCACCGTTCCCTGGCCATATGGCCCTGCTGCCCACCTCAGCCCTGGCACAGACACCTCCATCAGCGGACTCACCGCCTCCGACCCCACATATCACAGCTCCCCCGCCCCCCCCGAGACGGTGAGAGGTGACGGCTACTCAGGGCTCCGCTGACCCGCACACTCGGCCCTCTCCAGGTCTGTGCCGGGCACCTGTCAGCACCAGGCCGTTACGGGGCACGTAATGGGACGCGGCCGTGCACGAGACCCGGCGAGGGGACAGACACACGTGGTCTCTCAGACGTGGCCACGATCGGAGCCCAACACGCACGGACGATGGGCAGATTGTGCCTGAGCCGCTGTGCCACCCGTGTGGTAACGAAGACTGTCCCGGAGAGCGGAGAGCCCTGCAGTCAGGACGCCGCGAGCACCCCACACAGAACCGCCGCGGCATCGGAGAGCGAACGGGGGAAAGCGGCCGCATGGGCCTCAGAAGAGAAGCGAGAATGACAACGGCCCCAGACGCCCGCCCGCCACCTGCTGGTCAGGGGGACGCACAGGGTTGACAGCACGCGCTGCGGTGCGGGCGTGGGGGGGCCGCCTCTGCACGCGACCCACTGGACGGAGGGAGGCCCCGGGCTCGCTTCCAGAGGCACGACGGCGCACCGCCCACGGGGCCTCGAAGGCGCGCACGGCTGCCCTGGCCAGCACGTTCCCTTCCGAGAAAGACGCAGACGGGAGGGCCGGGGATGGGGAACCCGTCACGTGAACGTGAGCCCACACCGAGGAATCCCCCACAGCCGCGTGAGAGAACACCGTTCTGGAAAGAGCTCCAAGAACTATTGCCGAAAGGGCAAACGTAATGTTCTCGTGTGTGTGTGTGTGTGTGTGTGTGTGTGTGTGTGTGTGTGCGCGCGCGCGCGCACATGTGCGTGCGAGCGCTCCCGCGGAGGGCAGGAGACGCTGGAAGCACAACCCGGCTGGCCGCTGCAGGGCACGGGATCGCCGGGGAAGACATCGTGACTCAACACCTGTACCTTCCGAACTGCGTGCAACACAAGGTGTCGTCGGCTCAAACACCCACCTTTACGCACACATAACACGAGACGAGGTGCATAAAGACACGTGTGGGTGCCCACACGAACAGCCACGCTACTGTGCACGCACACACTTCAACACGATGAATCAGAGCAGACACGCTCCCTGTGGCAGAAACAAGCGTGGCCACGAGGGCTGGCACGCAACTCGCAGAGCCGGCGAACAGCCTCCACTCTGAGCCCTGCCTGTGGTGCCATGGGGCCCCACCCCACCTGCTGGCCTCCCCGAGGTCCCCTCGTTGTCCAGAGGGGCCCAGCCCAGGCACGCGCCCCCCACAGAGAGAGTGGGAGACACAGAATCCGAAGCAGCTCCAGGCTCCGAGCTGTCAGCACAGAGCCCGACGCGGGGCTCGGACCCACGGACCGCGAGATCGTGACCTGAGCCGAAGTCGGACGCTCACCCGACTGAGACCCCCCAGGCGCCATTTTAACCACCTGTCACTGTGCAGGGCAGGGGCGTCGAGCACATTCAGTGCGGTGCCACTGTCACCACATCCGTGTCCGGAACTCGGTGGTCCTCCCGAAAGGAAACCTGCTCCCCACTAAACACCAACACCCCATTCTTCCCCCCAGGCCCCAGGAAGCACCATCCGACTTTCTGTGTCCGTGATTGGACCACTACCAGGCCGCCCGCCCAAGTGGAACCGAACAGGAGTTCCCTCGAGCAAGACTTGGTTCACTTAACGCCAGGCCCTCACGGGTCGTCCACGTCGTAGCAGGTGCCAGAACGTGCTTTCTCTTTACAAGCCTGAGCGATAGTCCACCTCATCGGCACGCGTCCCGTCATCCGCTCACCTGCCGGCTTTCTCAGGGCTGGGAAGGCCGCCCTCCACTGGTCTCAGACATGCGCCAGGGCCCAGAGCCGGCCGAGCCCGCGGGGACCAGAAAGGAACACTCACCCTAGGCCCCCTGAGGCGGCGTCCCCTCTGCCGTCCCCACCTTGTCTAAAACAACTCTGTCTCGGTAACTTTCAGGACAACAGAGCGTCGTTTTAATCAGGCGAGGAAAAACCTATCGGCACAACCGCCAGAATTTTCCCAGACCAGCGAGCTTCGTCCTTCGTCACGTTCACTCCCTTGTCAAACCCTGAGATGCAAACACCGCCTTCAAGATGCATTTCAAAAGCTCTGCCACGCGCCTGCTTAACACAAAAGTTAAGATTTGAACAGTAATACCACTAATTCCCTGGGACTCAAGCTTACGTACGGGGGGGCGGGGGGGGTTGGAGATAATGAATGTCCTGTAAGAACCACACTGGAAGTTGCATAATCATACTTAATGATTGTGTTTGCATAATCTTGCCGCTTAATAAGGCTGCGAGATATCATGTAGCCGAAGTTTTAATTTACTTAGCTCAGAACTCAGCTGTACCGGAGACCGTCTCTGTTCTTAAAGGATTAGACCCTGAGGAAGTCGGCACGGCCCCACACGGATGCCAATTAACCAGCACCCGGGATCTTCTCGGCCCCCGGAGGCAAGACAGGTGCCGGGGACCCTCACCTGCGGGCGGGCGGCTCACTGCACCTGTTGGGCTGATGCCCATCCCCCGAAGTGTCACTTCTTCCGCGTGGCCCACGGGGACGGCTTCGGCGGCCCCCACGGAACCCCGCTTGGCCTGCCTTGGCCCAGAGAAGGGCTTCTGGCCCCCCTGCCCAGCAAGGATCTCATCACCGCTGGTGGCGTGCTGATCGTCGGAACAAAACGCATCTATTTCCCCAGCCTCTTCTGTGTGGCTGGAGCCCCTGAGTGCCGTCAGCTGCATTCGGTCCCGGCAGGCTCCAGCTGGAGCTGCCGGAGGGGGGGACGGGGGGGCGGTTGTGATCGCCTCCCCGCACCCCTGGGGCCCAGAGGAACACAGGAGCCTAGAGGGCAACCATTCTGGGAACAGGGAGTCCCCCCAGATCTCTTTGCAGGGCCCCCGGGTTGCGTTTCTGCCCGGGAAGGCACAGGGAGAATTCCTCTGCACTTCGGAGCAGTGGAGGCCAAGGCTGCGGGCACACAGCTGGAAGTGTGTGCACGGAGACCACCGGGTCACGGGCTCCAGGAAGCTCTTCCGTCCAGAGTCGCCCACGTGGACACGGGGCTTCACGCGCCCGGTGCTGACAGGTGCGGTCAGGTGCGGTCAGGTGCAGTGTCTCCCGGTGCAAGCAGCGACGCCCACAAGACGAGGGTGGCTCGTGGGCCGGGGGGGGGGGGGGGGGGGGGGGGCGGGGGCACGGACTCCTCTGGGCAGGGCAGGGTACACCGAGGAAGCCCGTCTGCTCCACCTGCCAAGGCCACCCGAGGCTCAGTGACCAGCCAGACGAAGGCTCCCTGGGCGCGGCGGTCAGAGCGCCAAACCACGGGGTCCGTGTTCCCAACAGCCCACCCGGAAATACAGACAGGGTGCCCGGTCCGTGGTAGACAACTCAGAGCTGGAGACCACGAGCCACGGCCCAGCCCCAGACAAAGCTCCACGGTCACACTCAGTAAGGAGCAGGCAGCTGGCGGGACCCACACGGGGGCCCCCTGGGAACGGTGAGTGTGGCCCCGTGTCCCCGGGTGCTGACTTGCATTGGACACACACGTGCCCAGCCCTGGGAACAGACCAAGAGCAGCCCCCCACCTCGTGCCTGAGAGCAGACACGTGTGTCACTCAGGGGACAGGGCAAGTACAGATTCGAGGGCCCCCACACAATGGCTGGTTACAGGAACATTCCTCTGCAATCTGATAGCCTGCCGGGCTCAGACCCGGCGCCCCCATCAGTCCTCCTCTGCAGACCCCTGCCCGCCCCCCCCACCCCCCCCCCCGCCCATGCAGCCAGCTTGGAAACCCCTCCCTGTTGCACCAAGAACGAGAAAGCCCTCGGCCGCACCGGTCTCCCTGCCTGAAGACCCGTTTCCCCCAACATCTGCCAACATCACTAACTGAGACCCACGAAGCCCTGGAGGAGTCAGTGTGCTGCCGGGCCTCAGTTTCCCCATCTGCGAGGTGACATGGGCGGGCCTCCTCTGTGCCGCCATCTCTGGGCAAACGGGCTCCGAGGCGTCACCTTATACGCAGAAGCAGAAAGGCATCCAGTGAGCAGAGAGTGGGCTGGGGACCTGTGCACGGGGACTCGTCCAGGAGAATGCAGCGGGCCGGTGAAGGCAGTCGGCAGGCCAGCCGCCCCGGAGCTGCTCTGCCCCCAGCTGGGTCACCAGGGGACGGCTCCGTCCCGGGGCTACAGGCAAGGCCGTCCCTGGCTCTCCTGTCCCCCCTCAGCAAGCCTCCCCCAGGCCCAGGACCCCGTTGGGGGCTCTCCAGGCACCAACCAGGTACCACGCCAGGCTCAGCCCCGGGGACCCTGACCGCCCTCTTGAGTGACCCCTTGAGATCAGCCCCAGAAAGCACAGGCAGGACCTCATGAAGGCAACCTTTTGCCTATGTCTGCTAAGTATTCTGGAAAATTCCACGTACCCTGGATCGTCACCCAACACGGGGCCCTCCCTCTGACAACCTCCATCCAGAGCCTCCCAGAGCCCAGCTGAGAACTGCCTCTCAGCCCCCAAGGGAGAGGATCAGCATGAACAACGAGGAAGCAAAGGAGGGGTGCAAAGAATGGGGGGGGGCAGTGGGGACACGGCGGCCAATCCGGAGTCCTCCGCCCATGTGAGAGGACAGACAGGCGGGATAGTGATCCCAAGCTGGGTGTGACGTGAGGACAGCACTTTCCACACGCTCAGCTGTGACCTCCTTCATGCGTGAATGCACCTCTCCCTCACCACCACCCCGGGGGACCTGTGCTCACAGCCCCCCGATGGGGGAAACTGAGGCACGGGGTCCTTAAGCCCCCAAGGTCAGTGGCAAAGAGAAGAGCTGAGCATGGCAAGGCGGGTGTTCAGTGACAGACGGGATGAGCCAGTCGCCGGAAGGACGTCAGCACAAGGCCCCATGCAGGGGGCAGCTCAGGAGACCACTTGGACCAAGAGATTTCTGCAGAAGCCCCAGGGAGCCCTCCGGCCCCACCCCTACAGCCACCTCCCAGGTGTCCAGGCAGATGCTTGCTGGGGGAGGGTGATTCCTGGGCCACCCCCAGCACCACACCCTCACGTCTGCAGGGGCTCAGGGCCACGTGGCTTCAGCAAGCCCCTCGCCGCCTTTAGCCTGACTCCCCCCGTCCCCCACCTGCCACCTCGGGGGATGTTACATGACACGGAACAGGTCAGGCATGCAGGGGGGCTGACTAGTGGCCTTACAGATAGGCTGGGGTGCCCGCCTCTTCCTTCTGGCCAGCACGGCCCCAGCAGGCTACTTCCAACGGCACTCGGTGCGTCCCCTTTGCCTGGGACTCCACGTTAGGGGCACAGTCCTGCCCTCGTCCCCGCTCACCTGCACCCCTCCAGCGGCCCATGCATCCCATGTCCCCTCCCTAACCGGTAAAAGGACTATCGGTACCGTGAGCCCGCCCCTCCCAGAACCTTCCAGACGGCTCATCGCCCTCCCCCACAACATGGTAAGCCACACCCAGGTGTATGGCTGTGTCCAGCCTGCCACCTGGGGTCAGACGCACTCGACCAGAGCCCCGTGGGAGCAGGAACCCAGGAGGCAGCCAGCATTCGGGCCTGGGGACCCCTCTCCCGCTCCCCAAGTTTCTGGTTCTGACTGGTGCTCTCCACCCGGGACGAACCGCCTTCCAGCCCAGAAGATTCTCTAGGGAAAGCGGGCTCCATCTCCCTGTTCACACTCTGCCGGCGACAAGGGGGGGAAACTCAAAACACACGAGTTCCCGTTTTGCTTTCACTGTCAAGTCACCACAGGACGGAGAAGAGAAAGTTCGACGAAGCAATCCGTGCACTGAGCGTAAACCAGGAAGAAGGGAAGACACTAGAACCACGTTCTTACCATCTCACCAGGTAACTGTCAAACTGGCAAGAGCCCGTGCCCGTCGGAATCAAGCTGCTTTGGGGCAGGCCAGGCACACGTGTCTTGTCCCTCCAGCGAGGAGCCGCTGGCTGTCCTATGGGTCACTCACCCCGCCCGCCCTCCAACCGCACGGGCCCCCAGGCCCCAGCGGAGCCCAACACACAGGGGCTACGGACTGGAGCACAGCCGGAGCCTGCAGCTCTAGGATCCGCCAGATCGGGCCTCTGGCCCAGGGAGACGGCGTCAGAGCCCAGGCACGGGGGCCCCTGCCCTTCCACCCCAACACGGTGGGTAAACTGCCTCCCCAAAGATGGATCTACCCAGAACCTCGGAGCGTGGCCTCAATTGGACCAAGCGTCCTCACAGGTACAATCAAGGCTCTTGAGACGCGATCATCCTGGATCTGGGAGGAACCGGAGCCTCCACAAGGAACCCGTTCTGCCCACACGGTGGTCTAGACCGTGGCCTCCAGAGCCAAGAGACCGGAAGGGTCTGCGGCTCAAAGTGTCCACCCACGGTCCTTTGTGACGGCGGCCCCAGGAAGACAATGGAGCCACCTGTCCATCCTGACCTCCATCGTGGAGCCCGGCTCCCCCGCTGAGCCAGCCTGGACACCCGAGAGGAAGCGACCAGCATTTTGGAGCCCACCCCCCAGCCTGCAGAACTCTCCGGAGCTCGCGGCGCCCTTGGTCCCAACAACTCCCAGCACCCGGCGCTCAGTAGGTGCTCAGGAAACGTGCACTACACCCACCCCGAGTCTCCCCACGACGACACCGCACCCGAGTCCCACCTTCCTGTCCAGAAGAAGCCCTTTCTCTCTCTTAACCAGAAAGCCAGCGCCACGGCCGCAAATAGAAGGTACCCATAAAAATAAACACATGGCCGTTAAAATGAAAAATGCCCACCCGTGCTGCATAAAGCGTGCCTCACTCTGCAAAACGCTGGATTTATGGGGGAGGCGTGCTCAGAGTTTCCGGGTGGCCCCGTCCATCCCACACCTGACCTGGGGGAAGCGGCTTCTGCCCCACCCGGCAGCTCCAAGGTCATCACTTCCGTGGGCCCAGACACCCTGACCGGAAACCAGACAGACGGGGGGAGGGCAGTGAGACCCAGCACCCGGGAGAACACGCTTCCCTGAGCCCCCGGCACATGTGGCGTGACTCCCGGCGACGTGACTCCGGTGACACGGCGTGTGCCCCCTCCTCCGTGCGCGGCCTATCCATTTCTGGAGCTGCCCTGACATCACCACCAACGTGTGGCTTCAAACAACAGAAATCCACTCTCCCGCAGGCCTGGATGTGGAGGGTCCAAGACCCAGGTGGGGCAGGGCTGTGTCCCCTCTGGAGACTCCCGGGGAGGGTCCCTCCTGCCTCTTTCTGCTCCTGGTGGCCGTGGGCAGCCCTTGTCCCCCCCGTCTCTGCCCCCGTCCTCACCCGCCTCCCCCCACGTCTCATCTCTTATAAAGACACCTGTCGGGGGACTTAGGGTGGACCCTCGTCCAGGACGATCTCATCTCGAGACCCTTACCTTAATTGCATCTGCAGAGACCCTGTCTCCAAACAAGGCCGCATCCACGGGTCCGGGGCACACGTGTTTAGGGGGGTCCCGCTGCCCGCTGCTGTGCCTTCCCCCCAAGCGCACACACTCGGGCCCCCGCCCACCCTGTCTACACACTGGATCCCACTGGGTCCACCAGCTCCCCAGCACAGGGCCCTGCTGGCTTACAGCAGGCACTTGGTCTGTGCTCGAGGCACGCCTACTGAGGCCGTCACAGGCTGCGGGTCCTGGGACCGGGTGCGTGCTGCCCTGGTGCCCCCCGGGGTCAGAGGGTGAACGCAGGCCGTAAGGCCCACAGAGCACAGTCATTTATAACAAGGCCTGGGCTCCGCCTTTGGTGAGCAAACCAGAGGGCCTGCCTGGCCGCTTCTGTAAGCGGAGGAGAAGGAAGGTAAGGAGTTAATAAACCACGCCTTCTCCAGGCAGAAAAGAGCGTGCTTAAAGATGGAACAGCCTCCTCTAATCACGCACGGGGAAGATGCCACAGGGCTGAGGGCGGACATGGTCAGTCGGGGAAAACTGGCCGGGTCCTCGGGCAGCCTCTCAGAGGGCAGCTCACCCAGAGCTGGAGCCTTCTAGAACCACCCTCCCCGCCCAGGTCAGGGGACCTAGAGGCAAGGGGCAGGGCAGAGGGAGCCCCCTCGGCACGTCCAACCACAGGATCCCACCGTCGGACCAGGAGACCGAGGCTCAGAACCGGTGGCTGGCGTCCAGGTCTCTGCCCAACCCCTGCGGCCTCCGCTGCACAGCGGGGTCACGTGGGCGGACAGACAGCTTTGAGGCCGATGTCACCCTGCCCGAGACCGCCAGCGGGCGCCCGTCCTGCAGGGCGCACCTCCGTGTGGCTTCCCAGGATGCACATCTGCGTTCCCACAAGGAAGAAAGAGTGGCGCCCGGTGCTCAGCGTCGAAGGCCCTGGGGCCTTGGCCAGACCCTGCACGTTCTGTCCTTGCTTTCCAACCACACCCTCCTCACGGGGTAGGTGAGGCCATGGGAGGTTACAGGGGAGCCCCGGCAAGACCAGAAACGAGGTCCAGCCTGGGCTGGGGGTGGGTGCGGGGGAGGCCCCGCTTCTGAGAACTCCAAGGCGGCGTAAGGTCAGGGGCGGGGGGGAGGGTGACACCGCTCCACAGGTGACACACTGACCTTCGGGACCCTGCAGAGCCCGGTCTGTTTTCTGTGGTGCAAAACAAGAACAAAAGAGGACAGGGCAGAGGGCAGAGGGCAGAGAGCAGAGGGCAGAGGGCTCGGCTGAGTGGGGGCAGGGGGCATGATCACCCCCAGCCCAGGAGCAGGTGCCGGTCGGACCCCACACAGGTCATGAGCCGGCAGGCTGAGGGCCTCCAGGGACGCCCCAGGGCGACTGCCTCGGCCCTTCGAGGCCCCGTCCCACCCGTCGGGAGTCCCAGGCACTCGGGGACAGCGAGAGCTGGCGGCTGCCACTCTGGGTGCCTGGGGTCCACACCAGCCCCGCGGGTGAGAACAGCCGCTCCAGCAGGCGGCCTGTCCTTCTACCACAGCTCAGGGGCTTCGGGAGGGTTGAGCCCTAAGGGCTGGGGGCCCTGCCGCTTGGAGGGCCTGAGACACAAGGCCACGTGGGTCTCATGCTCCTGGAACCAGCCTGTCCGCGGCCGTCCAGAGCCTCCTCCCTCCACCGTGTTCCCACCTGCAGAGCGGCCTCCCCCTTCAGCGAGAATAGGACGGAATGACAAGTGACTTGTGGACGCCACTAGGCAGGGAGGGAAAGGCGAACCGAAGACACGTGCATGACCACAGCAGCTCCCACATCAGTCCCACAAGAGGCAGGGCCCCTGGAGCTGCTGGCACCACCCCTCCCAGGCCGGGCACGTGGCACACACACCTGCCGTCCATGTGACGGGCGGCAGTCCACCCAGAGCGAGCCGTGGCTCAACCCCAGGCGGTGGTCTGAGTCTCTGACACGTGACGCATCAGGCTGCAAAGAAACTTCCGGCCGTCCGGGGCAGAGCTCTGGGACCTCTCCGTGACGGCTGGGAGCGGCCGGGGCACGCGGGGCGGACCTCCGGCTCCAGTCCCTACAAAACTGTTGGGACAAAGGGGTTCCGTGCTCTCGGGGCTCACCTGGGAGCTGCCGTGGGCACCTTTGGGGTCGCACAGCTGCACCTGCCACGTGTGCCTCAAAGAGCCCACACAACAGGGAAACGGATTCGTGCACCCTGACTGCCTCCCTGGGTTCATCCAGGCACCTGCCTGCAGGCAGTGTAGACGCGGAAAAGCGATGATCCAGCAAAGCCAGGGTCTCTGGGGAGCTGCCCACCCCAGGCCTGGAGGAAGCGCCTGCTCGCGTGGGGAGCTGGGGGTGTCGACAGCAAGGTCCCCCCCCCACCTCGGCCGACAGCCAGATAACCCTCCTCCCTGCCTGCAGCCGTGGGCCACCCCTGCCAACAGCTTCTGCAGGGGGGCTGTCAGCAGTGTCCCCACGCACTCAGTAACTAAGTAACCGCCAGAAAGAGCAGGTGGGTCTGGCCGTCCTGCACCTGACTCCCCAGGTCTACGGAGCGATGAGAGCCCCCCGCCGGGAAAGGCAGGCTATCAGCCGAGGCTGGTGAGCGGGCCCCCCAGGACTCGGGCGGGGTCCCCGGGTGGACCTCCGCGGACTGGGCTTTTCTCCCACCCTTTCCCCGTTCCGCTGGTCCTCAGGCTCCCTTCCTTCTGGGGAGCCCCCACCTGCAGAGGTGGTCCTGTCCATCCATTTGCGGGGCAGTTGAGGGTGGGGGGGAGCACAGACATGTGCTCCCGGCCCTGGGAGGGAGAGGAAGCCTTGCCCTTTCCCACAGGGCTCCCCGGGGCCAGGATCCAGAGTCCTGGGAACGCTGGCGACCACGGCTGAGGCCCCCCTGGCCGACAGCAGGTGGACGGCAATACGGGCCACGAACGTTCGTCCAAGAGGAGCCCCGAATCCGTTCCCAGAAACGTGCCCAAGCGGCTGCTCTATGCTACCTGTGCAGGTGTTCACAGCGTGGCTCACTTCACACCCGTCACAGACTTTCATGTGCTTTTCATTCCTGTGTGACTCAGGACACAACGGACGGGCTTCCCTCCGCCCCTGTCCTTGCACGCCATCGCACAGGCGCTCTGCCCCCTAATTAAGAGGCTGTATTTTCAGTCGGGCCCACGATGCATGTGATATACTCCACACGCCTCAGGACGGCATATAGAACCACAGACACACGGGGCCTTTGAATAATTCAACCAGATGTCACTTACTAGTCGTTACTATCACCACCAAAGGAGGGGACGTGGCCGCCCCTCCTGCCTCCTCTGCTCCTGGTGTCCCCAGACGGCAGGCGGACCACTGAGCGAGGGCTCCGCACGTCCCCGGCGCGGCTCCCCGTGCCATTTTCGGACAGAACGAGGTGGGAGGCTGCTGCCTGCCAGAACCTCAGCCGAGGCCTCGCCGTTCCCAGCGTGGGCACGTGCACGGCCCCCACCCCCACCGCAGCGGTGCCCCCAGGCACCCCAGGGCTCTTTGGGGGCCCCCAGAGCGCAGACGCCCCCACCCAAGGCCGCAGCGAGCCGTGTCACGTCGGAAAAGTCCCCTCTGTTCCCAGTCCTGAGGATGGGATCTCGGCGCTGAGATTCCCACTGAGGCTGGCGTGGGTTTCATTTATCAGATTCTTCGTCACATGAGAAACGATAGTAAATGATGATAAAGGAGCTGGTTATTTTTAACGCCCTCCAATCCCACCCCTCCCGAAGCCACTCACACGTCCCCAGCCCCCGACGCATCTGCTGGAGGGTTGGGGAGGCGCCATGCGGGGAGCAGGTGGAGGCCACTGGCACAGCGGCCGAGGGCGGCCAGGCGCGGGGCTGCGGCCCTCTCTCTGTGAACGAGGCTTGCCTCTGCAGCCGCGACTCTGACGACGGAGCTGGGCACCGTCCCCCGGCCCAGAACCGCCAGGAACAGCTTCCCCGCCGAGCCCGCACCAACCCACGGCGGGCCTCCCGCCAGCCCCTGCCGGCTCACGCCTTGGGGACACGCATGCGTGCCACATAACCGGGAGAGGCTGTCGGGCTGTTTTCGAGCCAACGAGCGTTTCCGACGGAATCCTCGCTCGGGAAGGGTGCCGTGTCAGTCCCCGATCCTCTCCCTGTCCCTTGTTCAGAACAAGCTGGTGGCTGCAAGGAAGCTGGTGACGCTCGGTGCCAGCTGCGAATCTCGTGACCACGACAGCAATTAGCGACTACGGAAGGCCGCCAACTAACGGAAGGCCGTTAAGGGGCCCGACGGGGTCACACGTGCCCCCTCCCAGCCTCGGGCTCACAGAATTACCCTTCCCTCTCAGAACAACGAGCTGACTCGGGACGTGAACGCTGGATCGTATCCACTCTATCACACAGCCTGGCCCGGAGCAGCGGCTGAGGCCTCGCGGGCCACAGCGACGGCACTCGGAGCCCTGGGACCGAGGCCGGCGCACAGCGAGGGCGGCCGGCCCGGTGCCGACCTCCCCACCCCGCCGCGAACGCTCGCTCGGTAGCAGCTGTAAGAGAGGCTGTTGACACGACACACGCCCGTCTCACGCACTCGTCTGCCACCGAAAGGGTTTACAGAGAGAGACCTAAATCCGCAGACCATGTTCCAGAAACAAATCCCAGCTTCGCCCTTCCATGCAGACTTCCCGGCCTGCTCCCGCCCCCTCCGGGTCCCAGAGCCCCCAACACCTCGCCCCCAAGCAGCCTGGCTCGGCCGGGCATCAGCTCTCACGTCTCCCCGCTCCTTTTTAGTGTTTCTGTCGCTCTTCCTGTTACATTAGGCATCGACACAAAAGCCGTTAATCTGCGGGCAGTGCTGTAATCTGTCAAGTGAATAAAAGACGGGAGGAAAATATATTAAAGTCCCTTGAAGAGGAAGGTGGGAAACACTGTTATGATTCTAGCCGTTCCCGTAACCCCCTGCTCCGAGGCCCGACGTAACTAAGGACGTAGAGGAAGGGGTTCCCTCTGCCCCTGCCCCAGCACCCCGTCACCTGGGCACCTGCCTCCTGAGTAAGCAGCTGGGTTTTAAATCTGGTTCCCGAGACCCCCAAACAGACATTTGCACGCTGCATTCAGAAGCAACACACAGGCCCCTCTTGTGTCCCAGGGGGTCGGGGTGGCCCCAGGAGTGAGCCGAGAAGGTGCCGCCCAGGCCCCGGGGCGTCCCCACTTCCCACACCGGGACCACGTCCGGGGCTCCCTCTTCGGCCCTCGGCCGGCCGAGCCAGGCGGGGACCCACCCAGGGGCCAGGATCGTCCCGACAAAGGCCGGACCAGCCACGGCTGCAGTCGGGGAACCACAATGTGTGCGCATCTCCGGTCACAGCCCGATTCATCTTCCCGAACGCTGGGAGGCCGGCTGGCCAGAGGGGGACCGGTCAGCCACAGGGTGGCCCGCAGCTCCACACAAAAGGTGAAGTGTGGACAAACGGCTCCCTGGGCCCCCCATTCTTCATCCCTGAAAAGCCAGAGTCACGGAAATGGCTACTTAATCAGCCCTTTCGCACTCATCTGCAGACAGCAGGTCACAGCTGCCGGCCGGCCCGTCTCGCCGCCCCCCTCCCGCGGGCCAGCACGCTACTGGAGGGAAGAAAACCGGCTCCCACGGCCTGAGGACCAAGAAGAGCCCCAGGCCTCCCCTGTGACGAAGGGGACAGCCCCTTGCAGCCAGTGCCTCCGTGTCACCGCACGCTGACGGACCTCCGGCGCCTGGACGGCTGGACGGGCAAACACCGGGACTCCCCGCCTGTCTGAGGGACATGCGCCTTCTGACCACACGCCTGCTCCACGGCCCCGCGGCCCGGCCTCCTCGTCCGCCACGGCCTGCCACCGCATGACACACACGTGTGTGTATCTGTCTGCTTGAGTGAATGCCGAGATTTCCTGCGAAGGGCTCTCCACGACCACCCACAAAAACACTTCACTCCGTGAGCCCCGTTCTTCCCTTAAACCCTGCCCTGCCCTGCAACCCGGCATCCTCCAACCCAGGGGACAGAAGCTCTTTCCTCCCGGCCAGAAGAAACTGTCCTTGAGACCCGACGCCTCAGGAGGATGGTGCTGTCCCCTGAAGACACCAGGACCGCTCAGTCCCCGTGGGGCGAGCGGAAGGGACCCGTTCAGCCCCACGCAATCGGAGTGGCCAGCGGCCTGACCCTCTTTCTAAATCATTGCTTTAATATCAGGGAAAGGGCTCTCCGTCCCGGGAGCTTCCCACGTAGACGGGCACTTTCGACCTTGGAGAGAGACGGTAAAACTTTAACGTGCGATCCCTTTCCAAGACGAACCCCCCCAAATGGGAAAGACCAGGGAGAAGGGTAAAGAACTAAAGGCCCAACGAGGCCCAGCTGCCCAGGGTCCCTCTGGCCACTTGGGGGGGGGGTCCTCTGGTCCCCTGGCAGCAGACACGGCTGAGAACAGCCCCCTGGGGACGTGCCAGCCCCGTGGGACCACCAACCCAAGGCAGGACCGCCCACTCCAGAGGCAGGCGGCGTGGCCGGGAGCTGGCCTCCAACTTCACCCGCAGGGCAGGGCAGGCCAACGGCAAGCCCCTGGGACAGTCAGCTCCCCCTTCAGGTCCTGGACCCAAATTCCACGGAGGGAAACGGCCACCAGGCGGATGGAGGAGGTCACCCAGCCTGGGGCTGGCCTCCCACACCTACCTGCTTCCCTGGGGAGCCAGCAGCAGCTCATTAATTAGGCAGGGAAGCAGCTGAATGCTGCAAATCCTTCCTTTGTAGGAACCCAAACCCAGGGCTAATGAGGACGGGCTAGCGTTCCCCAGCCACTCCAGCTCCCTCCAGTGCTCAGCGCTCCCTGCTGGCCGGGGGGCGCGGGGCCGGGCAGCCCTGGTAGCAAGGTGCCTGAGGGCAAGGGCGGCTGACAGCCCCAGGCAGTGGGTACAACTGAAGGCCTGGCGTGCCCTGGGTCTCCCGTTCTGGCTCAGCCCCGGCTCTACTAGGACCAAGCTCCAGGAGAGCCCTGCTCGGGGCCAGGAAGTTTCCAGGAGTGCCCCACCTGACCATATGGGAACCCGAGGTCCCAGAGTACCCTCCAGCCTCGAGGGTCCGACCGTCCAGGCATCCGCCTGAACCAAGTCCCAAGAACGGGATCCAGGGACCCCCGCTCCAGCAGGCACCCGGAGGGCAGCCCCCCCCCCCAACCCCCGCTCTTTGGCGACCAAGTCCCGGCTCCCCGAGCCCGCGGGTCCCCAATTCGGCTGGGAAAGTGGCGTGGGGAGCGGCATGCTGCGCGCAGGCCTCGCCCTGGCTCCTGCCGGTCCCCCAGCCCCGCGCGCGCGCGCCCCGGCCCCGCCACCGTGGAGCGCGGGTGCCATCTACCGAGGGCCCGCGGAGAGCGGGCGGGCGCCGCTGCCAACGGGGCCGAGTGGGGCAGGGGACCGGCACGGCAGCCTCGGCGAGAGCTGGGGCCCCCAGCGGCGCGAGGTCACAGAGGCCCCGGCGCCCTCCCCGCGCCGTTGGTGAGCCCCGAAGCGCCGGGCGCGGGAAGGTCCGCGCCGCCGCTCCGGGCCCGCAGTGGCGCCGGCGGAACGTGCTGGAAGCCCGGGCAGCCGCGGGGACAGCGCCCGGGGACCGGTCCGCGCCGGGGACAATTACCTTCTTTGAGGAACTGAGCGTGAATCACCAGGACGAGGAAACAGCAGAGCGCGGCCCCTGCGAGTGCCCAGAGCGCCTTCAGGAGCTGCATCGCGGAGTGCCCACTCGGCCGACGCCCCCGAAGTCGCGCAGCGAAGGTCCAGGCGCCGCATCAGCGCCCCACCGGGTGCAGCCGCCGCGGCCGCCCGCTCGCGCCCCCCATCCGCCGCCACCGCCGCGGCCGCCGCGACTGGAGGCGCCACTCCGGGCGGCGATGCGCGTCTTTCGGGCAGGGGGGAGGGGAGGGGCAGGGGGCGCCGGGGAGGGGCGGCGGGGCGGGGAGGTTAGCAGAAAGTCTCCGGCCGCGGCGGCCGCCGCTCCGGCCACTCGGCCACCATCGCGGGCTGCGGGGCGCCGGGGGCCCGGGCGCGGGGGGGCGGCCGCCGCGGCCCCATGAATCAGCCCCGCCGCCGCCCCCGGAGCCGCGCCGCCCGCAGGGCCCGGACGGCGGGCCGCGGATTGCGCAACGGCCGGCGGCGCGGGGGGGTGCTGCGCGCCCCGGCCCCTCCGCCGCTGCTCGGCGTCGCCTTCTTCGTCCCCTCCTCCTCTTCCTCTTCTTCCTCCTCCTTCTCTCCTCCTCCTCCTCCTCCTCCGCCGCCGCCGCCGCCTCCGCCGCCGCCGCGCCGCGCTCGCTCCGGCCGGGGCTCAGGGGGCCGCGCCGCCGCCGCCGCGGAGAGCCGGGCTCGGGGCCGGGACTGCGCGCAGGGCGCGGGGCTGCCGCACCATCGCCGCCGCCGGGGCCCGGCCGGGCCCGCCGAGATCCAACTTGCGCGGCCCGGGGCTGGCGGGCCGGTCGCCCCCCTTCCGCCCCGGACGGGGCCGGCCTCCGCGCTCCCCGGAGCCCGCGCCTCCGCCGCTGCCGTGGGACGAGGCCCGGGCCGGCGCTTCCGCGGGCCGCTCGCGCTGGCCGGCGCTGCCGGGGCCGGGGCCGGGGCCGGGGCCGGGAACGCGGCCAGCGGAGGGGCCGGTGGCGGCGGCCGCCGCGCCGACAGGTGGGGCCGGCGACGCTGCGCGCCTCGCCGCCCGCGGGAAGCCGCTGCTCCGGCCCGGCGGCGCGCGCCCGCTCGCTCGCTCGTTCGGCCCCTTCTGGGGAGGCGGCCCGCGCGGCGATCGGACTCCGGCCCGCGCCCGCCGCCGTCTGCGCTCCGCCCGGTCCGCGGAGCCGCCGATGCGCACTGGGCCGCGCAGGGGACCCGGGGGACCCCCCGCCGCCCTGCAGCGCCCCCGCCTGGCGCGCCGGCGGGTCAGGCGGGGCCTGTCCAGCCGAAAACCGCGGGTCGGGCTCCACCTAGGTGCGCAGGGGCCTCACTGCAGAGCCTCCGCGGCGGCTGCGGGAGCGGGGCGGGCGGCCTCCGGCGGGCTAGCCCAGCCCCCTCGCACCCCCGCGGCCGGCGGGGGGAGGGGGGCGCGGGGAGGACCCTGGCCCAGGCCTCACTGCGGCCCAGGCCCGACCTGCTGTGGGTTCTGAAAAAGGGCCCCTCTGCCCGGAAACACATGCGCGCGCGCCCGCGCGCCCGCGCGCGCGCGCGCACACACACACACACACACACACACACACACACACTCTCTGGGTCTGGTGTGTGAAATCCTCCAGGCCAGCTGCTAGGCGCCCGAGCACGTGGGAGCACAGTACATGCCCAGGGAAGGCTCCAGAGGAAACAGCGGGCACCTTCCTGCCCGCCTCTATCCCGCCCCTAGCAAGGGCAGGTGTTTCTTCCTGGCGGATTTCCTCACCTTCCCAGGGCCCTGGCCCAGGAGCATCTGTGGTCAGATCGCCCCCAAGCACAGCGGCCAGGGTGGTAGGCCTTGAGGCACTTGTGCACCAACTGAATTCAAATGCCCAGCAAAGAGCTCTGCAAGTGGGTTGGGGCAGGGACCTATGCTTGGCCCTGCGCTTCCTGTGTGAGGCCCTGTGTGTGTGTGGGGGGGCGGGGGGGGTCACAGACCATCCTGGGGCAGAGGGTCCTTGTGACTGTAAGGTAGGCCCGGAGACGTGGTGCAGGGGTCACAAGAAGGCTGTTTCCTTCCTGCCCAGGCATCTCGGTGTAGTCAAGGGAAAGAGGCCAGATCTGGAGAGGGCTCCTAGAGGTCAGACAGCTCTAACCTCTCAGTGTACATTTGGGGAAAGTGAGGTCTGCAGAGGCATGGACACCGGCACCAAATCCAACAATAAAAAACCGGCCAAGACTAGCACCCGACTCGCTACCGTCTGCCTCTCACGATTCGGCTGTGCCAGCCCCTGATCGGGGGGGGGATGACAGGCAAGCCCACACCTCTGGGTGAGTCACCTCCCTGGGAAGTCGGAGGAGACCAGGACGCCAGTCCAAGCCCTCACCTGGAGAAGTGGCCTGGATCTCACTCCAGCCGGGGACTCAGGAGCTCGGAGAGGGTTGGTGTTCTGCAGCCCCTCCTCAGAGCCCCGTTTCCTGCCCTGCTCCTCTGCCTTCGTCCCCAAGACACTTTCCAGTGATGCCCTCACCTGAAGCGATCGCTCAGGGAACCGCCCTGCCCAGTATGCAGAGCCTGACCTCCACCAAGGTCATTGCCTTCCTTCCTCACGTGGAGCTGAGCCGTCCCCTTCAGAAGCCTTGAGGGTCACCAGGGCACTTGCTTCACCTGCACACCCAAGACCCCAAAGGGACCTCAATCAAGAAACAGAGCCCACCTCTGACAGCCACCTGTTCCCAAGCAGGTGGATAGTATTTGAAATTTGGAAAAATATCCTAAATTCACCCGGGGAACTTTTAAAACTAACCATTTGGAGGATCCATCTGTAAAGAGAATTCAAGAAAATAAAGTTCATAAAATGAAGTGTGTGTGGGCATTATTTTTCAACAGGTGGAACCGAGGGACCTGTGTGTCATGCCACAGGGAACGGAGCCTCCTCCTTCTCTGGGCGCCGAGAACTTCCACCAGTAAATGTGTGCGGCATTGCTTGTGACCTTAGAGAAGGTAACGGGAACACTGGGGGACACCCAAGGCCGGCGCCCACGAGAGCCGGTTAACAGTGTACATCACGGAGGCCCATGGTGCCACTGGGAAGTCTGTTCAAGAGCAGGACACGAGCACAAATGCAGACCTCGGAAGGAGACACCCAGTTCTGATCAGAAAGACGTTTTCAAAAATGATTAAACTGTAATGGTGCTGGACAAGAATGGGGACAATCTGCCAGAAAGGATGGGAGATTGTGGGGCCGGTTGCTGCGGAAAAGAAAAGGGGCTGCAGCCGGAGCCATCAGAAAGACGCCCAGGCCCCCCCGACCCCCCGCCAGCACCTGTGATGCCAAGGGACGGAGCAGCGCATCCAGGGGGCACAGGCATGTGCTCACAAAGTGGACGGTTGGTGGACAGGGTTGTATTTCCAAAGTGCCGGGTTAGTCCGTACCCCCACCCTGCCCACATGACACACAGCTGGTGTCAGACTTTAGTTCAGGCCAGAGCCAGGAGAACGCTGTCCAAAGAGAGGGGCGTCCGGCCTGGGGAGGGTCCCCAGAGTGCTGGAGGCATTGGAGCCTGGATGGAGAAAGTATGCACGTTGTTTAATGTGTCCTTAATTTACAATTGGCATTAACCTTCAATCGGGCATGTAGGCAGTAAACACGATATTTGGGTGTAACTAACGGAAATCACAGGAATCCTCGTACCATTTTACAGCTCTTGGGAATATTGCAAAGTGGTGTTTATGTTCACCCTGATTTCTAACTAGAGCTGTCCCACGGCCAGACATTTTTACATAATGTTTTAATAAAGAAGTAAACATATTACTGCATCAAAAGAGACTCTCCAACATTTGATAAAACTCATTTTGATATAATTGGTTTTCTTAGTAACTTTCTATATTTCTATGCTATTCTGAGAAGGGTCCCATAGGCTTCGCCAGATCGCACAAGCGAGACTAGGAAACACCCCCCCACCACCACCCCGGAATGTCCTGGTCAACCAAGAAGCCTGCTGGGCTACCCAGCCAGACCTGCGCTAATCAGTCACTGTGCACCCCTCAACCTTTATTCTGGTCCAGAGAGGACCTGGCAGGCAGGGCCACGGGGCAGCTATGGAAAGGCGGTGGTGTGAACCGGGAGGAAGGCTCGGGATATTGATATTCTACACTTGACAATGAGGTGGCAAGGATCAGAGATGCTTCAGGGAAAAGTGAAATAATAAAAATCATTCTGAGTAGCATCATTCAGGCTACTGTGAGGAAACAGACAAGAAAGAAGTCTTGGAAATGAACATGCTAACCAACGTGAAGCTCGATGGCATGGACACTCCTGAACACCAGGATGTGGAAGATACTGCCTAGGACGTGTCCCAGAATAGGGAGCAAGTGGAAAAAGCATTGAGAAGGGAGGTGAAAGTTGAAACATGCAAGGTGTATCCTGGGTGCCAAACTTTCATTCACTAGGAATTCTAAAAGAGGGAAAAAAGGCAACCGAGAAGAGGAAACAGTCAAATAAATGAGCAACATCTTCAGATAGCACGGGCCTACCATATTCTGAGTAGATCCAATGGGCAGGCCCAGACCCAAGAAACGCAAGAAACTCTCAAAATTTGGCAGAATAAAAAGAACACGACCAACAAATAATGACTGTTCGTTAACAACACTGCCTTCTAGAAGCTACTGGAGCAGGAAGGGTCTTTAAGTTCTGATGGGAAAAGGTATGGCATCTAGACTTTTATACCCAGCCAAGCTGTCAACAAAGCAAACCATTTAAGGCTGTTTGGAAGTTCCATTTTCCTATCACAGACCCCAAGCAAAAAGCTGGCCTGGGAGGACAGCCCAGCTGCCAAAGGAATCAAGAAATGAGCTGTGCGGATACAGGATGAAGGAAAACATAGCCTCTCGACTCTTCCGAAGTACAACAAATTGTCAAGAATACGCATACAAATACACTAGACCCTCATATTCAGAAGAGCCTCCTTCAACGGGTAAAATCTTTACCACGTTCTTCTTCTTCCAAAGTGCTAGTCACAAATATGAAACCTGCATAAACATTTGTGCAGTAATACTGCCATATTTTCATTTTCAAGTTTTAAAATCAAGATGTAGAGAAAGCTTGGAGAAGTATTTATAGTAGAAAGATAAATAGAAATTTTTACATCTTGTTTTTTTTAAATTATATGAAAACAGTGAGGTGGGGAGTTGAAGCACAGAGTGGGCTTGGCGCCTTCTTCCCCGCCCGGAACGCGGCGAAGCAGGTGCCCCCCAGCGGTGACCAGTCACGACATGTCAGGACACACCTAAACTCAGAAGGTTAGGTCAGGTTAAGTCAGGACAAGTTATAGTGGGAGGGCCAGAACGGGGAAAGAGAACTCTATTAACAATTCTGTTCCTGGGGCAAAGGGCAGGGTGTGGGGCAGAGGGAGGCAGAATCCTGCTTTGCATTTTGAACCTGGATTTGTTACTTGAAAGTTTGTCTTTTCCACATGCGCGTCATTCGATGCTCTATCATTTGAGGAAACCTAGTATCGCAAAGACAGTGTGAACTGTGTTCTATCCACGTAACGTGACTGTCCGCGTCCGTCAAAGAGAATGAGACAATGGCGTATGTATCCGTGGACATGCGTGTGCACGTGTTGCTAACTTGGTGTGAACGCACACGCTTTCTAACAACCAAAGGCTGTGAGAGCAGATGGGGCACGACGCAGGCCTTGGTTAACGGGGAGAGGTCATCTCAGTGGGGGAGAGTCAGGGTGGCCTCCTCGGGAGGGGAAGCCAGGGGCACCTGCAGGAGAGGGGAGCTCGCCGGCAGGCCGGGAAGCAGGCGGCTCGAGTCTAGGACTTGAGGATGTAGAGGATCGATCTTCAGGCCAGTGTGTGCCGACCCGGAAGGCCACGGTCTCCGGGAGGCCTCGGGCACGTGCGGAGCAGAGCTGGGGATCGGGACACTGGGGCGAGTACAGCATAGCCTTCAGGGCCCAGATGCCCCGGGCAGGCCCAGAGCGAGGTAGCTCCCTCTCCTCCCGCGTCCACGATGGGGCGAGTAAGGAGGGTGGTGTTGTGTGTGCTCGGGGACCCCTGGAGGGGAACCACCTGGAGGCCTCGCCCTCAGCCAGGACCAAAGCAAGGGCCCATGGGGACTCTACCAGAAGTGACCACGGCCGCTTCCACGTGGATGTCGGTGGCATCTGTGTGCAACTTTGTGGGACCCAGCCCCCACTCCAACAAGAGTAATTATGCAACAACCCGGCAGGGCCTGAGCCTGGGAAACAGAGCAGAGTCCCCACGGGGTCCCCAAACGTACCCCCAGGACGGGAGAACGTGTCTCCCGGGGCGGAGCCGTCCTGCCCACACAGACACCCTGAAGCCTTGACCGCTCCCCTACTCCCAGCGTCCTCCAGAGGCCCCATCCAAGAACAGACAGGCCACAGCAGAGGCCGCAAAAGAGAAAGCCTCCTGGACCGAACTGTGACGTCAAAATCACACGGTCCCCGGTATTAATGCGGAGCACGCTCGCGAGGCGAGGGGAGAGAACGGGTTAGCACGGAGGGGACGGGCGGGGAGGAAGGCCGGTCCCCAGGAATGCCGGCCTCAGCCCTTCTTCCCTTGCCGCACTGGCGGGGCCACGACTAGGCTCACAAAGACGACATGCTTGGGACAAGTGGCCACGGATGAGACCCACATCTCTGGCCAAGAAAGGAGCCACAGCGAGGAGAGCAGGTGTTGGGACACTGTCGAGAAAGCAGGGAGGCCACCCCGATGTGGTGGAGGAGACGTTACAAGCGGTGAGACCTGGGCAGTGATTTAAGGCCGGTTCCGGCGAGATCTGGAGAAGGCCTGGATGAGGGCGGTGGGGGGAGATGTGCCAGAAGCCCGTTGCTGGGGCCGGCAGCGGGGGTGGGGTTGGGTCTGAAACACCCAGGATGGAGGGGGTGGGCGGCCGGGGCATGGGGCATGGGGCATGGGGCATGGGTCATGGGTCTGGGGTGGAGAGAGAAGGTCTGGGTGCCCAGAAAGGCAACAAATGCCCAGAGTGGGGTAGGCTGCACCCGTGGGCACCTCCAAGGGGCCCCGTGGCCGAGTGCCAGGCTGGTGCCTGGACACCCAGTGGGCTGGGGAAGAGGCGTCCGGCCAGCAGGTGCCCCTGGAGCCCCCGGGTCACAGATGCTCAGCATCTGCAAGCAGCGTGCTTGTGGGGCTTCTGTGCAGCGGCCCCCGTGGGCAGGGGGTACACGTGACGGGTGACGGGGCCCATGCATGACACACGCACCACGCAAGTCAGCGCACACAGCACACGTGATGGGGCACGTGGAACATGCAAACAGTGGCACGTGTGACAGGGACGCACACACCAGGGAGGGGCCGGACTCAAACCGGACTCTGTCTGATTTCAAGGTTCGATTCTTCGTAAAGGGCAAAATCCCTGGCAGGGCTCACTCTAAGCCAGCGTCAGTCCTTTCTACCCTTGGGTGAATGAGTTCCAGATCCTTTCTCTAGAGCGGAAGAAACCAAGCGAGCAGAACCTGTAGGGGGAGGGCACAGAGAGAGAGAGGTAGCAGGGAAAGGGCACCAGCTGAGGGAGGGCGAACGGGGAGACTGAGGCTCCCGGCTGGGGGAGGGGTGAGAGAGCGTGTCCACGTCTCCTGCCCATAGGTCGGTTGTGCTTCAGGACAGCAGAGCCCGGGCAGGCCCCGAGGGCCCAGCCACACCCGTGAGCACAGACCTCTTCCGGGCCTGGAGTTTTTGTCCTTACCGTCACCTCTCCCCGTGGCCTCGCTGCACCCCCAGAACATAGAGGCGATGATCTCAGCAAAACCCACCTGCTCGTTGGGCCACCAGCTGGGACCGAACCCCCTCCACCCGGCACTCGCAGCCTCCCGTGATGGGCCCTCGCCCCTCGCCCCTGCCCTGGGGCACAACGGGCCCCCCATTGCACACGGACCCCTGCCGACGTCCCAAGGCCAGCATCCAGCCAGACTCCGCCAGGAATCCCGTGCTAAACCCTCATCCTACGTGACCCACTCTGCAGGGCCACGCTGTGCCGTGGCCTCCCCTCCCTGTCCGCCCATGGCCGCCCTGGCCTGGGGCTCCGAGCCAGCAAGGCTGTGTCTCTGTCCTGTGCACCGAGGGCCTCCCCAGCCAAAACGGAGGAGGAGGAGGGAGGAGGTGGGGGAGGACGGGGAGGGGGTGGGCGCTCCACTGGGGAGCAGATGCCCCCCCCACCCTCCGGCCGATCTCCCAGGACGCTCAGCCAGCTGCCTGCACGGCTCTCCCCTCCCCGCCCTGGCCACCGTCACCTTGCTCCCCGTTTGGAAATTCTTCTCTTTGCTCCGCACCCATCGACCCACATTATAGCTGCGCTTACGTCCCAGTTGCCCCAAATGCGGAACGTCTTCCGAAAGCATCTCCCAGTGAGCCTAGAGGGACACCACGGACGTGCCCGGTGCCCCCGTTCCTCTGACAGATGTGCACCTGCTGGGGCTGAGGGGCACTCGGGAGGGGGAGGCACGCGCTCCCGCCCGGGCGCCCACCCGGCGGGCACGTGCTGTGACCGGCGCCAGCGTGGGCTCCTGGGAGCTGAGCACGCGGCCGGGTGGGCGGCCGGACAGGGGTCTCGTGTGGACGGAGGGAGGGCTTGCGGAGGGGAGGACCTGAGAACGCCGAGGCCTCCATCTGAGGGACAAGATGCCGGATTCTGCTCAAAGCGGGCCCTGCAAGCAAGGTCGAGCTGAGCAGTGCTGGAAACCGGGAAAGATCCGGGGCTCCAGCCTCGCGAATACTTCTTTGAATGTTGCCGGACGGAGAATCCCGTGCCTCGGAAGCTGGAACGGGAAGTTTCCCCAGGCCCCCGCTCTCCTTACCACCCCGAGTGCGGGATCCGGGGACATCGGGGTCCCCACTATACTGTGCACGGGGAGAGCCACTGCCGGTCCCCCACGGCCAGCATCCCGGGAGAGCCACCCAGCCGTGCGGTCTCCGGGCCCAGGCCCCCGCCCGGCGCTTGGCGGTGTGAGTGGGTTCTCACGTGTCCCCCGGGGCCCACCCTGCGCCTGAACCTGGCGCCCTCGCGGGAACTCCGGGTGGGCTCCGGGAAGCTCCGGCCGGCAGGATCCGGTTCCTGCCCCAGGCCCACCCCGCCGCCCCAGGGCCACCCCCACTGTCCATCCCGTCACGGCCACTGGGGGTGACAGAGTGGCCAAGGGAAGAGAGCGTCTGTCTCCTGAGTTTCTGTTCTCCGCCTCCAGGTCCCTACAAGCTCTCGGAGCCTCGGTTTCCCCAGCTGGTCTCCTCCACAGGGCTGCCCAGTGGAGTCACTGAGGCTGGGGGCTGTGAGGGGGCATGTGTCCCCAGGCTCCTGTTCTGACCCAGATGGTGATGACGGCTATTACGGGCGTCAACCAGCCCCAGAACATTCCCTCCCGGACTAGTGACCTCCCCTCCCCACAAGGCCACAAGCTGCTCCTACAAAGCTTGGTGACCTGTGCCCACCCCTCTCGCCGCGGCCCAGGCTGGAACCTTCCCAGGTCCCCGGGGGATGGAGGAACTGACCACACAAACAACGGACAGTGGCCAGACCGCACGTGACAGTGGACTCTGACCCCCCAGCTCTGCGCAGCCACCGGGAAGCCCGGCCTCCACCCCCGCAGCCAGCAGGCTGATCAGCTGGCCCAATTTTGCCCCCGCTCAGGACCCACAAGAGAGTCAAACTTGTCCCACCGGCCGCAGGACGCAGCGGAGCCACGGGGCCACCCCGCCCCCGCCGGCCACCCGGCCTCTGCTTGGCCTCCTGCAGTCGGGGACTTGGCGGCCACCACCCTCCCCCTCACGGCTGTCCCCTCGGGGGCCCCAACGCACCACATGCACACGCGTCCTGGTCTCGGGGGCTGCTCTGGGGCTGCCAGACTAAGGCACTTGCTGGGAGGTGCCCCTTTCATAGAGACAACGGCAGGGGCCTACCCGGTACTGAGCCCACACCGTGGTCCGAGGCAGGAAGGACAGAGTTCCAAGTGGTCCTGGCAGGGGATGGGCCGGCCTGGGGCGCTGGGAGCAGGAAGGCAGTTGGGAGGCCACAGGCATCTCTCCCGCGGGGCCCTCGGCCCTGTGCCGCTCGGCCCCCTCCGCTGACCATTCTCCCCTGTCAGTCCGAGACTCAGGCCTTTGAGGTCCTGACAGGCCTCGGGAGCCGGCCGGGGTCCAGGCCCTCCCTCCCCAGATGAGACGCCGACCTTGGTCAGGGGGAGACGTGGCTGGTCCCTCTGAGTCACAGACCACCCCCCACCCGCCCACCCAGGAGCCTCCGGGTACCCACTGATCCACTTTCTAGAAGGGGCCGGGGGAGCAAGGCTCCAGAGCAGTCTTGATGGCAGGGGGGTGACCGCTGACATTCCACTCTCCTGTGGGCCAGGAGCTGGCCGGGTCCACGCCGTGGCCCTAAGCCCTGAGAGAAAGAGACAGAGGCACAGAGCCCCCGAACCTGTGTCAGGGCAGGAGCCCCAGGGGTCATTCGCCGGAGGCTGCCCAGCAGCTCCCACCAGGCCCTGTGGCGGCGGGTCAGAAATGACTTTGGTCACCTGCCGCCTTTTCCAGAGCGTTGGGGGCCCTGGACCTGACCCTGAGCAGGGGCTCTGGGAACCAGGAACACTCACCTCTAAATGAGGCTGAAGCCCGAGTCAGAATGTCAGAAACAGCTATCGCATTGTAGGAAATGCGTGGGGTCACTGTTTGTGAGGCGGTTTATTACCGCCTGCTGGTGTCTGGAACTTTCTAACGGGGATGCTGGGTCGTAGCGGCAATCATCACCTCGATAGCAGCACGCGTCAATCACGTCGCCACCGGAGAACCAGCGGGTGGTCGCGGGCATGAATAGCAAAGTGGACGCTAAATGTTTTCTAGGCCGTCAAGCGCCCGGCCTGGGAGGGCTTTGCAGGAGACGCGAGCCACCCCGAGTCTGCACGCAAGGTCGCCCAGGTGGCCTTCCAGATGAAACCGGCCAGAAGAGGCATTCTCTGTCATTGCCAACACGCGTGGGCCACGCCACGGCCCAGGGCAGCGATCCGTCACGCCGGAGGGGCAGAAGGCAGGGACAGCAAGGCTTTGCAGAGGCCACGGCCAGGCGGGGCCGGATGGCGGGGGCCGGGTCATTCCCAGGCGGGGTGTCTGCCTCAGCATGGCAGCCTCAGGGCCTGAATCAGAGGCCCCACGCCCGTGGAACCCCCCGCCACCCCAGCAGCCCTCGTCCGCACAGAAGATTCGAGGCTGCAGGAACGTGAGGGCCCGCTGTCCTCCTCCACAGGCCACGAGAACAGACGCAGCGCAGGAGGCTTCAACAACACCGTTTCCCCAGTTCTGGAGGCTGGACGCGCGGGATCCGGGTGTCGGCAGATGTGGTTCCGGCGGGAGGGAGGCCTCTTCCACGGCGGACAGACATCACCGTGCTCCTGTGTCTTATAATCGCACCACGGGGCCCCAAGTCACGACCAAAGCACATCCTAGAGGCCACTTGCACACACTCTGGGGGTTAGAGTGTCAACACACGCGTGAGCAGGCACAGGCCACAGGCCACGGCGCCCATCACTGCAGACGTCCCAGCGCGCACCTGCTCCCACGCGGTCTCTGGGAGCCTGCGGGCTGGGGGAGGAAGCCCGGGGTGGGGGGCCACACCACCCCCGACTCCGTGGCCCACGTGGCACTCAGGTGTCCTTGTGGACCCGAGACGGCCAACCCTTCCGCTGCCCTGTGCCTCCCTCCTCACTGCCCACGTGGCCGTGGCCACCTCACTGTCCCACAGCCCCTGGACCACGTCTCCCAGCGGCTCTGCGTGGAAATGCCTGGGACACGTCTCCCGGCTGGCCAGATGAATAAACGAACACGAGAGCAAGGAGGGACGTCCCCCCACACTGCCGCCGCTCCTAAAGGCCGCCCTCATACTGCCGGTGGCGGGACAGCATGGCAAGGACCCAAATGGACCTCGACGCCATTTAATAACTTCATTATTGGCTTTGAGGATATGACCCTGTAAGTGATCTGCAGCTGGAAAATGCAGACGATTATGGGCTCAGAGACACAGAGAGGTGTGACGGCCATTAAAACACATTATGTCAGCTCCAGAGAGGGACACATTCAAACCCAGATTTAATTTGTCCGTGTGTAAAACGCGAGACTGTAAGAAACACCTGGGGCAAGTAAAACGAGTGTGTGCCGAGGAAAAGCAGGCGACGATTTGCGGGCTCCCAGCAAATTGAACATAAGCTCTCATTATAATGCAGCCACAGCGAGCGAGCACGCAGTAATGGCTACATGGGGACGGTGGGGCCCTGGCCCGGAATGAGAATGAACCACACAGCCCGGCTCTCTAGCCGCCCGGGACCTCCCGACACCCTCCCGGCCCCGGATCCCCCAACGTGCAGATCCCAGAGGACCCGGGGGGTGGGGCAGACATGCACACCGCCCTCCCTTGTCCCTCGCCCCTCCGCCAACGAGCATCTGACTCGGTGGCCGCCACATCTCCCAGACCTACTTCCGCGAGGGCGGGCGGCGCCCCCAGGGGACCGAGCCCTGGGACTCGGGTGCGGGGAGAAGGTGAGAGGCGGGCCGGCAGGAGCCCCACACGGGCTTTGACGCAATGGGGCGGTGGCTCCCTCTGAGCCCCGCGGGACCCCCTCACTCTGCCCGTCTGCCGGTCCCTGTGGCCCTCCTCATCTCCCGGGGGAGCCCCTCGATCCCCAGGACTTGCTCCTGGAAGGCGTTGGTCATGCCTGGACCGTCCCGGAGCGTCCACCGGAAGGGGAGGCAGCTCGGCAAGGTCGCGGTAAGGACTCAACACGCGGACGTGTGTCCAGGCCTTCCCCACGATGAGGCAGGCACGCAGGACACACAGGGGGCAGGAGCGGCCCGGCGGAAAAGGTGTCACCGGGGAGACGGTCACAAGGAGGCTCCAGCCCCCCTTCTGGCACCCCCCGCCCCAAGGGCAAGACTCAGAGATCAAGTCTTGGGGCCATTCCTCAGGGCCCACGTGGATGTCACGGTGGTGACCACACATCGGTGACCACCCGAGGCCGGGGCCACACGACACCGTATTCCCAGACGCTCGTCTGTCCCCTACAGCTGCCGACCAGTGGCCAGAATTCGCCGTGTGGCCTTCGGAAGGGGGAGTGTTGTTTCCTGTCATTTTAAATCAGAACCGGAGCCTGGTCCCCAGCTTCCTCCCGAGGTGCCCCCTCAACTGCCATCAACAGAGACGGCCGTCAAGCCCACGGCCAGGGTCCACAGGCTCAGGCGCAGCTCCCAGAGCCAGGACAGGGGGCCACATCCTGGAGCTTCTGTTCTCACCAGCCGCCAGCAAAGGCCCTGAGGCCACACCCCCGGCTGACACCCTGTGCCTGGGGCTGGATGCACACTACACAGTGTAGCTGGTGTCTGGGCCGCAGGGAGGGGGGAGGTGCACGCTGCTCCTTCTGGACAAACCCCCGACAACAGGGACGCCAGCTCTGGGCATAAAGGAGGTGGGACGAGAGTGCAGGGCAGAGGCTGAGAACCGCAGCCAGGAATGTCTCCAGTCAGATCCTAGAAAGAGGCCCCTGCGGGCTGAACACAGTAGCTCGGGCCGCCAGCGCACAAAGAGCCTGGCCCCGGCCCCGGGATGGGGAGGGCCGGGCGCTCCCGGGTCCGCGAGGTGCCCCTCGGCTGGGCCCGTCCTGGGAGCAGCCTCCAAGGATGCCTCGTCCGTGCACCACACTGTCTGGTGTCTGCGGGGCCAGCTTGGCCTTGTCCGTGGTCACGGCCTGTCACGCCTGCCGTGGCCCCCGTGGCCCCGGAGGCCACCACCCTCCCCAGGATTGCCAGCTTCCCTTCACAGGCAAAGGTGTCCCAACGTGGGCCTGCCTGGGAAGCATCTCTCCCCAGATGAATACAGATGGCAGAGGCCGATTTAAATAAATCTATTAATTATCCCCAGCTTAGCACACACACACACACGTGTGTGTGTGTGTGTGTGTAAGCCGCAGCTCCTAAATAATGTAATTTCAAAAACCTCAGCATCTATTACTTACATTGAATTACTTCCCCGTGTGGTGTGCAGGAAGAAGGCTCACTGTTAACCATGTCGGTCCCCAGAGCCTACAGGCCTCAAGGGGGCCGTTCCCTGCGCCTCCAGGGTGCACGGGCGGGGAGCACTTCCTGCCAGGGACCCGCCTCCTCCCAGGCCCCCTGGGATCCCCCCAGTGATCGGGACAGACTCATCTCCTCTGCCCCAGAGCCCCTGTCTGTGACCCCCACGGCTGACCCCACCGGCCCCTGGGCGAAGCTACCACTGAATCTGATTCTCCCCCAAAGGACCAGGCTTCAGCGTGAGGTCTTAGCCAGGACCCCGTGGTCCCCGCCCAAACATCAGGACACCCTCCCTGGGAGGTGCAGAGGTCCTCACTAGCATGTGGCCGCATGGCTGGGGCGGGGGGGGCACCGTCGGGCCGGGAATCCTAGGGCCTGGGCCTTGGAGGACGCTGCCCTGGGACAGATGAAGATTTCCAGTGCGTGGCCCTACAGTGCCGGGCCATCAGCCAAGCTGTACCTCCTTGCCTTATGCCCTGGGACAGGTGTCCTGAGGGCCCCCGCCCCACTGTGGCAGCGGGGCTTGGACACGTGGTCCCTGCAAAGGTCATCCCTTCTCTGAAACCCTTTGGTGATGGGGTCACCGAGCCGCAGGAGTCCTCAGAGCACGGGGCGCCCAAAGTGTGGGCGTGCCCCACAGCCCCCAGGCACGTCCAGGGTTAAGGATTCCTTCTTGCCTTGTTTCCCTGTCTCTCTCCGGTCAAGATCGGAGCTTCTGAAGGCACAGACGCACTTGAACATCCGCCGTGTGAAAGAGAAGATTCCAGACAAAAGCCACAGCATGAGCTGGAGGGGGAGGCGTCCTCCCTCAGCCCGGGCCCCAGAAGGAGCGGAGGGGGTGTGGACTGCGGCCGAAAGGCTCTGAGCCGCCGGGGTCCGAGGGCCGCGCTCTGAGAGCGCAAGGAAGTGTGAGCGCGTGCGGAGGAGGCCTGAGGCCAGCGGTGCCGCTCAGGAGCGCCGGGCCCCGTCGCCCCCAAGCCACACCCTGTGCTATCCTTCCCCCCGCTCCCCAGGTAGCGACAGGCCGCGGAGGGCTCCCGGTTCTCCCCCCGGGACCCACTGTCTTCCCCCTGCTCCTGTCTCCACCTCCACCGGCTCTCAGAACCCGCGGCCACGCCTGCCACACGGCCGTCTCGGGTCCCACTCGCCAGAAGCATCGTCCGGTGACCTCTGCAGACACGGAGGAGCCGGCCCAGGGAGGCTCTCGGGGACCCCTGACCCCAGGCACCTTCGCGGAGACCATCCCGGAAAGGGACAGCCAGGGACAGGGGCGCCCACCTGCTGGGGAAGCAGACACCTGCGTGGGCGGGTTCTAGGTGTGAAGGGCCTCTCGGCACCTAGACGTTCCTAGGTCGCATCCCAGACACCTGGGAAGTGGTGACACTGTTGTCATCTGGGGGTCTGATCCATTAAAACAATAGCTCTTAATGCTCATCCGTTCCTGGCAATAAATGGCGGTAATCGTTTGCCGACGAAGCCGCCGTGACCTTCACTGAACCCCACTGGTGCTCATCTGTGTTCTCGTTAAATGACGGGCCCCCATCGCTCTTTGAAACCCGAAATGCTCTCCTTCCCAGAATTGCCAAAGCCTCCCCAAAGAGTAATTAACTCATGTGATTAAAAATGTAATATGTTGGGGACATTTTTTACTTTACGGAGGTACCAGGTTAAGAGTTTTAATATGCACTGTATTAATCATAAATCATTTTGATTAAAAAAAAAAGCTTCACAGAACGAGAAGTAATTGGAAAAGCTTCGTTGTCAATGTTGGATTATGATAATTTCTTTCCTATCCTAATTTTTATTAATGAAAAAGAAAGTGATGAACGAAAGCGGCCGTCAAACTCCTGCACCGTCACAGCCGGCGGTCTAGGGAGCCCTTCCGGAATGTTCTGAAGATGTCGGTCCCGTGTCCCCAGGCCCCGCAGGGGAAGCTCCTCCAGCGGCCCAGACACAGACTGGGGAGTGGGGAGCGGGGGCGCCCGAGGGCAAGGCCATGGGTCTGCCCCACGTTCTCTGCTCTGGGGGAAGCTCTGTGTGCCCCTCGATGCCACAGGCAGGGGACGGTGGCCTCGTCCCCACTGGGGAGGGAAGGACACCGAGAGCTGGCAGGTGAGTGTGTTCACCCACAGGCATCAGCACCCGCCTGGCGTCCTGTTCTGGGCGATGCTGGGGGCTGGGAAATGCCCTCTGAGCGACGAAAGGCCTGAATGGAGAAGGGCACAGCTCCACAGGTCAGGGAACAACAGGGTGTGGCAGACGTGAAACCACCAGGGACAGAGAGCCCGAGGGGGCTGGGCCTGGACTGAGTGGCCATGAGACGTGAGCTCAGAACGATGCAGGAACCTTCCAAAAGGCTCACCGTGCCCCGGAAAATGAGCAGGGTCCCCAGGCCGAGGAAGACTCGGGCACAGGGGCCGGGCGGGTGTGGAACCGGTGGCTGCCCTGCCCCGTCCCGTCAAACACGGGCACTGGGGACCAGCAGAGAAGCAAGTCCCCCTAAACACTCACGTGTCTGTCACCAGCCTGCCTGAAACCCTCTGCCAAACCCGCCATCGGGGTCACAGGCGCCTGATCTCATCAGCTTGCGCCTGTCCCGCCTGCACCGGTGACCCCTCCCCCCTTGCACACTGCCCCCCCCCCCCCCCGGCGTCCTCCCTGTCATCTCAGGATCCTTCACCCCCTCTCCCGCCATCCTGCCCCCAGCGCACTCCTGTCAGCCGGCCAGACACAGGGGGACGGGCTCCCAACCCTCCCCGGCACCCAGTGGTGTGCAAGCCACCATCCCCTCGTGTCCCAGGCATCCCATGTGTCAGTCCTTGGTCGGGGTACCGGGGGTGCTGCCGTGAGCACAGCCAAGGCCTGACCGACCCCCCCTCTGTAACACCTGCGGGTGTGAGTGACATTGCCATGGAAACACACTTAGCAGGGCAGGGACGGCACAAGGGGAGAGGCCATCTGAGTCACGCTGGTCCTGGGCGGCCTCCCCCAGGAGGTGACATTTGTCAGAGACCAGGACTGCAGAAGTCACGATGTGTGGACGGACCTATCCGAGAAGGCAGAGCAGGGCCTGATCCGAGAAATGTGGCAGAATCTCCAGGCCATCGGGAAGGGCTGAGGCAGGGCCGGGGGGGGGACGGGTTGGGGGGGAGGCAGGGCAGGGGAGGACAGCAGGGGGGATGGGTCCGGACAGTCCTGCAGGCTGGGGAGCCGCAAGGCAAGTCCACAGCCCCAGCCACGGTGGCGTCTCTAGTGTGGATCAGGCTGAAGCCAGGTGGCCCGTTCGGGTCTCTCTCCACCCCGTCTACGCCGTCTACACCCGGGGCAACACTAGACTCGCTTCATGTCCCCGCACAGGCAGGGCCTCGGGACGTGGAGGGGACACGTGAATGAAAAGCAGCGATGCCGAGGGCGGCTCTCATCAGAACAGCGAGGGGCCGAGCCCGACCAGCAGCCCCAGGGGAGCCCAGCGGACCCCTCTGCGCACAATAAATATTTACTTGAGGTTTTTCCAGTTGTCAGCGTGATAAACGGACCCCTGACACAATCAATGAATCAAGTAAGCCGAGTTAATCTACAGGAGGCCCTCCTAGGGCACACCCCACTCTGCCCGCCACGCAGAGCGTGGGGGGTGATGGGAGTGGGGGGGGCGGTGGGGCACCCCATTCCACTCAGAACTGGGCACGGCGGGCCCAGGGTGGGGATGGGGCAGAGGGACAGGGACAAAGTGTGGTCTGAGCAGCTGTCCGAGGACCGAAGAGACCCAGGCCACGGGGCAGAGCCGAGGACAAGCAGGGACGGAGGTCCTGCCGGTGAGCTCGGCCTCCCCCACCTGATGCCAGCTGCCTGCAGAAGGGACTTCGCCCCAGGCCGTCCCCAGGCCACACCCGCAGGCCAAACCGGGACGTCCTCACCCCCAAAGACATCCTTGGTGGGGCCGGGTTTGCAGCCCAACCCCCTCCCGTGCCCGCGTCCCTCGTGGGAGGCCAAGCCGAGTCCATTTAATCCCAGAGCAACTCAATTCAGTCAACGCTCAATTCAACAGGAGACCTCGCAGCCTGATTTACGTTCTTTCAAGGTTCCTCCAGCGTGTTCCCTTCTCCAGACCCGGCCCGGCCGTCACCTCCACGTAAACCTCACTGGCAGCTCCTCCGATGAGGGGACCGCGTCCTCCCCGGGCAGTGCTGGCCCCGTAGCCGCTTCTGTTCCAGAATCTAACGCGTCTGTTTCCTTCTCTCTCCATGAAACCCTGGGGCCTGTTTTTGTAAATAAAGTGTAATCGGCACGCAGCTGCGCCCACCCCCTTCCGGGTGGAAGGGGAGCGTGGAGCGGCGGAACAGACACTGTGGGGCCACAGAGCCAAAACCATGTCCTATCTGACCCCTGACAGGGAAGGTCTGCTGACCCGGGCGGCACCCTGAGCTCCTCATCCCGGAAGGGACCTTGGCTATCTGTCACCGTCTCCGGACCTGAGGCAACGGGTCCCTGGCATGTTCCCCCAGCCGCAGCACCCAGTCAAAGCTCGGACTGTGAGCTCTTTGGGAGACTGGTCTAAGGGGGTGCCCCTGGGTGGGGGACCTATGGCACCCACCTCCCCACGACGGCCCAAGAGCTCCCGGGTAGGGCCTTCTCAGGCGCACAGGGCTGGCTTGCACCTTCCACAGAGTCTCTGGGCCATCAGCCCTGCAGGGCCTTGATGGGGCCACCCTGTGGGCCCAGCCCTGAGCCAGGGGCCGGGGTGGGGGTGGGGAGGTCATGCATCAGAGCAGGGTATGGCACAAAGAACAGAGAGGAGCTTAGGGCCCCAGAGAGGCTGGACTTCGTCCGGAATGGGAGGCAGGGAGAGCCCAGGGTCGAGGGACCCTAAGACTAGCCAGCCCTTGCACGGTCACCTTCCAGAAACCTCTATCCCAGAACAGGGGTCCTGGCATGTCCCAGCCCCGGACGGAGAGCCACCCACGGGGAAAAGGAGGAGGGAATTAGAAGCTCCCACCCACGGACCTCTCCCAGCCCCAAGCACGATCTTAAGCCCCTGAACTCCAGGACTCAGTCTGCACACACACCTCTCCCAGATGGGGCGTCATGACCCCCGAGACCTCACACATAAGGCAGCAAGCTAAGGTGGGGCCTTTGCTGGAGGCCGTGGGGCAGGAAGGGACAGACAAGCCCCATTCCTGAGACCAAGCCCAAAGCCGCCCACCTGCCAGTGGGCCCTACCCAGGGCCCTGCCATGCTGGCTAGTGTCACTCACGGTCCCAGGCGGACCCGTCCTGGACACCAAGACGGCCATGTGAATGAATGAAGGCCTGACCTCAGGGCAGCTGGCCTCCCTCAGTGCCCCTCCCCCCAGCCAGGGCCAACGTCACGTGGGCAGAGCCCCAGGCAGTGCGCGTTCCCGTGTGCAGCCCTGGGCGAGCACCATGACCTGAGGCTCGTTCTGATGGAGGAGGCAGAGGTGTCTCCCCACAGGGACCCCACAGGGACCCCGTGCAGACAAGCCTTCATGCTACACGCGCCCAGCACAGCATCTGGCACGCGGCCCCTGGGAACACGGCCCAGGACGCCGCAGCCACAACGGGGCTGGGTCGTGGGGGCAGCTCCGGCCACGGGAGCAGGGGAGGGTGGCCTAGCTCCACGGGACGGGGCCCTAGGAACGATCTCGCCGTGGCTCTCCCCACCTCATGCGTCTTCCTCCCCACCCCCTCCCCGCTTCTGCAGAATGTGAGCAGAAGAAGTGGAAACACAGGCCGCCCCGGGACCCCCACGCACAGAAGTCCACACGCACCTGAAGGCAACGTTTTGTGGCACAGCCCAACGGGTCTATATTTAGCGCTGAACTTGAAGCCAAACATCAAGGAGTTCTGGCACGGAATCCTTGATGGGCTCGCGCCCTTCGCGTGTGCTCTGAACACCAGCGAGCCCACCGTCCCCTGACCCGGGAGGTGACAGGAAGGCCGGCCCTGCACAGGGGACTCTGGCCCTGCATTTATGGGGCCGCGCCCCCTGCCCGATCGGACTCACCAGAGCGGCCTCACCCCTGCACTTTGGGGCGTGGTGGGCTCAGGATGACGCTGAGCTGGAGGACGTGGGGCATCCCCGGACGGAACGTGGTGGGCCCTCCTCGCCGAGGCCCAAAGCAGGGGCAGCGGCTACCACTTGGGGAACCGTTTTCAACAGCAGATATTTGCTGCACAATGAGCGGAACCCAGCTGGTTCTGGGAACACTTTAGTGTGGACGTGATGTGCCCACCTCACTCCCGGGGCGGGAGAAGGTCCAAGAAGGTGTTTCATCCAAGGAGAGCATCCTGGACCAGGACGCGGCGGTCCGGGCTCCCGGACGCGCAGGCTCTGTGGTCCGGCAAGGCCTCCATCCACACACCGGATCCGACAAATTCGAGTCTGGAAGGCTTCGGACTGTCACGAGCGGTCAGACGGTGGGGGCCGCCTTGGGCTAGGATGCTCCTGGGGGCTGGGGCTGCGAATCTGAACCGGAAGTCCCCACGGCAGGTCCCCAGGGATGATGCACTCCACCTTCCGATAGAGCAGGTGCAGAGGGACGGGGGAGTCCCGACCTCACACAGCTAAGTCACGGCCCCGGGGAGGGGGGAGGGCGCTTCTCCGGGGCCCCCGCCGCCCACCCTCCTCTCCCCGGGAGCGCTGCTGAGGCGCCCTTCGCACCCCGAGGGTGGCTCCCAGCTCTCCGACACCCCAACACCCAGGGGGCATCGGGCTTCGGCCGCCTGAGCCTTGCTGCTGGGAGCGCTTCAGGGTCCTGAACCCCCTGCCTGCCCTCCCGAAATGGCAAAGGCTCCTCCGGTGATTCTCCGCCGGTGCCCGTGGCCGACATCACTGAGCCATCTCCCACCATCTCCCACCGAGCCTAGAAGATGCCAGAACCTTCTCAGGAGAGCCTGTCAGGCATCTGAGGTGACGTCACTGGAAAGCTGCACGCAGGGAGTACCTGTCATCCCGGAAGCCTCCCCAGCTCCCGCAGCCTGTCCGTGCGCCCTGCACCGAGCCCTCTGCCCTCTCTCCGCGCCCACCCACACCTTGTCCCCACCAGGTGCGCCGTCTGCCCAGCTGGCTCCCGGCAGCCGGTCCCCATCTCGCCGGACACGTCAAAGGAAGCAAGGAGACGCGCATGCTTTTAAAGAGGGTCTCAAGCTTCGAAGAAATCGTTCCACGGTCCACTCCTTAAAGTCCCCGGAGAACGTCGGTCCACGCTTGCGCGGCTGACACAGTCTGGGGCCAGCGCTGTGGTTCCGAGGGATTAACGTCGCTTCCTCCGTCCCTCTCCCCATCACTGCCTCGCCCGGCACGTCCGGACACATCCTGCCACGAAGTCTCCAAATCACCTGTGCCCTCGGCTTGACCTGGGCTGTCCTCCTCACGTTCAGCCCAGGCAAGCTGGCCATCGGTCAGTCACTCCAGAAGTAGCAGTTGAGGCCCCACCCCCACCGTCCGCAGAGGGGTCTATTTGCCGTCTGCGTGGGCCTTGCCGTCCCCCCACATTCTGACGGCGGGGGCAGAAAGGTCTGAGGTCTTAGTTCTGGGGCTCCCAGAGGAGTCAGAGCCGGAGCGAGTTTTCCGGGGGCCCGTCCCTGCGCCCACCCGGGAAGTGAGCAGACACCCGGGGACTCTTCTTAGGCTGAGGTCGCTCTCCCTTCAAAGGCCAGTGTGTTTAGAATGTCATTTGCAAGAGACCCTTGCCGTGTTTCTGCTCCGTTCCTGGGGGCCTGGAACTCGGGAGACCAGGCGGAGAAGAATGTATTTGTGACACAGAGAAGGGCTCCCATCATGCATTTCCCCCATGCTGGGGGAGCACTTGTGCCACATCCTGGGGACACGGGGCGGACGGCACAGAGCGGCTCTGCCCTCAGGAAGCTGACGGTCATGGGGCCGAGGCACGCATGACCCCCGAGCCGCGCCTGGCTTGGGAAGGTCCTGAGCCGTTTGTAACAAGACACAGAGGCCGGCGGGAAGCTCAGAACATGGGGATCCCGGCAGGTGCGTGTGGAGAACGGCAGGGCTGATGGTGACTGGCGGGCAGGTACAGAGAAGCCGCTGTCCCGACAGGAGGACGCCCAGGGGGGCCCGTCTTCAGGTTACCGAGTGTCCTGTGACTCAGTTCCTCCCTGGAGAAAGGGGGGCTCCAGCGAGGAGTCGCTGCGCGTAAATCACTGGCAGCCGCGTTGGGTGCCCCGTCGGCCGTCAGTACCCGCCGACGCGGACGACCCGTGTCGTCCGGGGCGCACGGCGTCCCCAGCAGCGGGCCTGGCCCCACCAGTGTGACTGTGTGTGTGTTTGGTCCTCACGCCCGGGCAGGGGCTGGCACTGCTGTCCTCACCCGCGTGGGGGCCTGCAGCTCTGTCCACTGCCCAGGGCCACGTGCCAAGTACAGCCAGAGAAGGACCCCACCCCGTGCAGCCAGCCCCAAGGCCGCCCACGGCCCGGCCCCGGGCCTCAAGGGTGAACTCGAGGGGACCCAGCCCGACCCCTGGGGGGCCCAGCCCGACCCGGGCCGTTTTGCTCGAGTGCCTGGAGGCTGCTGCTCCGTAAGCCTTGGTCCCTTCTCCAAACGCCACCGCGTGAATGCCATGAATACTATGTAAATTCCAACGAGGCCCCTTCCTGAAATGTGTGCGATCATTTGCTGCACCAAGTTCAGGATGAGCGTGGATCTGTGACGCGTCATCCAACCTCCAGCCCCGCGTGGACCGCCTCCGCCAAGGTGACTCAGCAGGCGTGGTGGGGCGCGGGGGCGCGGTGGGGCGTGGAGGGGTGTGGCGTGTGGGGGCGCCGGGGGGGGCACAGGAGGGCGCAGGGGGGCCATGAGGGGCGCGGGGGAGCTGGGGGGGGCATGATGCGCCTCGGGGAGGGCGCGGGGGGCGCCGCGTTCCTCTCGGGTGACTGTTGGGAAGAAGGGAGGCAGGGGCACCGGGTGACGACCCCGCACCTGGCGGGAGGTGGGTTCCGGTCGCGAAAGGAGCGATGTGTGTTCACTCTTGGTGTCTCTGTCACAGGGAGACTGAGGGTCCTTCCAGGCCGATGAATTTACATGTCCCATCGGAGAAGTCTTCCTTAGGTCAATGTGGTTTCTACACGGAACTTCTCTTTGGCCGAAAGCCTGGCGTGGGTGTGATGGCATCCTGCAGGCTCATTCCCAGAAACACAATGAATTCAGAGAACAACTGACTTCGGCCCAGCGGGAAGGCAGCACACATGAGGCCCCTGCTGTATGCCACGTATGACAGGGAAGAGGGTGGCTGGCGGGCTGCTGAGTGACCGCCCCTCCCTCCCCCCAGCCCGCCCCTGGCTTGGCCCGGCAGGATCCGTGATGCGCAGGGGGCGGAAGTGACCACGAGCTCGGCGTGTGCTTCCGAGGTCGGGCCCCTCGTGCTTCGAGCACAGGGCAGCCCTGAGCCTCCGCCCTCGGCCGGGAGCACGCCTGCCGGCTTCAGCGGAAGCTGGCGAGTGCACAGCCTTGCCCTGGAGCCCGGGACCGGTCGGTGCGGCCCGGTCGTCGCCGACCGCAGACGTGAGCGCCGTGCGGTGCCGCCGAATTTGCAGCTTCAGCGGCGGTGCCGACCTGTGACAGGTGTCGGCTTCCGGGGAGGACCAGCAGGGGAACCCACGCCCACGGTGGCCCTGGCGGGAACGGGGAGGCAGGCGGGGGGCGGGGGGACCGGGGAAGCTCTCGGGAACGTGGCAGGCCACGTCGCCTCTGGAGACCTTGCAAAATCCTCGACATCTTCCTTACCACGTTTTGCTTGTGAGAAGGAGCAGCCCCTCCGGGGTCCGATCTCCCATAAGCGCTGGGTTCTGGGAAGCCAGAATGCTGGTCTGCCCTCCAGCCACTCCTGGGGTCTCCTCGGCTTTGCAGGGGTCCCCACGCCGCTGCAGCACCAGAGGCCGTGCCTCCCAGGACGGGGGGCTGCAGGGACTGAGATACCGGGAGAGCCCGTGGCATAGACACCAGTGGGGCGACAGGTGCGTGGCTCGGGCTCTGGGTGGGGACCGCCCTCCCTGGGCTCCGGCTCCCTCACTGTCGTGCCGTCGAATGCCGGGTCTCGATTTTCCCCACTTGTCGAACGGGGCGGGGTACATTACCGCTCAACGAAGTCGTTTCGTGTGTGTGCGCACGTCAGACCCCAGGAGAGAGGTGGGAGAATCCGGCCCTGCGGGGAGATCCAGATTCAGGACGTCTGGGAGGGGGCCGAACGTCTTCCCAGGACGGCCGATGCCGTGGCCCTGAAACCCGCTCAGACCCACCAGCTTGGCGAGGGTGGCGTTGGCTTGGTGATGTAACACCTGCAACATGGCGGACGGGGCTGGCGAGTGACGTGGAGTCTCTGAACACAAGTCGCTGTCACCCTCACTCCTGCTGGTGCTTAATTAGAGCCACCCTGGCCATCTAAATGCTGGCCAAGCTACCGGCCACGGCCAAGGACCCTGTCTCTGTCTCACCAGCACCCAGGTTCACCGTGGGCATTTCAGTGCCTAGAACCTCACGGGCAAACCGTCCTCGCTTCCCGGGAAGGCGGGACTGAAGGGCAAAGAGACAGAAGCCTCCGGGGAGGGGTGGTCACGGGGGACCCCCACCCACACAGCTCCCCTGGCGGGTCCAAGCCTCGGGGCCGAACCTCCCCCGTGAAGCGCCCCCGGGAGCACTCCATCCAGCACATGGAGGGGCTCGCAGGCAGAGGACAACCCTACTCCTCCCTCCCAGCAGAGGAAAATGGCCCCGAAGCCTTGTTCCCACAGAGCACGGGAGTCTAGTGGCTCGGGGCCTGTGGGATCCTCTGTAAATGGCTCGGCTGGAGGGCCACGCCGCCTTTTCATTTGAAGATACAGATACCATCAGACATTTTGATCATTTCTATTTCTGTTTCCACACTTCGATTTTGGCAGGAGTCTCTTGGGAGCTGAGGGGTGGGGGTGGGGGTGGAGAGACACATTTTTCTCTACCGTTTTTAATCTTCTTTTATTTATCAAACTTAGCTCCTCTTTTGGTGGATTAAAACAGACTTGGACGGACTCTGGAAAAACAAACTCTTTTAAAACAAGACGGAGATTGAGTCCAGCCAACTGCCTGCTTCCAACGCTCCTCAAGCCGAGCAAAGGGAGTTCGTTGGGGCGGCCGCCCCTGCCCGTGCAAGGCAGTGGGGCGTCAGTCACGGGAGCCAGCAGAGCGGGACGCACGTCGGCTGAAGGAACCCGTGCTTTGTGACGGCGCACCTGCTCGAGTCACCAGGCCCTGGGACAGCGGTGCAGAAAGGGTGTTAGTGGAGGCTTCCCCTGTGGTGGACGCCCTCGGAGGTGAACAGCTCAGAGGTGCCGCTGGCCCGTCAGGGACACGCTGGCGGAGTCCTCCCCTGCAGCCACGTGCACCACCGGGGCTCCCCGGGGCCGCTCCAGTGGCCGGCGGGAGGCCCCGGCCGGCCGGGACTGCTGGTGCCCCCAGCGTGGCGCCCCCCACGCTGGCCTGGATTCCGGGAGCCCCAGGACTGGCTTCCTTGGGTAGGACCTGCCTAAGGCCCACGGACCCCCGGAGCCACCCATTCCCCAGGCCGGCGCCTGACACGTGGCCTTCACTCATGGATTCCTTCACTCATTCACTCGGCACATACTGAGTGTGTCTGCGCTGGGGGACCCTGGGGTGGCACCTGATGACAGAGGGTCTCTAACAGGGATGGGCCGTGGGGACGGTGCTCTGAGCTCTGTCAGACGCCAGCACTGTATTCTGTGGGGGCTCTCGGCACCGGCAGTGACCCCCCCCACCTCTGCAGGCTCGGGGGGCCCCCAGCCTGTGGCTCTCCTGCACAATCCCCTCCTGGTCCTGGTCCTGGGTTAGTTCTGGGGGCCCCATCTCCCTAGGAGGCTCAGAGCCACAGGGTGCGGGATGGCCTTTCAGCCCCTCCTCCATCCCTCATCAGCCGGCGGGGGACCCTTGATGATGCCCAACCTGGCTCCACAGGACCGTGAGGCAGTGCTGCAGACTGAGCAAGCCTTGCACGCCCGACAGTCATTAAGCACCTACTGTGTACTAGACTGTCTGCTGGGCATTGGGAACACAGGAGCCTATAAACTTTGCTTCCCTCCTGGGGGTCCCATTCTGGCCAAGGAGCTAAGTGATACCAGTTATGATAAATTATAGTAAGCGGGTTATGGCAGGACGGTGCAGCCCCCACCACGCGCCGCGACAGGGGGTGCCAAGACATTTGCACAAATCGGGAAGGTGGCGATCAGAAAACTTGGCCCCAAGAATGTTGAAACCAAGTGGCATTAAGCCAAGTGGTCGCCGTGGCCACAGTTAGGATGACGGGCCTCACCGAGCCGACGGAAGGCTCGGGACAAGGGTGGGAAGAGAGAATGGTATGTCCTACAAACCTACTTTGGGGAGCCTGGGTGGCTCAGTCGGTTGAGCGTCTGACTCTTGATTTCGGCTCAGGTCGTGGTCTCGTGGCTTGTGAGTTTTGAGCCTCACATTGGGCTTGGTGCTGACAGCATGGGGCCTGCTTGGGATTCTCTCTCTCTCCCCCCACTCTCTCTGCCCCTCCCGGCCTCTCCCTCTCAAAATAAACAAACACACTTTTAAACAGTGTTTTAAAAATAAATAGAAACAAAAAACCTATTTCCTCAGGACTTGAAAACTCACTTACAACGGAAGTGTCAGGAAATGATGGTGGAGGGGGTTCGTTTCCAAGGGATCCTCCTATCGGCTGAACTGTGGGCACTGGCTCGGCTGCGGCTTCCCCCAGACAGAAGCTCACTCGGGGGGCCGGCTGTGGCCCTGCTGGAAAGGACATCCTGTAGGCTTCAGTCCATGCCTGACCTCGAGGGGCTGGGGGAGGCCGGTGGTGGTTCCGAATCCCAGCACTGCCCGGACCTCGTCCTGGATGCTTCCCCAGAGTCTCTCAACCCCGATTTCCACATGAGACCCCCAAGCCACCCCCTTCCCAGATCACCAGAGAGGCCGAACTCAGGCTCTACCCAAGCTGCAGATGGGCGACAGAGACCCTCAGGCCTTCCGCTGCCGAAGGCACACGAGGACTTGAAGGTGCAGGTGGCCTCAAGGGGACGAAGCAAATCCTCAAAGCAGGTGTTCGGTGCGGACGTTGGGGCTTTGAAAACGTGGGAAAGAAATGCAGCCAACTGAACACACGCATCTGCACCCCTGCATCCTGGGGGAGGCTGGTGCCTGCTCCCCTGCATCCTGGGGGAGGCTGGTGCCTGCACCCCTGCATCCTGGGACAAGACGGTGCCTGCACCCCTGCATCCTGGGGGAGGCTGGTGCCTGCTCCCCTGTATCCTGGGGTAGAACGGTGCCCGTGCCCCTGCATCCTGGGAGAAGAGAGTGCCCGCACCCCTGCATCCTGGGGGAAGCTGGTGCCTGCTCCCCTGCATCCTGGGGGAGGCTGGTGCCTGCTCCCCTGCATCCTGGGGGAGGCTGGTGCCTGCACCCCTGCATCCTGGGACAAGACGGTGCCCATGCCCCTGCATCCTGGGACAAGACGGTGCCTGCACCCCTGCATCCTGGGGGAGGCTGGTGCCTGCTCCCCTGTATCCTGGGGTAGAACGGTGCCCGTGCCCCTGCATCCTGGGAGAAGACGGTGCCCGCACCCCTGCATCCTGGGGGAAGCTGGTGCCTGCTCCCCTGCATCCTGGGACAAGACGGTGCCTGCACCCCTGCATCCTGGGGGAGGCTGGTGCCCACTCCCCTGTATCCTGGGATAGGACGGTGCCTGCGCCCCTGCATCCTGGGAGAAGACGGTGCCTGTGTCCCTGCAGCTGGTGGGCGGGGAAAAGCAGTCCAGTGTTAAAGTGAGTCACACTGTGTTTGCACCACTCCTGACACGGCTGCTCCTTTGAACAAAGCCCCAGTTCCCATTCTGTGGAGAGGTCTACGTGTCTCTCTAAACTGCTGCCTTGTCACACGTCACCGGGACTGAGGTCTGACGGAGACCCTGCCAGCCGCCCCACGAATATGGGCAAACGGTGAAGGAGGAGGGCACCCCCGTCCACGGTGGTGATGAGGCCTCTGAGGGGCTCTGCAGGTGGTCAGGACCCCCATTTCTCTGCTGCCCAGGTCCTCTGGGCGGGAGTAACTCCAATCTGCACGGGGTGAGGCGGAGGGCTCCCGCCAGGCCCAGGGGAAGGTCATCAGCCAGGACCTCTATCCCCCCGGCCCCACTGCCGTCCCGTCCAGCGTCGTACCTCAGGACGGGGACTCGGTGAACCCCCGCCCCGGCCCAGCCTGCATTTACAGCACTGGCTCTGTCTCCCCTCCAGACCGTGCCGGCCCGCCTGGCAGGAACGCCACCTTCCAACCTAAGACCCCACCGCCGGCTCTCCTGAGCGACATTTCGTCCAGAGTGGCCGCAAAGGTCACCTCCCCTCCATTCGGCCGGCTTCGCAGCCACGATTACATTTTATGATCCTTTTATGAAGAGTTTTGTCTTTAAGTTCTACAAATGTTATTGCAGAAAACGACTCGGGTCAGGCCTCCCGCCCTGAGGGGGGTGATTCTCTTGAACGATGGGTGTTTAGTAATAAGAGTTAACGCCGTTCTGAGTCCTTACTTCCAACAGAGCAGAAAAAGAAATTAAATACAAGTGGAACAGACCCCGATGGCCGCCCTGGAAACACTCCGCGGACAGGAGTGGGTGCCGGCGTGGGGCTGGGGACAGAGGAACACAGACCCCCCCCCCACCCCCCGGCCTCCCTTGCTGTGGGCTCTGAGGCCAGGGGTGCCATGACCTGTAGTTGGTTGGGGTCTGGTCGGGGAACAGACGCAGCGGCCCAGGCAGGTGGGGTGGGTCCCATGCGCATTTCAGGGCCGTCTATGCAACACGGAAACTCGGGGATGGCCGTTGGGGTCCAGCTGGGTGCTCCCGGACCCTCCCGGGGGTTCTCTCCAGACGGGCCTGGGTCTCCGGGAGGCTGTGCACACCCGCCCTCCCCTCCTCCCCCCCCCTCCCCCACAGCAGCTCTCACGGCTGCAGGGCGTGTGCCAAGCACTGCCCTGCCATCTGGTCCTTGCACACACACGCCCGGCAAGCTCACTGGAAGCCAGGGATGAACATTTGCTTCGTGCACGTGGGTGGGCCCGCTCCTTTCCGAGGACACAGGAAGGGGAATCCCAACCCCTCTGGTATCATTGTCCCCAACGAGGCCAACCGGGGGACGGGGCCGAGGGTGGCTAGTGTGACTGCTCTCCTCCCTTTCAGGCCGGGCCACGGCCGATCCGGGAGGACCCCCGCTCACCCCCACACCCCGGAGCTGGCGTCCCTCCAGTGCCTGGGCAGTGGGCGTGCTGGGGAAAGGGAGGCTTCTCTGTGGCGTCCACAGGGGGCGCCCCACACGCCTGTGATGGGGAGCCGGGCCCAGTCACCACCCCTGTCACACCGGGTTCATGTGAACCATCAGGGGGCTCAGGGTGTTTGAAAACCATCCGTGCTCCCTTCTGCCAAATGCACTCCTGTTCCGTGTCGAGCACTGACCTCGCACCTCCCGACACCCAGGAAAGCGGGGCGCTGGGTGGGGACTCTGAGGCACAGACGGGTCAGCCCGCTCTCCGTGGGTTGAGTTTGTCCCCTCAGCAAAGATGTGTGCGTCCCAACCCTCAGAAAGCTCAGGCTTGGAAACGGGGTTGCTGCAGATGTTGTTGGTGGAGAGGAGGTCGTCCCAGAGGAGGCCGGGCTCTGACCCTCCCAGTAAGGCCGGGTCCTCCTAAGAAGAGGAGAAGGGGACAGACCCAGAGTCAGATGACTCACCCCGGAGCCGGAGCAGAGGTGGAGGGTGGGGAGCACGGCCACAGCCCGGCACACGGCCAACAGCCCCGAGCCGATTCTGCCTCGGAAGGAAGCCCGCTGCCCCTCGGGCTTCTGGCCTCCAGGATGACAATGAATGTCCTCGGTGCTAAGTCACCTGGTTGGCAGTGCTGTGTCAGGGGAGCCCCGGGGAGCTCGTGCAGTGCCCCAGGGCACGTGCGGTCACCGGGCCACCCTGAGTCCCAGGCCTGAGACCAGAGCCTGGGGGGGCACTACCCCTTGCCGGCCACCAGTCCCCTCCCAGGCTAGGAGCAGAGTCCCACGCAGAAGGGCTCTGAGCCCGGAGCCCGGAGCCGTGTGAAGGGTGAGCTGAGCCCTCAGCACAGACCACGTGGCAGGGACTCCCCGTCACCACCTCCTCCAGCCTCCCTGCAGGGGACACAGCCCCTGATGCACACGAGAAAAGGTGACGGCGTGAACCAAGGGGCCCGCTGGACACCGGGCCCAGGCCAGAGCAGGTGCAGGGGAACGCAGGTCTGCGACGAAACAGGAGACTGTCCTCATTGAGAGGCAGTGTCCAAGGTCCCAATCCCGAGCCTCGGGCCAGAAAGACAAAGACCTCAAGCCAAGCTACGAGTCCCTGCACACAGCCCGGGAAGCGGGGGGCGGTGGGGTCCTGGGTCCGTGTGCACACACCCGGAAGGCACGCGGTCGAGGCAAGGGCCCCAGCTGGGCCTCTGACGCGCGAGGGCCTGGGCGCTTCCTGGCCACGCGGCCCTGGGCACATCCCTCGGCCCACGTTCCCACGTCCCCGTGGGAGCCCCTTTCCAGGATCCGAGCACAGACGGGAGCTACACACCGACACGTAAATCACCGTCAGGCCCGGCACTGCCTGGCCAGCTTTCGCTAAACGGCTGCTTTTACTATTTGGCGATGAAAACTAGTCCAACAGGTAAACACGGAACGGACCCGTGCCGCCACACCCCCCAAATCTTCCTCCGATCGGAAGCTGAGAATGAGGCTGCATGTTTCACAGCACATTAGTGACTAAATTCTAAATAATACCATTTTGTAAAGAAGGAATAATTGGCAAATTATGAGATTATTTTAGTGCAGTAACTTGAAAAGCAACTGAAAGACGGCAGCCGGAGCTTGGCTCTGTGGAAAGAACAAAGGGCGTGTTCGAGGGACACAGGCGACCCATGCCAACCCGCACCGATTTTCTGGCTCTGGGAGGAGGAGACGCCCGGGGTCAACATTGCACGGGCCTCAGCCGATGCCGGGACCCACGAAGGGAGAGGCTGGGGGACCTGTGGCCGCGTCCTCATGGGGTGTGTGAGCCCTGGACTTCAGGAGACCCTGCAGAAGTGTCCTCTGAGAGGGACTGTTGGGGTCAAGCAGCCTCCGCCCAGCCCCCTGTCGTGTCTACAAGGGCTCCCCAGGGCCCACCAGGTCCAGGGCAGCCGGCCTGCCCTCACTGGCTTCAGCCTGTGCCGGCACTTTCCATTTCCCCCCAGGGGCAGCCGGAACGCCAAGAACGGGCTTGGACCCAGGCTGGTCCAGCCCGAACACACGTCCGCCTGCAGCCCGCAAGGCTGGGGTCAAGTCTGTGCCCGAGACGGGCGGGGGACCCAGCAGCCCAGCAGGCCCTGGACCCGGATGCTCGTCCCCAGAGGCCCCTTTGCCGTTCAAGCCAGTTCGGGCTGAGCTCCCTTGTTTCCTGCTCCTGGAAACATCTCAGATGCTGTCTGGGAGCAGCTCCAGCAGGGGCCCCAAGGCCATGGGCATGGCAGGGATGGCGACGCCCCGCTTCCGACCACACAGGACCGCCACCCTTTCAGTGCCCCCCCCATCTCCTGCCCCCCCACCCGTGACCACCCAGCAGCCACCAGGGCCTTCGGAGCCTAACTCCGTCCTCCTCCCGCCTCCTTCCTGTCATGCGTGGAATCAAACCAAACCCTCTTCCAGCCCCCGTGGCCCCAGGTCTGCCCAGCTGCACCCCTGTTCCCCAACCCAGTGCCACTAACAGCTGGTCCTGCACTACAGATTCGGGACCTTGCAGTGTGCTTCTGGTTTCCCGTTACTGGGCACTCGGCGAAAATGTCACCTCCTGGGAGGGACCCTCCGGCAGGCTGCCCGCCCGTATCACGCTCCCCTGCTGCAAGTGTCTGAGAACCCATCCAGCTGCCGGACGTAGCTGCCATGTACTTACAGGTCTGCGTATGGCCTGTCGCCTCCCCAGAGCAGGGCTCCCTGCCGCAGGGCCCTTGCGCGGCCGCGAGGTGCCGGTGTGCCGTGGCTTCAGAGACAGCGCGGGCACAGACCGAGCCTCGGCCCGTCCCAGGACGGCACGAGGTGGAGAAAACGGTCACGGGAAGCCCCGGCGGCCTCAGAGCAGCCTGCGCACGTCTTCACACAAGTCTCCTTCGTTCCTTACCGCCACCTGCCGCGCTCGCGACATCCACGTGACTCACACAACACCAAAGGCGGCAAAGGAAAAGCCGCGTTGACAGACGCCCCCGTCCAAACGTAACTTCGTCTTTAGAAAAGTCAACCTAGTAATTCTCTTTGTTGCAGACCAGGCACCAAGGGGGAAATCAAATAGCTTTTCCTGCCCGAGAAGCAGTCACAGCCACTTCAGAGTGACGGCCAGCCCCATCCCCACGCATCCCCCGGGGGCCGAGCCGGGCGCCCGCGACACAGGAGCCCGTGTCCTATTACAGCACCGTTTTTGCCTCCGATTATCTGGCAAATAAACCAATTTGGGGGCCCACCAGGGTCCTTCTGGCCACCTCTGCCAGGCCCTGGCTGAGCTGCTTTTGTGTTCATTTCCATAGAGATGGTGTCCTCTGCGAGACGAGGAATGTCATTATTTACCAAGAAAGCAAGGTCTGAAGATGGCAATTACTGGGCAGGTCACGAGACGGCCCTGGGGCACGTCCCTCCACAGAACCCGGCCCGGCCCTGTCAGAGCTGAGAGGGGCAGCCGCGTTGCTGGCCCATAGGTCTGCAAGCCCCCGTGCACGGCATGGGACGGGTTTACAAAAGTGACCGTGTGTCCCCCAGAATGCCTACTCACTCCTGCCCGCACAGGAAAAGGGGCTCGTGGCTCACAAATCACACACCACGACCGGACAGGAAGTCGTGGCACCCGGGGGGGAAGCCCCGAGCCCAACCTTTAGCCCAGAGCCCCCGCCGGCCGGCTGCCCCGAGGGAAGAAATGCCCGGCGGCCGCTGAGCGTGACTTTCAGGCTGGTCCAGACCCCCGGCGGGTCCTCCCAGTGACCCCCTGTGCTCCACCCCCGACGATGCCCGCCAACGATTTCAAAGAGCTCAGCTGAGGGATTAGGTAAACTACGCATTCCCCCCATTCCCTCCGCGTGCTCCACCCCGGCTCCCATCGCCGTCCCCCTAAAACCAGGAGCCGGCACTCTGTGCCAAGGGCCACGTAGTAAACATCTCAGGCCACCGGTGCTGCACGGCACACTGTGGTTGTAGCCCGTGAGGCACGTAAAGCCCACTCTTCAGTCCCCGGAAGTGCCAAACCAGGCCGCGGGCGGGGGGTGCCGTGCGGGTGGTGACGAGGGCATCTAGGCACTGTCCCCAAACCACCGGGCACCCACAGAGACCCCTGCGCCCTCCCCACACCCTCCTCCACACGCCCCGGCGGGTCTGCCCTTGGGGGGCTCACCCACCGTGCCTGAGACGCACAGAATGACCCATCAGGGGGTGGAGGGCACTGTGCCACCACCATCAACGCCCCCCCCAAAACGCCCACAGTGCTGCTGCCTGAGGAACTTCTCAGAACCCACAGTCCTTGGGTCGGCCCCATGGTGGCCACGTTCACCCAGGCGGGCAGAGTGCGTGCCTCTGGGGACGTGACAGTGAGCCACCTGGTGGGGCCCTGCCCTCCTTGGGCTGCAGTCTGGGGGCCGGTCCACGCAGACGGAGCCCCCGCAGGGAGGCTCAGGGATAGGAGTCTCGGGGCTCCCGTGGAGGGGCGCTGGCCCCCTGCACGGCTTGTCCTTGAACAAGAAGGGGCCGTGGCTCCTCATTCCATGAACACAAGCAGCCACAAACTGTCTGGAGCTCGTGAGAGCCCAGACATCACCCTGATGTCCAGCTGCCAGGATTCAGAGGTCACGTTTGCCCAGGGCCGCACCGTCGGGACGTGGCCGGGCCAGGATTTGAGCCCCAATCCCTTCCTCAGTCCCACTCGGTGCCTCCCAGCACTCAGCACGGCCATCCCAGCAAGACTCACGGTCATCAAGAGGGGACGGAGGAGGAGGAGGAGGAGGAGGAGGGGACACCCACTCAGGGCTCCCACGGCCACACCCCATGACGGTCCCTCCCGGAGAATGCTGAGGGCACGTGCCAGGGACAGAGCAGCAACACCTGTCCTCAGGTCCCAGGGGAGCAGCCACGCGGCTGGCAGAGGACACGGGACACCACGGGAGCCACACAGAGCCACCCGCCCCATCCTCCCTGGTTCCTGCCAGGCTGGAAGATCGGCTGGTTTCAATCTGGGACGTATCTCCCCAACCAGCGCGCTCTCCAAGCCCCCGGAAGAGCTGCCCAACGCCGCGGTGCCCCGAGGGCCTGGGTCCTGACCCTCCCCTGGGCAGCTGAGCCAAGCCAGGGCCCCGGGGACGAGCTCTGCAGTTCGTGAGTCCTGCGAGCTGCCTCCGACTTCTCTCTGCACGAGCCAGCCTGTCCGGCACGACAGAAGAGCGGCCTCGGAAGCAGGGACAGCCCGTCCCTCCGAGGGCCGTGGAGGAAGCCGCGACCGTGAGTGACATGGAAACCCAGGAGTTACACTCGGCGCGGGCGGTTTCAAAGTGTCAGATGTTGATAACCAGGCGGGTCGCGGTCCGTGCGCGGTGAGGGTTTGGCGCGACAAGCCACGGCCACCGCTTCCCGACAGCGCGTCAAGGGCGCGCGCCAGGGCCGTGTGTCCGCTTCGCGCTCGTTACCAGGCGGGCTCCTGACACGCCGTCAGCGGGAAGGACGGCCGGCTTCGCGGCCGCTCGTGCGTGGACACAGGACTTGCTGGGGGACAAAGGAAACCCTTTCGTTTCCCGGCTCCAGGACGGGAAGGCGTGGGACACACAGTTCTCGCCGGGGCGCGAGGGCACCAGGGCCACGCGGATCAACCGCAGTGCACATGTGTGCGTGTGTGTAAGACACAGTTCTGTGAGTCACACGCACGCGCAGGGCTGTGTTTGCACGTAAGCCACGGCCCATCTTCTCGGGAGCCACCCACACACAGAACCAGGATGTCCCCCGGGGAGGGAGTTCCTGTCCCCGTCCCCACACTGGACCCCCGGGGCCCTGAAGGCTGGCCGGGCAGGGGGCAGGAAGGCGCTCCGGGACGCTCTGGGAAGCAGGAGGGGCCCGCCTGGCACGGTCACAGGCTGGGTGACACAGCGGCCACAGGGCCGGCAGGGGGCCGGGGAGACTGGGAAGCAGAGAGGAGGACCGGCGGGGGGTGGGGGGTGCAGATGCCCACCTAGGCCCAGCGGCCAGCGCCCTGGCCCACCCCTCGCCCTCCACGGCCCCAGGGCCCTGCCACTGCCCACCTGAACCCGCGGCCACCTCACCCCACCTCTCTCGGCCACACACCACTTAGAGTCGTGGCCCTGCCACGTCCTCAGTGCCACGGTGTCCCTGGAGCCCCGGCCAGGCCTCCCCTCTGAGTGGGCACAGACCCACTTGTCAGCCCTTCTCTGACCCCCCGAGTCCCAAGGGCAGCACAGTTTGTACCTCCCCCAGCCTGGGGGGCACCCCCACATAACACACGATGGAGGGGGCGTGGGGCCAGGGGACTGGAGGGTCCCGCAGCCCCCACAGGTGCTGACCATGGCCTCCCTCTCTGCGAGGGAGTCCAGTCTCTGGGAGCCCCCAGAGGCCGTGGAGGGCGAGGGGAGGGTCAGGCGCTGGCCGCTGGGCCTAGGAGGGCACCTCCACCCCCCGGTCCTCCTCTCTGCTTCCCAGTCTCCCTCGCAGACAGGGAGGCCGTGGTCAGCACCAGCCTCCCAGTCTCTGGGAGCCCCCTCCCTGCCCACCTGCCCCTCGCTCCCCTGTACGTCCCACCAGCTAGACGTGGCCTCTCCTCTCCCATCAGCCCCAAAGCAGACCATGCAGGGTCACCTCCGCGGGGGTCCCAGACCCCCGACCTGTGTCCCCGTCCCTGAGGGAAGGACAGACAGTGGCCTGTCACCTCCACCGGCCCTGTCCACACCCTTGTCAGCCGCAGCTGCTGGCACACCAGCTCCAGGGCGTACGTGCTGAACTGCGGACGCTGTCCTGTGCCCACACGCGGGGCTCCGTCCTCTGAGCCCCTCCTGTCTCGCCCCTCCCCCAAGTCACGACGACCACACGGGGCTCGGCTCCCGTGCCCTGCTCTGCTCCGGCCAACCTTCCCACTGCGTCTCTAGGCGCTGGATTGTGGCCCCACCCGTCCTGGCATTTGACGGCCACGGAGTCCTCACCTCCACGTGGCAGGAGGATCTGGGCACAGACCGCCTGGCACCTTCCAGGGAGAGTTCTGAGGGCAACACCCTCGGCCTGTCCCCCTCCCAGGGGCAGGAGGGGCAGGAGGGACAGGAGGGACAGGAGGCGGGGCCGTAAAGGACAGCGGAGAGGGGCGGGTCTTAGCTCCCTGGTGCCACACATCCCATCCTAGTGGACGGGCCACCCAGGAGCAGAGGAAGGCCACAGACGGGAGACCCCTGCTGGCCTCTGGGCCTGTCTTTCTCCTAACACCGCAGTGGGCTGGACACAGCCTGTGTCCTCTCCTCTCAGGGGGACACACGATGGCAGGGGACACAGAGGCTCCGGACTGCCCGTCTGTCAGCAGGTCCTGCTCGGACAGCACGGGGCAGGGAGCAGGGAGGGAGACTCACCAAATCCCTCTGCTGCAGAAATGCAGATGTCGCCCCGCCCCTCCTCCTGTTGCCATGGTGACCGAGCTGGCTGAGGGGTCAGCAGCACCAGAAGGACCCAGGGCTCCCCTGCCCTGCCCGCTGCCTGATGCCTGAGGACAAGGGGCCAAAAGCCCCACAAACAGTCCTGGGCGGGCCTGGGAGGAGAAGGGGGCCCCCAGATCGCCCCGGATGCCCTCTCACGCCCAATCCCCCCACCGCGGCCCAGGGCTACGGTCCCCTCAGAGGCCACGCGTGCATCACCCGCTTCGGCCTGGATGCACGCCCTCTTGTGCCTGTTCCACTCAGGCCTCAGACACACGGTGGCCAAGAGCTCTAACCAGTCTGCTCACCGCCCTGTTATGTCCCTGCAGGCAGGCCACACCGTGCACCGAGGCCTCAGTGCTCCCGGGCCCCGGGGAAGGGCGGCCTGTCTCTCTGCGTGTTCCCTACGGCATCGCATGGAGCCACCGTCCCCGCGTGCACCTGCCTGCCGGCCCGGCGGGGCCACTTTGCCGGCCGATTCCTCCCGCTTTTCCACCGAGGACCCGCTCAGGAGCGCACGGCCCTGCCTCCACCGCCCCTCTTCTCCTCCACCGCGGCCACGACCATAGCGCAGGGCTACAGGAGGCCGGGGACCTGGGCCCGCGGTAAGTGACACGGCGTGGCTGCCCACTGGGAAGGGTGCTGACCATGCCGCGGGGCCGTGGGAGAAAGGAGAGAAGCCGCTTTTGTGGGAACCTCCACGCGCGCTGGGGCTGGAGTCGGGTCCGCACAGCCGGTGCGGAGAAATCCCGCTGTCCGTGTTCTCTCTCCTGGAGGCTCGCGCGTCAGTGACGGTGGCCACGAAAAACGGCGGCCCGAAGGCAACCACCGGAGGGTGTGTGCAGGGAAGGGGCGCAGGTGCAGGACGGGGCTCGGGCGGCGGAGCTGGGGCCAGCAGGGGCCCACACAGCCGAGCCACCGACCTGGGCAGCCTCCTCCACACTCATCCTCGCGCGTGCAAGTGTGCGTGCACTCACGTGTGCAAACCCAGAATTCAGACGTGGGCATGTCCATGCTCACGCATGCACACTCACACAGGGCACGTCCACACCCGCACTTACACGTGGGCACGTGCACACTCACACACACACACACACACACACACACACACTGGGCCTCAGCTTCCGAAGGGTAGAAACCCCGTCTGTCTGGTGCTCTCCTGCCAGGCCGGTGCCCTGCGTGCTCGGGGAGTGTGTGTGAGTCTGGGCACACGAGGGTTGGGGTGACCCCGAGACGGAGCGGCTGAGGCTCCGTGGAAACGAGAGCGGCGCCCGGAGAGGGAAGGGCTGCTCTGCCCGCCAGGGCCCCGGCAGCCCCCACAGCCCACGGCCCCCGGCAGGCGAGGAGCCCGGCCTCACCGGAGCCGCCCTCCCGGAGAAACCGCTACCTCCAGGGTGGCCGCCCGGCCAGTGCCCGGCCGCGGGGGCGCCTCCTCTGGGGTTCTGCCACAAAGGCAGCCGTGGGATGGGGCGACTCTCCTCCGAGGGCTGCCCAAGTCCTGGCGGAGACACAGAGGAGGGGCGCCAGCCTGCGGGGCCCCGGGCAGGTCCCGGGAGACACCGGAGGGAACACGCCCGGGGCCTGGCACGTGGTCAGGCCTCCCTCGCCGGTACTACAAAGGTAGAAACGTCCAGATGAGGCACGCGGGGGACCTGAGTCCGCTTCCGGAAAGTCTGCATTTCTCCGTGGCTGCACAGTGACCACGCTTCCTGCTCACCACAGACAGAAATCACTGGAAGATCCAGAGACACCAAATTCAGCCCTCGCTGTGTTCCCAGGAAGCATCTCTGAGCAGCCGCCGGCCCCGGGCCGTGGCGGCCGGGGGTCACGGGGTGGGACCTGCGGGGCTGTCTGCTGCCCATCTCGGGCACGCTGGGGGTGAGAGCAGGGCCCCTCACGTGCACTCTATGCCTGGGCCCCTCTTCCCTCAACCACATCCTGGTCTGCTTTCCGGAAGGTTCCGGGGTCCAGTCCCAGAGTGTGATCCATCCTCCAGGCGGAAGGGTGGAGAAAGGTGAGAGGGGGACCCAGCTCCCAGCCGCCCCCCACCTCCGCCCCAGGGATCCCCGGGGTCAGCGTGCAGCCCTCCCCCGCTCTGGGTCCCGCTCAGCCTCTGGGACGTGCGGCCGCAGCTCGGTACAGGCGTCATTCACCCACCGATGCAGACGCGTCTGTCGTCCTATGACGTCACAGGCACCTGCCATCAGTTCCTGGGCGCATTTTCTAAGTGTCCTCTGAGGGCAGGACCGTGCCGGGAACCAAACGCGCAGCCCGTTGGTAGGGGAGACCCCGGAGGAGAAGCCATGCGGGGCGGGCCACCAGCACAACCCCCTCCGCGGACCCCACCTCCTGCCCCGGGGAAGCGGGGAGGCGGGGCTGACTTTGGGGGCACTGGCCCCGACTCCCAGTTTATGGCATCGTGTGTCTCATTTCCCCAAAGGCACACACCTGATGAGCCTTCTTAACGAGATAGGATATTTAAAGGCAAAGAAATCATTTTTGAAAATTACGAGGACACCTCCACACCCCCTTTCAGAGGAGCCACAGCCCATCCTACAGAGGATGCCATTGTTAATTTTTCCTAATGACACATCCAAGAAACAAAGCAAAACAAAAGAACCATCAACTCAGCATTTAGAACAACATATTTTGACAGCATATTTTTAAACTAATTCCCCTCTTCCAATGAAAGTGCCATCTTGCAATCTTTTTAAGTCTATTCAGTATACAGCAACATGATTATCTCATTCTCCTCTCGATAAAAACTCCCAGATACATAATGACAGCGTGATCGACATGCAAATGCACTCGGGGGACATTGTCTCTTCTCACAAGGACCAGGAAGGAGGAAACAATGTGTGACGTCCCCCGGGAGCTCCCGCGCCTCGGGCGTCCTGTGTGGTCAGAGTTAGGGGACCGAGCGGCCCTCAGACGCCCATCCTGTCCCTCCCAGGACACAGGCTCCGGGACTGGGACCCCACGGGCTCACGGGGCTGGGATGGCCACCCCCGGATGTGGCTGTGGGTGGCGGCTCACGGAAAACTCTGCCCACAAGGGTCCTACCGTCCATGTACAAGTGTCCTGTGGCAAGGGGCTCCTATAGGCTCCTGGAAAGAGCGGAGGGGAACCTCCTTACGGGTGCACACGACACAGTTGTGGTGTCCCCCTCGCCCGGGAGGCCATGGGCTGGGCCTTCACAAGGTGCCCTCTTTCCCCGTCAATACTGAAGCCAGTGGCATCTCGCCTCCCACCCCCTGGGGACTAGTACGGAGGTCCCTGGAACCCGCAAATCATGGCAGCCAGGCGTGCACTGTCCACATCTTTATCGGGGGCCCCTGCCGCCCCAGCCCAGACCTGCTGCATCAGAAACCTCAGGGGGGCAACAGCCTCGCTCTCCTGAGCCCTCCAGGAACCTGACCCGCGCTAGTGAGGGTGTCCTGACAAAGCCGGAGGGAATCCAGGTGGCTCCCCGACCCCGAGCGATCCGCCAAGCTGGGACCCCATCCCTCAGTGGGTGCATCAGGCTGGCCCCAAACAAGGGCAGGCCCTGGTCCCTGGTGTCTGTGGACGCGACAAGGGTGAAGGTCTCGAGGCGGGAATGACGCTGCGTTTCCGCGTGGCTTGCTGTCCTCACAGGGGTCCTCGCGAGAGGCAGGCGGGTCCAGAGGCAGAGAGGATGTGGGGGGACAAAAGCGGAAGTGGAGGAAAGAGAAGATGGCCCTGGCCTGGCTGCGAGGTGGACCGGGGGCCACGAGCCGGGGAGCCTCCAGATCCCACAGGCACCTCCGCTCCGGGGCCAGGCCTGGGACTCTCAGGGGGGCCGCCCGCCCATCTGGCTCCTCCAGGCTGCGGCCTCACGCTCCGGCACCTGGCGTCTGGCGGGAGGCCGATGTCCCCTGCCCCAAGAGGGGGCCGAGTCGCCCAGAGAGCCGGCACCAGGGCAGCGATCGCCTGGCTCCGGAGAAAGCTCGCAGGACTCCGCGTGTGCAGCACGGGGAGAGCGGGCGGTTCCACACCATCCCTGTCCACACAGCAGCGCCTTCTGCTTCTCGAGCCCCGGCACTGGGACCCCGCAGGCCGAGGAACCCGAGCGTCGGTGCACGGGGGCCCCCCCTTCCACAGCGGGAAGGCACTTTTCCGGCTTCCCGACACCCGGAGGCCACGGTGGGGTTTGCGGGCCAAGCGGACAAAAGCAGGTGGCAGCTGGTTGCCCACGGCCAACCAAGTTCACCTCTGGGAGCACCCCACAGCGGGGAGAGCGAGCGGGGGCAGGGGCCGTGCCGGTGTGCTTTGTGATTGCGCGTGCACTGCCCATGCGTGCGAGTGTCGGCGTGTGCGTGTGTGTGCATGTATGCACGGGCACTATCCGTGTGCGTTGTGTGTGTGCATGTGTTTGTGGGTGCATGTGTGTGTCCTGTTCACGTGTGCACGGTCCGTGTGTGTTTGCACACACGTGCATGCGTGTACACTGTGTTTACTCTGTGCATCACGTGTGTTGTGTGTTTAAGTGTCCGTCCTGACCTCCCGGATGGTGGGGCTGTGATTTCTGGCCGGTACGGTGCCCCTCGCTGCCTCCCGCCCTCCCATCTGCACCCCAGCTCACTCTGCACTGGCCCTGGGTCAGCCCCCACCTGGCCCTGGCTGCCTCTCTGTGCTGCCCCCACAGCCCTGGCCCTGCCCCCCCCCAGCACCCGGGCCCCCAGGCCCCTCCTATGGCGGGGAGACGGCACAGGGTGGGGGCGAGTCACCTGCCAGAAGTGACCAGTGTCAGGGTAAGGGCACCCGGCAGAGCCCCAGCCGGTGGTGCTCCCCCGGGGAGCTGGACGGACAGGTGACAGATGGCCAGGTGGGCAGCTGGCTCAGGACCACGCTCAGGCAGAGCGGACAGACCGCCATCAGACCGGGGGAGACCGTGAGAGCTGATCTTAAATGCGCGGCGCACTCGTTTCCTGGGACCCCGTCACGAGGTCCCTCGGACGGGCGGCTCACACAAGAGACGTGCGCTCTCTCCCAGTTCTGGACGCCCCGGATCACGGTGTCCCTACGGCTAGTTCCCTCCGAGGCCGCGAGAGGGAATCTGTCCCAGCTTCCAGGGCTCTGCCGGCATCCTGGGGTTCCCGGGCCAACTCCTGCCGTCAGGGTCAGTGCCCATCTCCCGGGGAGTCATGCCTCTCCACGCGGCTCCCTTCTTGCCCAGACACCAGTCATGCTCTTCAGAGAAAGAATGTGCTTCCCTGACCCGCGGTGTGACCGGTGGACGATTCCGTGGAAGAGAAGCAGCAGGGAGGGGTGGGGGCACCAGGAAGCAGCCACGTGGGTGGTCATTGGGGCCTGGGCGTCCCGAAGGAGGGCGTTCGGCTGGGGTCACAGCTGGGAGGCGCCAGGCGGAGGGGTGGCTCCCGGGGCCCCAGGCTGGAGGGGGCCAGACACAGAGGATCAGAAGTGGAGGAGGTTCGAACAGGGGAGACGCGCACGCGGATCTCGGCGACAGCTGCCCACGGACCCTCCTCCCTACGGCTCCCCCTCCCAGACCGGTGCTCCCAGGGCCGGGGCTCCAGGCTTTAGTTTTGCTTGGGCTGGGCACCAGCCAGTGTTCGAGGCGGTCCGTGCAGTGAGCACCCCAGGCGACGGGGCCACGTGACTGCAGAGGCCAGACACAGGCTGCGTGGGACATGGCCACCTTTCGGCGTCCTGGCTTGTCCCTTGCTTCTTTGTGAACAATGAGCTGACGCGGCCCCTGCTCACGACGCCATCAGACAAGGTCTGCACCCCTTCCCAGGCAGAACCACAAGACTCAACATTCCCGTGTCCAACCCAACCTGGCGTGGCGGGACGGTGGCTCACACGTGGACAGGACAGAGGCCGGCAGGTCCAGGGAGGAGCCCCCAGGGCTCAGTGCGCCTGCAGGCTTCCGCGGCACAGGACCGCACGGATGAACCGCAGATGCTTTCTGGGGGGAAGGAGGCCAGGCTGGGACACTGCAGCCGGCGGATTCCATTCCTGAGACGTTCTGGAAAAGGCAGAGGTGAAGGAAGTGAGCACAGACCAGTCGTTGCCGGGGTTGGGGTCTCTGGGGTCTGAGGAGCGTCTGTGTCCTGACTGATGTTTACGAGAACGTCTGCGCATAAACCGACTCCAGGAAACGCACCCCAGAAAAGGGAATTTCGTTGTGGGTAAATATTTTTACATTATTAAAACTGATCCTGACCCAGCACATCGATTTTACATCAGCGGGGGGTCAGAAGCCACAGTCTGAGAAATGGCTTCACTGGAGCCCGGGAGGGCCTCGTCCGGGGGGATGGGGACTGAAGGGGGGTCCTCTTGCGTCGTGGGTGCTGAGACCCCCGGAAGGCGAGACTCTGGGTGCTGCCAGTGCTGACGACAAAGGTGACAAGGATAGTGAGACACAGAGACCAAGAGAGATGCAGAGACAGAGACACAGAGAGAGACAGAGACACAGAGACAAGGACAGAGAGAGAGACAGAGACACAGGGACAGAGAGGAACACAAAGAGACAGACAGACACAGAGACACAAAGACACAGAGACAGAGAGAGACACAGAGACAGAGAAAGACACAGAGGGAGACAGAGACATAGAGACAGAGACACAAAGACACAGAGACAGAGAGGGACACAAAGAGACACAGAGACACAAACACAGAGACAGAGGGACACAGAAAGACAGATGGACAGGGACAGACACAGACAGAGAGACGGGGACGGTCAGGGAGGCTCACCTATCTGTGGACGACCACCAGTGTGAAGGGCGTCCGGCCCGGGTGCGTGCCCGTCCCTCCCGCCTGTCCCAGCACACACCATCAGGGCCTCTCTGTCCGGACCTCATCTCGGTCCGTTCTTTGCACGAACCATCTTGGTCCACGAAATCACACGTTCTGGAGGCCCATCTCGGCGCTCGGGACCGTCACAGGACCATCACGGGGTCAGTCTCACGTGGGGCCGAACCCAGCATAGCCACCGCCTGCAGACCCTGCCTCCTGAGCATCCGGGCAGAAACGTGCCAAAGCCAGTCCGTGCCCACGGAGGCAGGTGCCCAGACCTGCCCGTGCCCAGCGAGTGGCTCAGGGAGGACACAGGCTCCTCCCCACGTCCCCGTGCTCCTTAGATCTCCACCCAAAACCTGCAGGCAGCAAATCCCACCCGGAATGTGTCCATCCGGGGCCCCGGCCATAGTGCAGAGCCCGCCGTGGCCTTGGGTCCCCTCGCTCTGCCCGCACCACAGCAGTGTCAGAACCGTGAGGTGGGACAGGCCACGTGGCTCTCCCTGTGGGGAAGAAGTGGGGGGGGGGTCTCAGGAGGGCACTGGGGGCCCCCAGGCACCTCGCCAGGACATCCCACACGGCCGTCTCCAAAGGCCACCGCCAGCCATCTGGAGCCCCAGGGGGACCCTGTGTTCATACCCAGCCCGGCCCGCTGCTGCAGGCTTCTCAGCAACCCGTCCTGGCGGGAAGTCCAGGCTGCCCAGAGGTGCAGGTGCCAGCTGGGCACAGGCTCCCCTGGGCCCCCAGGTGCCTGCAGCCCGGGTCAGGGCTGGGCCCGGAGGGGCACCCGGCAACTTCACAGATGGCCATTCGGGCACACGAGGACCCGAGCCAACACCTAAGCTCTGGCCCCCAGAGCGCAGTCTTTGGAGGAAGGCCAGCCAACCTCCAGGGGCCAGGAGGGCGTCCGGGGCTGTCCAGTCGGGGCCGCGTCCCCACCAGGGCTGCCAAAGGCAGACTTACAACCCGTCGGTCCCCAGCCTAAGGCTGGGAGCGGACCCGGTAGTTCGCTGACCCCAATCCCGCCCCGCAGAGTCCCCTGGACAGGGAGGAGAACCCCAGGCCCTGGCCGAGCCCTGCCCCACCTGAGCCCTGCTGTCCAGCCCGCAGCACAGACAAGTTGGTCACAGCCCTGCCAGCGGGCACGGCACAGAGCTCCACAGAGTGTCCGCTTTGTGCCGGCCTCGAAGCCTCTGAGAGACACGAGGCCACGGCCACATCCCGAAGCCGCTGCCCACCCAGGACCACCAGCCCCTGGGGTCTGAGTCAGGCCAGAGGGGGCTCAGTCCAGGACGAAGCGGGCACCGGAGAGTTCCGGCACACGACTGTCAGAGAACGAGACCGACGCCCGTGCGCCGTAGACCTCCGCTCTGGGGTGCCGTGTCTGCTCCTGGCCCGCTCCCGGGACGGACTGAACGCGAGGCGGGTCCCGGCAGATCCACGGCGTCTCGGGGCCGCTAAGAGGCACGTCCCGCTGCACCAGGCCTCCCGGCCCACTCTGGTCTCACTGCCACAAAGTCCTTCCTCGGGGTGCCCGGCAGACGACCTGTGAACCCCGTGAGGTCTGCGGTGGGTGCAGAGGAGAGCGGACGGGGCCAGGGTCCCGAGGTCACGGGTGGACACGGAACCAGGGCGGGGGCCGCGGACACAACCTGATCTGCAGGAGGCAGCTCTGGGCTCCACCTCGGGGCTTCCCCTCTGGGGAAAAACTGACCTCCCTCTGTCCCCCCCACCCCCACCTACGACCATCCCTGCTTGGTTCCTCGAGGACAGGCACGTACCTGGGGACGCGGCCCGCCCTGCCAGCACTGCCCGATGCTGGCCTGAGGCTGGGCTCCATTGCTGCCCCCAAGTCCCCTCCAGACGGGGCTCCCGCACAGAGGAGCCCGCAGCCCCGCCTTGCTCTGGGCTCGAGCCGAAGACGAGGGGCTCCCCTCCCCAAGATCCAAGGACGACGGGCTTCCGATGCCAAGTCCGAGTTCACGGACACAAGACGAGGGCCTGAAGGGCCCCAGAACCCGGCGTGTTGCCTTAATGACAAACCAACACCGACCAGCGATCGCACACAGCACTTCTCTCCTCCTGCCCGACCTCCCCTTCGCTCCTCGCGGGCCGAGAGCCGCGCGCAGCCCCGCATCCCTGAGCGTCTGCGCCCGTGACGGATCCCCACAACCCCATGTTTGTAATAAACGCCATTCGTCACAGACACAACGCCCATCCTGGAAACACGGCTTCAGAATTTCTTTGTTTTTACCCCCAGCTTGATGGTGACTAGCGCCTGGGTGATTATCTTGTGGTTTTTTTGGGTGGCGCTGGGAACAAGCAACACCATTAGGACCGCAGAGCGGGACGAATGCGGGAGAGGCAGGGGCAGGCTCGGTGCCTGAGGAATCGACACGCTGAACCCCAAGGGCCTCCGGGCCGTGATCCGGAAAGTTCCATCCCTCACTGTTCAACGCTGCAGAGTAAACTAAACCCAAACCAGGGAGAAGAGTCCCCCGGATGCACTAACGATATTTTTTTAAAGTGCCCAGATGTGCACTTAGGAGCAACATCCTAAGTAAATAAATTAAAATAAATAAAGCCAGAGGGCCAAGATACGGGGATAATTGGTAAAATGGGCCGGGGGAAACCCATTTACAGCCCTTCCTTCCATACCCGGGGTCCTGTGTTGGCATAGCCATGACAGGAAGAATTCACCAGGCAATTAATTTCCAAAGAAAATTCCACCCATGTGCACGACGCCCTACAAACAGACGTGCTGTTGAACGCAGGCATCTCGCGGCCCAACCGCTGGGCTCTCCCAGCAGCTGGCACGGAGCTGGTTCCTCACGGCGCAGACAGGGTCGTGACCCACGGGACCCTGGCCCTGTCCCCACTCCTCTGCACCCAGTGCAGGCCCAGCCAAGCCCCCACCTTGGGACCCTCTCTGGCCCAGGCCTGAAGGACTCTCTGGAGCCCAGGGTCTGCAAACCATGGCAGGCCTGTCTTGACAGAAACTTCCAGACCCAGAGCCTGTACGTTCTCCTTGGAGCTGTGTCCCGCCCAACTGTCCCTGGCTCTCCAGAGAGCTCCGTCCACCCTCTGTGGCCAGGCCTCCACACCTGCGGCCAGGACACTTCCCTGGGGGAAGCCGGCATGGCTGACACGGGCCGTTCCTCTCCTCACCCGCCAAAAACGGGAGGTGGTGCCACGGCCTGGGAGAAGTCGGCGTGGTCAGCGTGGAGCAGGGCAGGGGCACAGCGGGGCAGAGGGCGGTGTGGCCAGCGTGGCCCCGAGGGGGAGCCTCAGAAGCTGCAGTGTCGGCAGCAAGCCCGGGCTCGGGCCCTCGGCGACAGAAGGGCACCCTGGCACTTCCGGGGGTGGGCATCCGGACATTCTGCCACACGGCTGAGCCCCCCGGGCTCCGGGCCCCTTCCTGGGCTCTTCCTCTCCACCCTGTAAGTGACCTGGGCCATTGTCCAGTCCCAGGACTGCGTCCAGGGTAAGCCCGCAGCCCCAACGCCAGATGCCCGGCCCCGAGCGACACCCCCCGCCCGGGGGCTCCCTTGCACACCTAGCAGCCACCTCCCGCACGGTGCCTCGTGCTGTGCCTTCTTTCCCAGCAAACCGGGTGCAGCCGGCCACTGCCTGGACCAGAGCACCAGCTCTGCCTGCCGAGGTGACCCCTCCCCACGTCTGGCCCCGTGGAGCTCAGATGAGGTTGGGCACTCGAGGCAGAGAGGTGACCGCCGGGGCCGTGGGACAAGGGAAGGGGTTGGAGAGTCAGGAAAATGAAGAAGGTCAATGGGGCCCCTGGGGGCCCGACACGGTCTCCGGGCCGTGGGGACGCTGGCTCGTGGTGCCCTCATACCTGCCCCCCATTGATGCGTCTGCTTCCCAGGGCGGCCGTCACAAAGGGCCGCAGACCGGGCCACTGGCACCGCGGAATCCGATCCTCTGACGCTGGAGGCGGGAGGTCCCAGGTCCAGGGCTGGGCAGGGCTGGGGCTGTCCGAGGCCGCGGGACCACCTGCACCAGCCCCTCTAGTCCGGGTCACCTGCCTTGTCCCCACGTCTGCGTCTGTGTCCCCTCCGCTTGTTACGAGGACCCTCGGCACAGAGCTTAGGTCCACCCTGAGGTGAGCACGCCCTCACCTTAACCGACCGCATCTGCAGAGACCCTAGTCCCAAATACGGCCACACCCAGGCTGGACACACATCTGGAGGGGACGCTACTCAGCCCAGCGGATGGAGCCACTCCTGACCCGCTTCACGCACAGACAGGCTGAGTGACCGCCCCAAGGACGTGCCACTGTGATCGGACAGGACTCCCGGAGCCTGGCCATTGTCACCTCGCGTTTGCACGAAGGGCCGGAGGGGGTTCAGGTCCTCGGGCTCGGGTGGTCCCCCTCACGCCGCGGGTGCGGAGACTGAGGCCTGCGGTGACTCCGGTCCTGGGAGCCGGGCCTCCAGCCTGCGTCTCCCAGGACCATCGGGGCTGCGCTGGGTCCCCGGGGCGGCCGCGCTGGGAGCCACAGGCCTGTTTCAGGCCTTCCAAGTGGGTTTCTGGGCGCCTGCGGAGCACCGCCCTGCCCCGTGGTTGCATAATAAGCAGATCAGGGCATTAGGCGCCAGAGTTATTAAAAGTGAAAGATCCTGCAAGAGGAGACAAGGGATTCTCAGAGCCTCGTCTCCTACAAATATGTAATGAAATTTAAATTGAATCTGGTTTAAAATCATTTACCTTTTGACATCATGTATCAGTACACTAAGCATCAGCTGAGAAAGCAAATAACCTTTCAAGCAGGATGAAAAATTACTCTGTCTCTTTTGATTTCATGTTAATTTTCAAATTTAAACTACCCTAGAGCTCTCTGCTTGGGGTCAGCCCCTAAGAGCCTGTTGATTGCACGAGGTCCCGGCTGTCCCCTCTTGCGCCCCTCCCGGCCCGCACCGCGGACTCAGGCCCGCCCTCCCGAGCTCCTCGATGACTCCCAGGGGACAGGCGAGTGCAGGGGACGCTGGCCGCCACTCCAGGCTGCAGAGAAAAGCAGCACGTTCGTGGTCCTGGGGCCCCGTCCCTCCCCTGGGTACAGACACGGCTTCCGCGCAGGTCAGAGCGTGGGCCCGGCTCCCGGGGACTGTCCACAGAGCGCTGCGGGGGACACGGACACTGGGCGGAACCCCCCTAGCGTGACGGTGTCCTTGTGACAATGTACAAACCGCCATAACCGCCCAGCCCAGCGGGCCTCTGGAGAACACCGAAGCTTGAAGGGTTCTTACGGGCACGTGTGTGGTGTGGCGAGAGCGGCTTCTGGGCCACTGCGAGATGACGTCACAGGCGGCGATGACAAGCGGGGGCGGGGGGGTGGCTCTGGGCACCTCACTGCATGCACTACAGCCCACTGAGGCCTCCCGACAAGCCTCTGCCTCCGCTCCACCCCATTACACAGACCAGTAAACCGAGGCCCCGAGAGGCGAGCAGCTCAGCTGGGTCTCCATCACTGCACGTGCAGCCAAGACCCGGACGAGCTTCAGGAAACCCGAGAGATCGGCACCCAAGCGCCAGCGTCCGTGCGGCTCCCGTCCGATACTCAGAGGTTAGAACTCGTTCGTCTCGAACCAAGTCAGAACCTGCACCCACACACCCGGCCTTGGCCGTGATGGGCGAGGGGCGAACACGCTGGGGACCGAGGCACTGGTTTGCACGGTGCGAGCCCCGAAGCATCCTCCACTTCTGGAGCCTTCCCCCCAGCAGACTCAGCCCCGTTACTGTCCCATTTCACAGACCAGAGAGTTGAGGCTCAGAAAGCTGAGCGCCGCCCTCCGCACCCTCCCGGTGCAGAGAGAGAAGCGGGGCTCCCGTTGGAGCCCCCAAGGGCAACGGCGTGCCGACCCCGGGCCAGAGGGCCCTCGGGAAGTGGCTGGTGCTCTGCTGGGCCTGAGGGGTCCTCCCCGAAGCCTCCTCAAGTGCTGGGTGTGCTGGCCCGGCCCCTTAGGACCATGGCCGACTTCCAGGGGGGACGTGGAGCCTGGGCCCCCTTTGAGGCCTCCTGCCACTTCTTAATTAGCCAGAATAAACAAAGGGGCTTTTCATGAGGACTGTCCCCTGCGCTGTCACATGTGAGCGTCACTGGGCTGGAAAACAGAGTGGCCTTTGCCAGCACATCACCCCCACTGGGCCCAGAGAAGGAGGAAGGGGGGCACCCGGTTGGGGGAAGGAGGCCGGGGCCCCGGCGCTGGAGCACCGGCCCCCGGGGAGCACGCCCTCCAGCCTCAGGCTGCCACTGGGTGAAGGGATCCAGTGTCCAGGCGGTGGGACGGGGGAGGGGGCGGGAGCCCACGCCCAGGGTCTGCTGTTCCCCAGCCCGGGGCTGCTTTCCACCGGGACGCGATTCAAGGCCTCCAGGTGGCCCAGAGCCAAGCCCTGGGGCAGACGCCCCGGATGTCTGCGGGCCGGACACGCCGGCCTCCAGCGCTCGGGGCAGAGTCAGGAGCTTGCTCCGGGCCCGGGCGCACGCACAGTAGGCCTTCAGACACGGGGGGCTGGGCAGGGGTGCAGGCTGGGAGGCGGGTGGGGAGGGTCAGGGGGCACGGCGCCCATCATGTGCCCACCATCCGCGGCGCCCCGGGCCTGTCCGCCACCCTGAGCGGCAAGTGCTATAGGGCCAGAGGTGACACCGGCCTAGTGAATGTCCCCGGCAGAACGGTGCCCGGGGTCGCCCCCAAGGTCAGGCACGGCTGGAAGCCGCGTAGCCAGGCGGAAGCCAGGCCTGGAGCAAAGTCGCTGTCTTTGTTTCCCTGCTCGGGTGGCAGGGGGGACAGAGTGGGGGGTAGGGGGGGACGGAGTGGAGACTGGGGGGGGGATGGAGTTGGGGGTTGGGGGGGATGGAGTGGGGGCAGGGAGACAGAGTGGGGGCCGGTGGGGGGATGGAGTGAGGGGGGACGGAGTGGGGGGGGATGGGGGGGGACGGAGTGGAGACCGGGGGCGGGGACGGAGTTGGGGGTTGGGGGGATGGAGTGGGGGCGGGGGGGACGGAGTGGGGGGGGGAATGGAGTGGGGGGGGATGGACTGGGGGCAGGGGGGGATGGAGGGGGGGACGGGGTGGAGACCGGGGGGGGGGGGAGGACGGAGTTGGGGGTTGGGGGGGATGGAGTGGGGGCAGGGGGACAGAGTGGGGGCCGGTGGGGGGATGGAGGGGGGGGACGGAGTGGGGGCCGGGAGGGAAGACCCTGTGTCTGCTGCACATACCCCCTGCCCGGTCCAGCAGGGTCCCTCCGCCTTTGCTGCAAAAACCCTGTGAAGCGGGGGTCTCAGGGGGGACGGAGTGGGGCGGGCAGTGACCGCGTGACGGGAACAGGTCTCCTCTGGGGAGGCGCACGCGGTTGAGGACGCGGCAGGCGGTGGCTGGGCCGCGGTGTGAATGCGCCACGTGCTGGCGACACACAGGTTGCGGGACGGTCGACTTTGTGACGTGAGCTTCGCCTCCACAGAAACACCCCGCCAGGGCGCGGATTTAAAGGCTGCGGGAATGGGGAGCCCGGGGGGCTCAGTCGGTTAAGCGTCCGACTTCAGCTCGGGTCACGATCTCGCGGTCCGTGAGTTCGAGCCCCGCGTCGGGCTCTGTGCTGACAGCTCAGAACCTGGAGCCTGTTTCAGATTCTGTGTCTCCCTCTCTCTGACCCTCCCCCGTTCATGCTCTGTCTCTGTCTCAAAAATAAATAAATATTAAAAAATAAATAAATAAATAAATAAATAAATAAAGGCTGCAGGAAGAGCGAGCCTCCCAGGACCAGCGGCCCGGAACCACGCGGGGTGCCGCCCGCCCGCCGACCGCACAGGCTGCCTGGGGCGGGGGGCCCGGCTCGCGAAGGCCTCCCCTCGGTCGGCGGGCGGGGCCTCCCTGACGGCCCTGCAGCGTCCCCAAGCCCAGTGCCCCCAGCCAGGGGCCCCGTGACAAACGGGACAGCACATGGGCCGGGGACGCCCTGGAGAACTGGGCTGACCCACAAAGCTATGTCCACGGAGACGGCCTTCTGACGGCACCCGGCCCCCGCCCCACCCGGAAAGGCCCTCCCGCCCCCGCTCCGGACGCGATTCCGACCGTGACACGTGCCCGAACATCGCCTACGCCAAGGGCCAGGGGTCTCGGCGACGGAGATGGGGCCCGCGGGAGGGCTGTGCTGACATCACCAGGAAGGGGGATCGGGAGGAACCGTTAATATGTACTTAAACGTTCTTAATCTCCCCCAGCATATGCTGTTGCACCTAACTTTGATCAACTTAAGTGTAAAAACGTCTCTGTGCCTCCACTCGGGTTTTACCGCCATCTGGTTTAATTAGTCCTCGGGTAGCCCGCCACCGACTTAATGGCAGAACGCTGCCGGGCCGATCAGAGGGCCGGCTGCCACCACCAGGGCCCCCCCTGTTCCTCCCCAACCCACTGATGGGAGGTCGAGGCGGAGATACACCTGTCGGTGGGGTGGGCACGGGCGGTGAGCACCAGGGACAGCGGGCACAGGGGGACGGTGGGGCCGGGGACGGTGGGCACAGGGGGACGACGGGCACAGGGGGACGGTGGGGCCGGGGACGGTGGGCACAGGGGGACGACGGGCACAGGGGGACGGTGGGGCCGGGGACGGTGGGCACAGGGGGACGACGGGCACAGGGGGACGGTGGGGCCGGGGACGGTGGGCACAGGGGGACGACGGGCACAGGGGGACGGTGGGGCCGGGGATGGTGGGCACAGGGGGACGACGGGCACAGGGGGACGGTGGGGGCGGGGACGGTGGGCACAGGGGGACGACGGGCACAGGGGGATGGTGGGGCCGGGGACGGTGGGCACAGGGGGACAACGGGCACAGGGGGACGACGGGCACAGGGGGCGGTGGGCACGGGTGGGTGAGGCTGGCAGGACAGCCGCCTGGGTCGCCCCGGGCAGGGTGGGGTCTGTGTTCGGACCCTGGAGGAAGGACTCCTGCCCACAAAGGCTGGTGGAGATCCCTGGTGGCCCAGACTGGGAAGCTTTGCTGGGGAGACCTGACACGACCTCCTGTCTGAACCCCCTGAACCCCATCCTTCAGTGAAACCTGGGATGACCCCCTGTGGAGCCCCCGTGGAACCCGGTGCCTTTGCTCGTTCCTCCCTTCAGGCTTCAGACGCTAGTGTTCAGCAGGGTGTGGTGGTGCCCTGTGAATGGGCGACAGAGGCCCCCTCCCCTCCACAGAAGGCTTCAGGAGTGGCCTTGGGGTGGGCGACTGGGACAGTGACCTTGGCAAACCCTATTCCAGGAAAGGAAGGGTGGAAGGTGGAGAGCAGGGGGCGGGCAGGTGGAGGTGAGTGTCCGCTGAGAAGGCAAGAGAGGAGCCAGGGGGCCCAGGGCCGGGGGAGGCCCAGGCACCAGGGGAGGGGGGAGGGTGACGACAGGGGCAGGAAGCTTCTTGCACGGGGCGCCCGAGCCCCATGTCAGCCAGCTGGGCACGGCTGCGCCCCTGGGGAGGCCGGGCCCTTGGCTCAGGTCCGTCATCATCCTGCCACTTGCTGATGGGACGAGCCCACCCTTGGGCCCTCGTGGTTTCCCCGTAACCGTGGAAATGACGCCGTTGACCCTGCCTGCAGTTCTGCAGGCTGCAGATGATTTGCCACGGCCAGTGACGGCCAGGATCCGACGGCCCTGTTCTGTTTCAACGTTTTTGATGGACAAGGAGAGCCGCATACCCCAGTGACTTTCCCCTTTTGTCTCGTCTGCCAGGAAGCTCGGAGCTAAGTTTGTGCTCATTTTCAGGAGCTCCCTACAGCCTAGGCTGGTGACTCTCATCTGGGACCAGTCACCGGGCTGACAACGGGGAGGGGCTGGCCCAGGAGGCGCCCGCGCTGCCCAGCAGAGACCCACCTGGGGAGACGCAGGGGCCCTCTCCATGTCGCCTCAATGCACATCCACGGAAAGGAAGCCAACCGGCCCCACTCCTAAGGGACCAGGGATTGCGGCCACAACGCCTCACGTCTGCACTGTCCACAGGGACAACGACGACCCCACGCTGGCGCCCAGAGACGACCCGCGTGCAAAGGTCGGAGGAAACTCATCCCCCCACTACCAAGATTAATTTATTAAAAGATAATGGGTTTTCAGCGAATTTATTAATCAATTTGACAACGCCTGGGGATTGTAATATAAAAATAATCAGTTGGCCGCCTCACCGACGTGCGATGCCAAAAGGTGCCGTTTAATTCCCAGCGCCTACCGCCCCCTCTCCAAACTCTCTGCTATGCTGATTGAGACGAAGTTTTCGCAATTTGGAATTTCAGAGGAGCACGTGTGTGCTGCGTCCAGAGCCTGCACGTCCAGGCGGCGACTCGGTGGCCCTCACCGGAGCCCAGGGAAGAGCCCGGGCCCCAGAGCCAACCTGCGGCCAGCACGGAGCTTCCAGGATGGGGACACTGTCACTGGAGACCCGCCATCTCGCGCAAGGGCGATGGCACGGAAGGCGAGGGGGATGCCGAAGGTGCCCCTTGTCTCCTGTCCTGCTGGGCTGCCCTGAGTCCCTGTCCACGCTCAGGCCGCCGGGGCTGGGCACCCCGTCCCAATGGTCCCCAGCAGTTCCAGGTAGGGAGCCAGTGGACGGGATTCAGGAACTTCAGGGGTGGTTTTTAATGTCACTTGAAAGGCGGCGTCCAATAAATCAGAAGAGCAGCTTGAACCTAACGCATTATGTCTGTCAGTGGACACGGCAGGATGAGGCAGAGCAGGAAGGGGCAGGACGGGGCTGGAGGGGGCAGGACGGGGCAGGACGGGGCTGGAGGGGGCAGAACGGGGCTGGAGGGGGCTGGAGGGGACTGGAGGGGACTGGAGGGGGCAGGATGGGGCAGGATGGGGCTGGAGGGGGTTGGAGGGGGCAGGACGGGGCTGGAGGGGGCTGGACGGGGTTGGACGGGGCTGGAGGGGGCTGGAGGGGGCAGAACGGGGCTGGAGGGGGCTGGAGGGGGCAGAACGGGGCTGGAGGGGCCTGCAGGGGGCAGAACGGGGCTGGAGGGGGCTGGAGGGGGCTGGACGGGGTTGGACGGGGCTGGAGGGGCTGGAGGGGGCAGCACGGGGCTGGACAGCACTCCCAAGGCTAAAGACCAGCCACTGCTGCCTCCCCTTCCTCTGGGAATCCCTCTGGTCAGGAACAAGCACAGAGAGAGCAGTCATGACAGAGTGGACAGGTGCACACACACGGGGACACAGACCCACGCAGCAGACTCCCGCACACTCAGACACACAGACACCACACACACGTGCACATACACACACCTCCACGCAGGTGCACACGCCTACACACGCCCCCGGGGCCCACAGCCCATCTCACACGTGGTTACTTCCCCAGGTTTCTGAGCAGAGCAGAGGGGAGGACTCCCCGGCTGGAGAGTGTCCCTGACAGTGACGGGGGGTGGGGGGGGGGCAGCACATTTGGCAGCTTGTGGCCAGGGCCCAGCAGGCCACCCACCCGCAGGTGGAGGCCAGCCCCCCCAGTCCCGCCGGCGCCTAAAACAAAAGCACCCGGAAGCATGGCGGGGTCGAGGGGAAGACCCAGCCGGCCCTGGTGACCAGCTCACCCCCTCCAGACCATCCTCCCTGCCCCGGGCTCCCGGAGGCTCTGCACCCCCACGTCCCGGCACAGCACAGACCGGCACCGGGTCCTGGCCGACCCTGCATTGGGCTGGGTCACCAGACAAGCACGTCTCCACGGCAGGTGACAGCGGTCCTCACAGGACACAAGGGGTGCACCTTCTCCACTCAGGGGAGGCGGGTCCCAAGGGAGGGGGTTTTGCAAACAAGTGAAATCCCTTCTCTAAGCCCCTATGCACTTCGGAGCACGGGAAGGGAGTCTGCAAACACATGTCAGGCACCCTCGGGAAGGACACGGTCGCAGCACTCAGCCACCAAGGCGACAGGCCGGTGCAGCGGGACCTCAGGGCACGGCACAGGTGGGAGGCACCAGGAGAGCTTCCTGGAGGAGGGGTCTTTCCCCCAAATCTCACCGGGGCCTGAGCCAGACGCAGGGGTGTGGCTGGATGTAAGGACGGTGTCGCTCTAGAAGCAGTTCACAGTCGGGGCTCAGGTCACAATCTCGCGGTTTGTGGGTTCGAGCCCCGCATCGGGCTCTGTGCGGACAGCTCGGAGCCTGGAGCCTGCTTCGGATTCTGTGTCTCCTTCCCTCTCTACCCCTCCCCTGCTCACGCTCTGTCCCTCTCTCTCTCTCTCTCTCTCTCTCTCTCTCTCTCTCCCTCCCTCAAAAATAAAATAAACACAAAAAATTTATAAATAAATAAATAGAAGCAGCCCGCGGGAGAAACCCTGCTCATTCCCTCTCAGATCTGAAGTCTGCAATGGCTCAGTGAAGACCCGATCTTAAACGTGACGGGAAAGCTGTCGTCACTCACAGCGACTGTGTTTTCAAAACCAACAACTACTGAGCTTGTGCAAAACGTGACTCGGGGGCCAAGGCCGTGCGAAGCCCAGGGGTCCCCTGAGCCCCAGCCCTGGGGGGCAGCCGGGCCCTCCCCTGCTCTCCAGGTGGCCCCAGGCAAGACTCCGCTTCCCCGTCTGTGAAGCGAAGGGTTAACGCCGCTGGTGCTCCTCTGAGCTTTAACCGCATCCCGGACCGTGGCCTCCACACGAATGGTGACCGGGGACCTCCACGCATCCAGGCCCCCCCAGGCGGCGGTGACATCCTGTCCACACACAGGAAACCAGCTGGCCTGGCTCACAAAGCTGGGGTGCAGAGGTGACCTCCCCGCACAGCACCTCTGACCTCCTGGACGTCCTCCACCCTTCCAGGGGCCCCAATGCCGTCCGAATCGGCCCCGACCGTCCCAGGCGAGGCTTCCCCGAAGCTCCAAATTCTTCCCACAGGTGGCCCAGTGCTCCCTCCTGGCCGCCGGCTTCCTGAGCACTCACCTATACGAGCAGGTGCGGCCGGCCACCCTCCCTTGCTGTCATCACACCCTGACCAGGACAAAACCCAGCCTGTGTTTGGAGAGCCCAGAACACATCCCCTCCCCTGAACGCACGGCACACCCGGAAATGTGGCCTTGCTGAGGGAAAACCCCAGAGAGCCCACTGTTAGCACAAAGGGGGTCACAAGCCAGTGAACACATTGCAGAATGTTCTGCAGGGCCCGGGCTCGGGGTTGGGCCGACACGGGTCTGGGGGACAAGGATGGCCCAGGCCTTCCAGAGACCCGGCCGCCTGGGCTGCCAGGCCCTCCCTGTCCTTGGACCCCAGCTTGGGCCGCCCTCAGCAAGGGGTCCCCACGCCCATGCCAGCCCTCAGCCTGCACCCCAGTGGGACAAGTCCCCACCACCCTCCTCAGCCCTCCTCAAATCCCCCCTCCTGCTCCCACAGGACATTAAGGATGGGAACTCACTTTCCCAGGAAGGACACCTTCGTGAGCCACCTTCCTGTGACCTCATCACTTAGGCACCGAGAGGACAGGTGAGTTTACTACTGTGGCTTTAAAACAGAAGTAAGGGACCATTCTAGCTCCCTTGGAGTTATTTGTAAAATACTCACACAGAGCACGGGGTCCTGGGCAGGGGTCTGGACCCCAAGGGACCCCTGTCCCGGCCGCGTCGCTCCCAGGCTCTTGGTCTGCTCGGGGAGGCAGGTGCCGGGAGTAACGGTAGCCGAGGAGCTTTTGTGGGAGAAAAGGAACAGCCTGGAGCTGAGCCCCACGGCCGCGCTCCTGGTGACTCGGCCGACGGCCAAGGGAGGGAGAGACCAGCCCCAGGGGCCCCGCGTGCCTGTCTCCACCGGCCAGAGCCCGGCCCGCCCGGGCCGCAGCCGATGGCCCAGAATCCCGGAGAACCAGCAGCTCTGGGGTCTGAGTGTCGGGGGTCAGAGCACAGGCTCGGGGCTCATGGTCCTGCTCTGATCCACCTGCCCGGGGGCCCTGGGCGTGCCCCTTCCCTGAGCCTCGTCTACCTCTAAGACAGGAACACAAGCATCTCCCTCTGACGAGCGTCACGAGGATTCGCGGGGTGTGGAGTGCTTGCTGGATACAGATCCGCAAGGAAGGGCACAGCGAGGGCAGCGCACCCCTTTGCAACAGTGACCCACGCGGACCCTGGAAGCGCCACCGCCGGGACAAGCCTGCTGACCGGGTTCCCAGAGCCCCGACAAGGCAGCAGCACGTGCTCCTTTGTGCATCAGGTCCAGCCTCTGTCACTGAAGCCCTGAGCACAGGAATCTGCCAGGAATTTGAGAAGCAGAAGGGCTTCCATGGTGACCCTGGAACAGAGCCTGGAACAGAGCCTGGAACAGAGCCTGGGAAGCAGGATTCCCAAACCAGCCAAGGCCTCTAGGTGCAAACGGGGCATGAGGAGTCCCAAAAGGGGGGGGCCTTGGGGCAATCGGTCTCAGTCCGGGCTACGACTGGAACCACAAGACGTGGAGCTGACCTCGAGGACCCCTGTGGGCCTCAGATGTGCTCAGTTTCCTCCTGCACTTAGTGGACTGGAAGTTGCCAGAGGCCCTCCCACCAGGCAGGTAGCAACACCTGTTTCGGTTGGTCTTCAAAGTCAGGGTCAGACAGTGAGACCTTATGTCCACACCAGCTCCTGGTAGCCAGATCAGCATCAGGGCCTCATTCGTACTCAAGTGTAAATGACTGACGTCGGCCGTCAGTGCAGAGGAACACCTCTCTGTCCTCACCTATGTAGATAACAGGACAACGGAGAAACCTCAGAACCTCTGTGAGGTTCGTGGCCCAGCGTAAACAAGGCCCACACCGCGTGGACTCGAGAAGACAGAGGCACTGCCTGTCTGGAGGGGTCCGCCTCCTCCTGAAGAGAGACAGGAGACCTCTGGTGTGAGCACACACAGCAGGAAGAGGTGTGGGGCCCTGCTGGCACTTGCAGAGGCTCAGTAACTGTAGGGGACACAGGACCTCAAGTCCAAGGCCAGGGAAGCCTTCCGGAGAGCCAGGACCCCAGGGCACCAGGAGCTGTCCCCAGACTCCCGGGTCAGCCCTCGAACCTTCCACAGGCATCGTCTGAGTCCCAGGGAGACGGTGCTGAGCCAGCAGCCACTCCAGACAGAAATCTGACCCGCGAGGGCTCTGGATACGCAAAGTACAGAGCCGTGTCCTGCCTGGTGGCATCGGCTCCTCCAGATCTGGGGGACCAGACCCCTGCGGCCTCTCCCGTCCCTAGCTGCCCCGAGAACTCCATGGCCCCGTGGGGGTATCGGGGCAGGGGGCCTGAACCTGAGTTAAGTCACTGCTTTGCAATGGTAAGAAACGCAAAATGTGACACCATAGAAGGAGGTCCTTCCACAGTGGGAAACAGGTACATCCTCTCTGGCCTGCAGACACCCAGGGGCCCGTCTCCTCTCCCAGCCTCACGGAGAGACATCGGGGGGCCTCCGGTCCCCGCGGGCATCACCCCTACGTTGCCCAGGCCCTGAGAGGCTTCAGAAGCACAGATGAGACAAGGACACGTGTTCAGTCACCATGTCCCCACTGGTCAGCTCGCCTCGCTGGGCCGCAGCCCCACAGGGCAGGACAGGCTGGGCCGAGCATCCCCGTGACCCCACGGAACTTTCTAGCTCCCCACACGTCTGCTCGATGGTGCCACACTGTGCTCCCTTATTTTCTCTGAAGCGCGCCCGTCCCCATCTCTGGCCCCAAGAATGGAGATGAGCAAACGGGGTTTCAGGTTTCCAGCGGGTGGCGAGCCCAGCTGAATGCATTTCTGTTAACAACACAACACTCATTTTTTTTATAGTTTATTTCATTTTTGAGATGGAGAGACGCAGAGAGAGAAAGAGCACGGGAGGGACAGAGAGAGAGAGAGAGAGAGAGAGAGAGAGAGAGAATCCCGAGCAGGCTCCACACTGACAGCAAAGAGCTCAATTCCATGAAGCTTGAGATTGTGACCTGAGCCGAAATCAGGAGACAGACGCTTAACGGACTGAGCCACCAGGAGCCCCAACATAACACTAACTTTGATGACGACGAGTCTAGGAGGTCCACGGTCTGCGATGTGGCCACGGCCCGTGTCACACAGACCCAGATGGGCAGCGACAGACGTTAGAAGCCGCTGGGTAACCACTTGCAACGTCCCAGACGCTTGCTGTGCCAGGTTTTGCTCTTAGCTTGGGGAGCTCCCGTCTCGCATCGGCGGGCTTCAGACAACTTCGGGGGCTCATTCGCAAGCCCGCTCCCGGGCCTGGGTCGTGAGAACGTCGTGTGGTGTCCACGTGGTTTGGCTGGACGGGACACAAGGGTTCCCTGCACCCCTGGCCCCACTCCATTTCTCACGGCGCTGACGGGTTCAACCAAATGCCTCCCCCCACCCCGGTTCTCCAGCCTTGCTGGGGGCGTGGGGGGCAGAAGCCCCCTCCAGATGACAAACACGGGAGAGCTCAAGGTTGTGACGTGCCCTGGGGACAACGTGTGTCCCCCACACAGAGCGTTCCTCTAGCTGGCAGAGCCCCCCCCTCCCCGAAAGGAGCAGGTGGAGAAAGGAGCGGGTGGACTTCTCCCGCGTGGCTCCCCCCCCCCCCAGCCCCGCAGCCGCCGGGGAGCAGAAATTAGCATCAGGTAATTAACACCAGTCCTATACAGCCCATTAACGGTATTTAGGTACGTCTGGGGATGCACTCCCAGGTAATGGATACTACGGCAGAAAAATAATGTAAAAATGGAGCCAAAGTGCTTTTTTGAAAAGAGGCCACTCGTGTGAGTCCAGCGGCATTTGAGACGGCTTCCAAGGCATTGGCATTTCCGCCGTGAGGAAATCGTAAGGGGACGGTCCTGCACAGAGCCGCTCGACGCCCCCACGGATCGCCACAGCTCCAGCTGACGGGCCGTGTTCACACCAACCTTCCCCGGCATCTCATTGCGGCCATCAGATCGGAGGCCGCGAACACGGCACAGGCACTCCTCCCCGCTCCGTCCCCCGCTCTGTTGACAGGACGCGGCACTGAGCCAGCCTGAGCCCGGTGGCTGGGCCACGCAGAAGACCCTTCATCGCCCCGCGGGTTTGCACAGCAAGTGAGGGACCTGGGACCCGTCCACTGGCGAGGCCCCAGCACGGCTGTTCTGAGCACACACGAGCCTTCAGGAAAGAGGGAACGAGACGCCAGCCCTCAAGGCCGTCGGCAGGGACCCCGGGAGACACCCCCCCCCCCCCGCCCTGTGCTGGCACTCACCGGCCCCTCCCCTGAAGTTCCAGACATGAAGAAGATCGGGCAGGTGGGACTGGGTGGGGGTCCCTGCAAGTTCAGAGCCCCGACTTCCCACCCCTTCCCTGCAGCCGCGCACCTGCAGCCTTGTGCGGGGACCCACGGCGTGCAGAGGGCAGGAGGATGTGCCGCCTTCCTGCCCCGCAGAGGCCCCCGAAGCGGTGGGGACAGCACTCCCAGAGTGGGAGCGGGGAGAAGACGGGCCAGCTCAGCCTCCCGCTCACTCCTGGCGCCTCCAGGGCAGAGAGAGGAGGCCCACGCAGGCTCCCCTGCTCCATCTGGGTCCCCACTGCTCCATCCAGGGCCACACCATCACCCCGTAGCAGGGACAGCACTCTTGTGTGCAGGCCCAGTGACCAGTCAGGATCCACAGGCTGCCCGCCGCGTGTCCCAGGGCCAGTGAGGCCTCCCGGGTCAGCAGCAGGGGTCCATCTGCACCTCCGATGCGAGACGGACATCGGCTGTGTTCCAGAAGAGCCCCCGTGGCTGCACGACCAGACCCTGAGCCCTGAGCGGCCCGCCCTGCAAGTTTCCTGCCGGCAGACGCCCCCTACGCCCCTAAGATGGTCCACTCAGTGGCAAAGTGAGGTCAGCAGGGCTCAGGCCTCTCGGGAGCAACACATCCACCTGCACACATGTCTGCTCCCCCCTCTCCCCAGGCACGCGTCCCCTGGAGAGGTGAGCTTGGTCCCGGGGGGCAGGGAGGGAGGTCACCGGGAGGAAGGCGCAGCTGCCCTGGCCAGGGGGTGGGGGGTGCCAGGATGGGGTGGCTGAGAGGGGCTGGAGGAGGAGGCAGGGCCAAGCGCCCCGGCGAGGCTGGCTGGCTGGTCTGAACCAGGGGACCCCCGGGCGGAGGCCATGGGGTCAGAGTGACCGTGCCAGAGGGATGGGATGCTGAGCCGGGACCCTCTGAGCAGCTCCCCACCCCCCCGGCTCCCCGGCTGAGACCCAAGCCACCGCCCCCATCTCTTCCTCACGCACCCCTTCCAGGGCGAACAGCAAACGCAGCGGGCCCCAGTGAGCTCCAGGGCAGTACCACAGGGCCCAGAACCACCCCCCCGGCACCGACCAGCCCTGCCTGAGCGGCTGGGAACCCTGAGGTGAGGCGGGCGCTGGGGCTCTGTGATATGGAGGGATGTCAGCCAGGGCAGGGACCAAAGGAAGGTGGAACCCAGCTCCCGAGCGTTACTACAAGCCGGTCCCGGATGACTCACTTCTCAATTAGCCACCTCGTTATGGGAAGAGCCTGTCACGCCTGCTAAGTGTCAGGGAATGTTTTGACAGGATCTCCTCTCCAGCCCAGCCAGGGCGGACGTGGGTACCGCACCAGTCTCCCCGCAGCGTGGAGGGTCCCCGCACGCGCTGTGTGCTCAGGGACACCGGCTCATCAACGTGCGGGGGCTCGCGCTGCAGCAGGTGACCCTGGCGACCCACCCCCGGCTGAAAGCACACTCGAGGTGTTTGTCTGGCGATGCTCCTACTTTATTATGTGAACGACAGGCCAAATCCCACCGGTCCTTCGGCCCAAAGAGCTGAAGCAGAAAACAAACAACAGTCGCTGTGATGCGGCGGGGGAGGGGGCCGTGGCCTCCGCGTCTGCCTCCGCGGCGGGCACGAGCCCCGCCAGCCCGCGGGACTCAGCTGTGTTCTCGGCCTGGCACAGGGGTCAGCACCCTCAGCTTGGGAGGGAAACTGAGGCCCAGCAGGGGAGTTGCGGGACGTGTCTGTGTTGTGCACGTGCACGCTCACGGACACAGCACAGAGGGACGGGGCAGGGGAAGCAGCCAGCAAAGGAAGCCGATGGGCCACACCTACGGATCCCGTCTCCGTGGCTGGGAAAATCTTTAGGAACAGCCAACCTCGACCTTTCCTGTCTTACCGAGCAGGGCGTCTCCGGGGACGGCTGACCCTGTGCGGGGCCAATAGCAGGTCCGGCTGGAGACACACAGAGTCTGTGCACCCTGAGCCTGGGGGCTGCAGGGAGCACAGGCACCCTGGTGGCCAGGAGGTCTGAATGGTCCCCCAGCGGGGGCCTGCTGACCCCGGACGCCCTCTCCCTGCACGGGGCTCCTTGGCCCAGTGACAGGGCAACAGAAGGGGCACGCTGCAGCCCCTCCAGGGTAGCAGGCTCCGGCTTCCGCCAAAAGGACTGAAATAAAGGCATTTCTCAGCAGCCAAAGGTCCTGCCAGTGGCAGCAGAACTTTCTGGAGGGAAATGCACTGAAGAAACATGTTCCGATGAGCTCTAGGCGGAAATCTCGGGAGTCACCTGGAGATGACCTGACCGCCCCCCGGAAAGGAGAGAGTGATTAAGCAAGCGGCTGGATGACAGGAAGGGCAGGTGGGCTCCCCATCAGCACAGGGCCAGGCCTGTTTACTGCCTCCAAATGGCGGCATCACCATCAGCAACACGGTTACACATGCGACGCGCAGAAATTGCAACGCAGACGACAGACTGCAAGCGACGGGTGAACCCTGCGTGGCTTCCCGGCTCTGGAAAACAGACGTGCGTGGAAACGTGTGGAGACACCTCCTGTCCCAGCCGACAGCCTTTCCAGCAGGCTGGGAACGGCTGGGAAGGGCTGGGGAGTGCGGTCTGGGCAGGCGGAGAGGTCGAGGTCGGGCTGGGTGCTCCACAGCCTGGAAACCCCCCAACGGCCGGCCATTCAGCCACAGATACAGCCCCGCGGTTGTCACCCTGCCCGCGCCGAGCCCCAGGCCCAGAGTCTCACTCAACAAACCAGGAAACACCGGTGTGGGTGGGTTGACTGGGGACCCACAAACTAGAGCAGGAGTCCCGGCCTGGGGACGGGGCTGGCGATGATGCTCAACAGCCCGCGGTGCCCAGGACGGACGGCCCCACCTCAGGGACACCCACACGTGCGCAGTGCTGGGGACAGAAACCCCGAAGCAGGGGGATGTGGGAAGAGACCAGTGTTCAGGGAGCTTAACCGTGGAGGCGTCAAAGCGGGAGCCACAGAAAGGAGGTGAGGGTCACAGGAGCGCTTCTGACAATGTCCTACCAGGGACGCTTGACAAAATACTGAGCGTGTCCTCAGGGTTCCACACTTTCTCCCTCTTTTTGTTCCCCTTTTAAATCTTTTTAATCATTTCTGGAACTGCGGAAACAGATTGATCCTCGAGGATCCAGCCCGTTTTCAGACATCCTCTCCAGGCCTGTCCCCAGGCATTTGACCACGCCCCCAGACCTCTGGCCACGCCCCCAGGCCTTCAACTCCGCCCTTCCTTCAGCCCCGCCCTTAGACACCTGACCACGCCCCCAGACCTTTGATCACGCCCCCAGGCCTTCAATTTGGCCCAGCCCTTCAGCCCCGCCCCTAGACATTTGGTCACGCCCCCAGACCTTTGGCCACGCCTCCAGAACTGAATCCACTGTGGTCAAAGCTTCAGGGTGCCAGGATCAAGGAGTGTTTGCTCCAAGAATCAGGCAGTCAGGCCCCTAGCGGCCGTGTCAGGGCCAGAGCTCAAAGCCTAAAACAGGATGAAGGGAGCATTCACTGCCCGGGGCGGGGCATTCGGATGAACAGCACCGCACAGGGGAGGGGGATGAGGCCGTGTGTTCAAGGGAGGCTTCCTGGAGGAGGCTCTCTCCCAGGGCCAGTCCAGCTCACGGTGCCTGCCTGCAGTCAGCAGCAGTTCAGGGTGCTACCCCTTGAGAGGACCCGGCAGGTAGTGAGGGAACATTGCAATGGCCCAGGCAGACCAGGCTGTGCGGGTGAGAACAGACACACACACACCACCTTCCTAAGAAGGGAGGCCCCTGGTGGAGGCCTCGGGCCGGACTCTGCCAGAGCAGGACAGAGGCACCCAGAGTCCCACCAGCAAGGCAAGATCTGGCTTTGGGAGGCCCGGGGCGACGCGAGGATGCGGTGAGCGCTGATCGCCAGAGGAGAGAGGCACAGAGCTTTCAGTCAACGGGGAGCCACGGGTGGGGTGTCAGAGCGGCCAGCCTGGAGGCAGAGGCCCCACTGAGGACGGTGCTGAGGCGCCCAGGAGGGGCTGGGGCACAGCAGTGAAAGCAGACCTGGAGGACAGCAAGACTCATTTCGGAGGAAGACGTGCAAGCAGGCCGGGCGCAGGGACGGCCGAGGCGGGGCCCCGCTGACGGCCAGGCAGGAAAGAGGAGCCGCGGGAGGGAACAGGGGTTCGGGGCCAGACCCTGGGCTGCGGCCTGCCGTTCTGAGGTTGGGGCTGGCTGTGACCAGAGAGGGCAAGGGTGCCAGCAGAACAGTGTGCCTGGCCCAGGCTGCATGTGCCCTGCCCGACTGCCTCTGCTTTGTGCTGACGTCCAGTCCCCTCGGGATGCCAGCCCAGGAAGCCTACCATATCCACCTCTTTCCCGGAGCCCCTAATTCCCAATCACCGGAATCAACGGGAGGCCGAGGCTCCTGCCTTACACCGGTGCCGGGGGCTGGCCCTCCACCGCCCCTGCCTCATGCAACAGATGTGGAAGGACAGCCAGGCGCCTCCGTGGGACCCCCAGGCCAGTCCCTCCACGGGAGGCCCACCTGTGGCAGGAGACCGCCAGGGACCAGGGACGGGAGGTGGCAGCTGTGGCTGGGAGAGAGCTCTCCCAGGCAGACTCTCACTAAGGGGCCACCTTCCCGCCAGGCCCAGGCCATTCTCCGGGATGCGGCTGGTGCGCTGTGGGGAAAGGGCCTCCCCAGAGACCGGAGGAGCAGGGCAATCTGGAGGGGTCCAGCTCACCCCGCTGGAGACAAAAGTGTTTGCACCCTTGGTCCCGGCAGCCACTTTGCCCCCGGAGCCCTCCACCACATCCACCAGGGAGTAGGGGGAGAAGGGTGCTGCCGTCTCCCGCCAGCGGCTTGGCGTTTCTGGACAGCCTGTGCTGCCCGCCGGGAGTTTCAACGCATGCTCCCAGGCGGGTCTGAGAAGCTGCAGACCAGAGTAGGAAGGCAGCGGCCGGCCCTCGGGGAGCTGGTGGCCCTCCACCAGCTGGTGGCCGAGGGACGCCCTGCAGAAGCCACAGGGCACTGGGGCACCAGCCCCAAACTCCAGCTCCAAGGGTCTGCGAAGGGCGAGCAAGGGACACCGCTAGATTCCATTGGCCTCCTGTGCCAGTGTGGGCCCCAGAGCGCCGCCAGTGACGCTCCCCCCAAACAAATGACAACGGGCGGGTCCACGGGCCCTCGCCTCTCCCGCAGCTGTCGCTCCAGCCTCCGATCCCCCCACAAGCAGGAGACCCCGATCTGGGTCCTCCTTGTCAATCTCTCGGCCGTCACCCACGCTCTGGGTGACAGGTGGCATTCTGTAGAGGTCATTAACTCCAGAGCACCACATTTTAATGCAGAAACGAGCCCTTCTAAATCGGCACAGCTGCGAAGCTATATAAAGAAATGGGGATTTTAATGTTTTGCTTTTCTTTCCTTTTCTAGTGCCACATTATCATAACGTTTCCCCATAATTACGTCCATAAAAGTCACCTGAAAATACTTCATGCCACGAAAGTTGATCTACACGTGTCATTCAGTGGATGTCAAGTGGTGAGTCCCGAGCAGGAAATTCCAGTGTGGGATTCAGCCAGGAGGCCTGGCGCTGAGCAGACCCGGTGAGGCAGGCAGTGGGACGCAGCCTCCTTCCGGGGATCCGCTGTCCTCTGTCCTCACTGGCAAGAGTGAGGTGCCAGAGACAACCCTGAGAGGCCGTGCGTCCCCTGTTCCCCGGACACTGATCCCCAGAACACTTGCCCCCGAGGGTCTCTGCCCGGGAGGATGCTTCCGTGAGTGAACCCCCCTTAGCTCGTGAATGTTCGGGCAACCAGCCTGGCTATTTCAAATCCCACAAACAGAGGTGACTTATCTGTATGAAGTTGAAAGGGAGAAGCACTACATTTTCTCTAGCCAGAAATTCATCAAATAAAAACACACAGGAAGATAAAGAAAGAAAGAAAGAAAGAAAGAAAGAAAGAAAGAAAGGCCTTGAGATGAAAGAAAGAAAGACCTTGAGATGAGATGAGAAATAAACTTGTGAATGGCATCCTTTCATTAAGCCCGGTATTCTCAAATTTACCTCTCCAAGAACCCCAGAACTAAAATTTGAACAGCAGGAAAGTAGCACATTCTAATCTCTCCTAACTATGCAATAAATTATATTTGTAAAGAAAATGCGGCATCAGAGAGCCCACGCTCGGTTAGTATTCTAATGGATTAAAAACAATTCAGAAGTTGTTTGTAATTTCTTCTCGTCGTTGCAGCCGAGGATGTGAGATTTAACTCAAAGCTACAAGTCAATTTTGATGGGATTAATTGGGAAAAAAAATCCGTGTCAGAAATCCCTGCACGCCAGGAATGTGTGCCCACCAAGCTGTCTCCAAGGGGGAGGGCACGGTGCTCTCCACCTTTGGACTGAATACTGCATACAAGGTTCAAAGTCAAGGCTTGGCGTCCTACAGCATTCCATTAGCTCATCATTTTCCCCGTCTCCCTCGCTGGCGTGATGGCCACGGTGCCGGGAGCCAGCGAGGAAAGACCACATGCTCAGCAACGAGCACCCGGCCACAGTCAGACCACTGTGGTCGCCCCAGAGCGCCCCACTCCTTGTTCGAACCACATCCGGTCCCAGCCCTCTGCTCCAGATATGCCAAGGGTAAGAGGACAGAGACCAGCTCTTTCTGAGCCACAAGGAAAGAGGCTTCCCCAGATGAGGACATGGGAGTTTCAACTTTCTCCTCCAAGCTCGACATCCCCCAAGCCAACGAATCCCTACCCCCCAGCCCTGCTGTCCAGAGGATGTCCCGACACCAACACGTGTGCGTCTTCAAGAAAGCCACCGAGGACCCCCTCCCTCTCTCTGCTCTTCCTGGCAATTCTTCCCCAATGGGAGAAAATGACAAGACCGTGTCACTATAGCAACTAACCTAATTGGTGGACTGTAGGTATTTCTCCCGCCAGAGGGTGGAGCCCATCTCCCTACACATGAGTCTCAGCCCGCTGGGCCCCGAACGGCACAACATCCCCTCACTGAAAACCAGGCCAAGAAATAATCCAGCTTTCTTTCAGCAGCGCCGGAAAGTGAACACCTTCTGGGCTGCAGAGAAACGCTCAGATTTAATAGGCAGGATAATTGAATCCTGCATGATACTTATCAGTTTCCCTAACTAATATGATACAAATATATCTGCTCCGTAACACAAAAACATTTTGGGTAATAAAAATCCTGACTGATAACAAAAACAATTTACAAACAAGGATGCTGACTATTCTCACTCATCCCAGATATATTGGAAAAGAGAACGGAAATCAGAAGAACTGTTTAATTGGCATTTCATGTGCTTCATCCATTCGAAAAGAAAAAAGTGCTGTTGTTGTTTTCTCTTCTGCAGGACGGCTGTTCCACGCTATAAATCACGATTATGGCTATTCTGGATTTTAGTAAACTGTTTTAATTTCTCGAGTGCATTTCCGGTGAAATGGGGGGTGGCCGAAAATATCTTATCTTATCGTCAATTATTCCATTACACGGAAATAGCAACAACCACGAAAATGTGCTTCACGCAACCTTCCATTATTAATGATTTCTGCTCCTCCGAATATAACGCGTTACCCAATGTCCTTGTTCCAGCGGAAGAGGTGTTTCCAGAACGCCAGGGAGGCTGTTGGACGGCAGGCTGAGGGTGCTGCGGGTGGGGACCCCTGGGTTCCAGGGGTGTCTGGGCACACCCCCGGTGTGGGGGGTGGGGCTCTCTAACCCCAGTCCTGCCAGGGTGTGAGTGTGCCGATGAGGCGCAGCGGGGAGTCGTGGCCCTGGGAAGGGGGGAACCAGGGAGGCCCTGGCAGCAGGCGGGGGTGTGCAGTGTTGAAGCCACGGCCAAGGTTGTCCGGTACTTAACCATCAACAGTCTCTTTTTCCCACCTGCAGGGCTGCCTCGCCGCCCGCTGCAGGGCAGGGTTCTCACCTGGGACCCAAGGACGCCGTGGCCAGCGCTGGCTAGGGACAGCGCCCCCGGGGGTGGGGGGCTTGGGAGCCACAGTCCCCTTCCCCAACACTGCTGACTGAGCCCCCTCTCCCCTTATGCCAGCAGGAGGAGCCTTCAAATGGAGTTTATCTGCCATTAGCCCTTTGCACATCACCAAGGAAGCCGCGCCGGGGCTCCGCTCTCGGGAACCCTGTGAGCGTCGCCCGAGGGCCGAGATGGCCGCGGGGAGCCGGGGCGGGCGCGACCTCCGCCCCAAGCCCCGGCCCCCTGCAGCCCGGCCCCGGGAGTGGCGTCGGCGCCCGCTGGGCATCTCGGGTCACGACCCCGCCGTGGCGGGGGGGGGGGGGGGGGGGGGGGGGGGAGGGGGGAAAGGGGGCTTCCCGCCCTGCGCCCCCTCCCCGCACCGGGCGCCCGCCTCCCTAGCAACTGTGGGCCGCGCACAAGGGGGCCGCAAGAAGTCCGGCGATTCCGGCTCCGGCGCGGGTCTCGCTCGCGGTTCGGGCGGGCCGAGCTGTCCCAGGACTCGGCGACCGCGCCGCCGCCCGGGTCCCCGTGTTCCGCCGCGGGCTCGTTCCGGAGACAGCGGGAGGCTCGGACCGCGAGCGGGGAGGCCGGCACTTCGAGGTGGTGGCGCGGGAGCCAGGCTCGGCGCTGGCCTCTTTTTTTTTTTTTTTTTTTTTTTTTTTTAAGAATCCATATTTTTCCATCACCTCCCGCGCCCATGGCAGCTCTCCATGACAGGTGTTCCTTAGCACCCGTCCTTTCCTCCCGCTACGAGGGGAAGGGACCGGGAGCCTGTGCCAGGCGGCCGGCCGGGGAACCGACCGGCCCGCGCCATCCCGGCCCCCGGAGCCCGTGCCCAGGACGCCAGCCACTCCCGGCCACCCTGGCGGGCTGCGAGCCTGTGCCCGGAGCACTGACCACCCACCCCCACCGCAGCCCGAGGTTGCGCCCGGGACTCCGGCCACCCCCACTCCCCCACCCCCGGGCGCCCCCCGAGCCCGTCCCCAGCCCCAGCCCCGAACCTCGCGGCCCCGCGCCAGGCCAGCCGGCTGGGTCACCGGCTCGGGTCCCCGGACACGACTCCAGATATGCCCGCGGCGGCGGCGGCGGCGGCGGCGGGCCCTCTCCACGTACCCCACCCCTCACTTCTCTTTTTTTTGAGAAAGCGCCTGGCGAGTGTGCTTCCCAGGCACACGGAGGCTCCGGCCACGCGTCCGAGCCCGAGCCCCGCTCCCGCCGGGGGCACCCCGTTCCCGGCTCGGCCGCCGCGTCGCCCCCGGTCCCCGGCGGGAGCGTCGCCAGCGGAAAGCGCTGGGCCCGCCCGCCCCGGACCCGCCGCCGCCTCCGGAGCGCGCTGCTCGGCTCGGCCCGCCGGCCTGGACCGGGAGCGGCGGCGGCGGCACACCCCGGGCGGCCGCGGGCATCGCCGCGCCACCCGGGGCCTGGCGCCCGGGCCCTGCCCCGGAGTCGGGGCGGGAGGCTCGGCGGCGGCGGCGGCGGCGGCCGCTTCCGAAGTGCCGGAGAGCGGGGAGCCCGGGCGGCCCCTCTCCGTCCCGGCCCAGCGGGAAGCGGCGGGACCCGGGGACGGCGCGCCGCGAGCGGGCAACTCCGCACCGACTCCTGGCGGCCGCCGGGGCCGGGGCCCGGCCCGGGGCCCGGGGGCCGCGGGTGGGGTGGGGGGTGGGGGGCCCTGCCCTGCGGGGGCCCGGGCCGCGCGGTACTCACTGCAGTAGGCGATGAGCAGGCTGGCCAGGATCATGAACGCCCAAAAAGTTGAGGACATGCTGGGCAGGGCGGTCGCATCTTGCCGGCTGCCGGTCCTGGGCGATGGCGCCATTGAAGCCGCGGCGCCCGCGCGGGGGGCAGCAGCGCGTCTCAGCAGCCGGCCCTGCCCGCGCCCCCGCGCCGGCCTCCACGTGCGGGCCCCGCGCGCGCCATCCTCCGCCGCCGCCGCCGCCGCCGCCGCCGCCGCCGCCGCCGCCGCGCCCGGGCTCCGGCCCACTGCGCCCTGCGCCGGCCCGCCCCGCGCCTCGCCCGTGCCCGCGCCCGCCGAGCCCGCGCCCGCGCCCGCGCCCGCTTCCGCGCCCGCGCCCGCCGAGCCCAGGGACGTCGGCCCCGCGGCTCTGGGCGTCGCTGCGCGCCCGGGATCGGCGCGCGCGGCCACCGATAGGAGGGGCGCGCGGGGCGCGCGCCCGACGCCGCCGGGTCCCGGCGCGGGGCCCCGGGACCGGCGGGGGAGGCGGGCGGAGGGGACGCCGCGCCCAAGCCGCGCCTCTGGATGGCGACAGAGACGGCCCGGCGCGCCCGCTGCCTGGGCACCAAGCGGGGAGGACAGACCTGGCCGGCGCGAAGTTTGTGGACTTGGGCTGCGGTCCCCGGGCGCCCCTACTCCTTCCCGCAGAGGCCCGCGACGCCGGGGCCCAGAGTTTACCGTAAGTATAGGGTGCTTTGGGCCCTTCCCCAGATGCGGCTCTCACCCCTGTTCTGGGTTGTGCGCCGGTGTCCCTGAACCCACAAAAGAGCACACACGGCCTCAGACCCGCCCGGAGTCCGCTGAGGTCAGCACCCCCGAGGGCTCCCCCTCCCCCCGAGCTCCAGCGCTGCCAGGCGGAGACACACGTCCCTAGAAGCAGTCTCCTTGTCCCCTGCCCGGCGCCTCCACCTGTGCCCACTGCCCTGGCCCTGAAACGCTGTCTCCTTGCCCCTCACCTGGAAAGGCCCCAGTCTTCTGTCTCCAAAGTGCGGGTGCTGATCTCCTCTGGGTGGACTTTCTGAGCAGGTAACAATGACTGTAATTCATTGGGTTTGCATAGTTAAAGGTCATCAGTAGAACTGATTCAGAGGGCAGTGGATTCCGTACATCCTTTGAGGTCAGCTTCCCCAGCCCCGCTCCTCTCTCGGGTCCCCTCAGCAAGACGAGCTCCCGAGACCAGATGCTCGCCAGGCAGCCCCGGGGTACCAGGGGAGCCCCCGCGGCACCCAGCCACGGTGCCCCGTCCCCTCACTGCCTTCCTGCCGGTCAGCGGAGGTGCTAATGTGAGCCCATCCTTCCTCATCAGAGCACCTTCTGATCCCGCACGAGCAGGGGACTCCAAGGACCCCATGAGGCCTTGCTGGACCTGGATACCCTTTCCCAGGGGTCACTAGAGGGCCCGATGCAAAGACGGTCTCCGGCATCGCCCGTCACCTCGAATCCCCGCCCGCCGGGCCTCTAGGAGACCGTGGAGGCTGTGATGAGCGCTGAGGGCCCGCGGTGGCCCAGTGAGGACGCCTGTCCAGCTCCAACAGTATTCCTGCTGTAATGTGAGTGTGTCCGGGAAGATTTTCTTCATAAATTTTTCTGTTCCTGCTTAATTAAAACAGTCTGACTTCCCTCCTCAGTGTCCCCCTGACACGCTTCCTGATTCCCTCTGCTGGCATGCAGGCACCACAGACCCTGGGCTCCTGAGAACCTGGGGTTGGTGGGGGCAGGGCCCTTCTGGAATGTGCTGGGCTGGTGTCCGCCCTCTGGCCCCTGGAGGGGCTCCCTCGCTGTCCCTGCAGCTCCCAGGGGATGCCAGGATCTCCAGCTCTTAAGTTCCCCCCTTTGATGGCAGCCTTTCATCCTGTTCAGAAGGAAGTCACTCTTTCAAATGTGACACGTTCCATTTCGTCCTGTCCATTCTGAACTCCTGTTGTGTTCTGGACATTCCCCCATCCAGCAGCCATTCGTTGGGCACCTTCTAGATGTCACTGCTGCAGGAGAGGAATTAAACAAGACACACGCTTTCTGTTCCCTGGAAATGTGTGCTCGGTTTGGGAAATGGATGAGGAAACTGGCAATCAGAGCGCAGTGTGGCCGAGCCGTGATGGGAGGGGCTCATCCGGCAGGGGAAGAGCACTTGGCCCCAGATCAGGTGTGGGGCGCTGGGAGGGTGTGCCAGGGAAGCTTCCAGCAGAGCGGTTTTCAAACATGTTTAGTGCCGTCCGTAGAAAGAGCACACACAAACACGCACGTGAAATGACAGTTTCACAAAACAATACCCACACTCTCAATACTCTGTGCTGTTTTCCACTCTGTCCTAGTTCATTCCTTAAAACACTGGTTGTCCACCAATGCTTGTGTTTACTGCAGTTTTCTTTGCCGGACAAGCACTGTTCCAGGGGAGATGTGGTCTGCGTTGAATGTGGGAGGATAAACTAGAGCTGTCACACCAAAGGTCAGAGGAACCCGGTGACAGTGGGCAGTGGGGGAGCCCCAACCAGAGACAGGGGTACG